>NC_061122.1:212499076-212595749 GCF_002878395.1 Capsicum annuum | reverse complement strand
ATATATTGTAGTATATGTTTTATTTAAAGTAGTACATATATATTGAATGGTGCGTATATATGTGTATATATCTTCTATAGACGTATATATTTAACATATACATGTGTATATGTTTTATAAATTAGCATATAACTCTATATATATACTTATGTATATTGTAGTATATATATGTTGTAGTATATGTTTTATTTAAAGTAGTACGTATAGTCGTATATATTGAATGTTACGTATATATGTGTAATTGTGTATATTTTTTTAAAATTCTAATGTAGTATATACCATATATATAGTGTATATATATTGTTTAACGTATTTAAAATGTACTAGTTTAGTTGTACGCGCCTCGCGCGTGTATCTCACTTTAATGAGTTCAAACATCAAACTAAATAGGATATGTGTTTAAATTATAAAGACAAATACAATAATTAAATTCAACATGAATAGGTAAAGCTGAAATTTTTTTTAATTAAACCTAACCTTTATAAAAAAAAATCTACCATATGTAAATTGCAACAAAACATTACGATGATTGAGAAAATAAAACAATACAATTAAATTTAACCTTTACACAAAAATTTTCTCTAGGCCGTCCAACATTCATTTAATACCTGTAAACTCTAATAAAATAATACGATAATAGAGATATCAAAATAATACGACTAAACCTAATCTTTGCACAAAAAAAAAATTCCAAGCAAAGATTTTAAAATAACACAATTAAACCTAACCTTTACCTATAAAAATTATTCAAAGCCGACCAACATTTATGTAGCACCTGTAAACTACAACAAAATAATACGTTAAAATAGATATCAAAATAATACAATTAAACTTAAATTTTACACACAAAAATTCCTCCAAGCCGATCAATATTCATCTACAAATTGTAAACTACCACAAAATAATACTAATAGAGATATTAATACAATACAATTAAACCTAATCTTTACACAAGAATTCCTCAAAGCTAACCGAAATTTATCTACGACCTGTAAACCAAAGCAAAACAATACAATAGTGATCACAAAGCTTCAATTTTGATGAATATAATTCTTAGCTTGTCTGAGCGAAAGAATGATTTGAATGAAAACAAAAAAGATATTTATATACACATGTTGAATTCTATTATATTGACAAAAACAATAGAGAAATTGAGGATTAAAAAGTTAAGCATCCACCAATCTAGACAATAAACGAATCATTGAAACATACGTCCTTTGTTTTATTAAGTTGTAAATAATTTTTTTTTATGCAATAGAAGGCTAGAAACCCCAAATGAATTCAAGAATGAAAAATCTAATTAATCATCAATAAAAATCAAAACAAAAAGAAAACATAGAAGTAGAAGAATCATACCTATGTTTCTAGTAAAATTTATCAAAAATACTATTTAAATAGAATTGTAGATATTGTTTTTTATATAAGGTAAAATTCTAATTGATATAGAAGTGTTAAATATTATATTTTTTGCTTGAATCCAATAATCTTTTTTCTTTCCATGCATTATTTTTTTTAAAAGAAAATATATTTGCTTCCTAAAATTCTTACCTTTTAAAAAGTGGTAGGAATTTTTTGTTACCATGTGTACTTTTCTTAAAAAATATAAAATTTTAATTCTTAAATATTTTTTTTCTTTTCCACGTTAATTTAATTCTTTTTAAAGATTTTACCATAAACAGTTTAACGTGCATCTCAATATTTATAGAAGTATTTTCTTAATAGAATTCTATTTTAGGAGTATTTTTTTAATTTATCAAAGGAAAATATTAATTAATTTTCTTTCCATATAGTTTAGGAGTTTCATATATTTTAGGAGTCTAGTTAATATAATAAAAAAAACTAAATAATAAATTAAAAAAATAGTGAAAAGACAGTTTTGCCTAAAGGACAGTTTTTTAATAAAGGGCAAAAAGTTCAAACCACTTTTCTAAGGGACTTCACACTTTTAATATATTATAGATATAAGTGGGTATATATAGTGTATATTGAATTTTTTTTGATCAGGTTTGACCGATTTTTTAACCGAATTTGATCGGGTTTAGGTGGGTTAGACCGGATTGAGTTAAGTGGGTCGGGTCAGGGTTATTTTTAAAAATTTTTCTATTTAAATCGAAACCGTCCCGACCCACTTAACCTCAACTCAGCTTGGCCCGACCCACAAACCGATTAATTTTAGCGGGCCAGTTCCGGATTGACCCAATCCGGCCCTCTTAACACCCTTAGTTTGAACGACCTCTCCGTAGGGAATTACGCATGCGGTCAAAATGAGTGTGCTAAAAATAAGGTGTCCGAGTTAAGTTGACTTTGAGATGTGAATAGTGGTTTCGTTCGGTATTCATAATTGGGAGTTTGATTAAAGGGGAAAGGACAAAAATAACACCTAAAACTAAAATAATTTCACAAAATTAGCATCTAAATTTAAAAACCCGGAAAATAGCACTCGATCATGGTGCCAATGGATAAAAAGGTAAGCAGAAAGCGTGCTACTCCACTTTCTATGATATACCAAACATAAATATGATATTATCTTTGATCCATTTTTTATTTTTTAAAAAAAAAACGTTCCACACCCACGTCAATCTTTTTTTCTTTTTATTGGATGTACCTAATTATATGCAATTCAACTTTTTCCTTTTGCAAAGTAAAAGTGTGAATTTTGCATGCTAGTTACTTCTTGTTTTTTTTTAAATGCTAGTTTATTTTATTTTTTTAATTTTGCTGCTTTTTTTATGTTCTATTTTTTTTTGTAAATTTGATGTTTCATTCTATTATATAAAAATAACTGCTCTTTTGTATTTTTCACTATTTTTATACTTTTTTTTCCGCAGCTTTTTATCTATTTCTTTTTTGAAATTAGCATAACCACAATTGTTATACGTCGAAACATGCATTATGTATATCTATGGAATGATGACATTGACTATCAAAAAAGCCCTGTGAAGGCTTTACTATAAGAAACTTTATTTGACCAAAACAAGTACATAGGATATTGAGGAGCAAATAATGCAACTCAAACTCAAAATGGAAAACATAACTCCAACTTTCTTTAACAGTTCCAAATCCAAAAATCAACCCCCAGCATTATTGCAAGTCCAAAAGAGGAACTATAAATAAAACAAGTCAAACATCAAAAAGAAAATAGATATACATATTCTATACAATTATTATTTAGATATATATTTTATACGACTCTATATAGTTTTTACATGCATTTTAAAAATGTAGCAATCTAATATAAGAGAGTATCAATTGAGTATATGGACACTGCAAGTGTATCAATGTAGTATAAAAGTGTATTAATATGGTATAAAAGAGTATCAATTGGGTATAGTAACTGCATGTGCTTGCATAGAATTTCCTTTCTCTTTTTCTAAAAAGTGTATCAGTATAGTGTAAAAATGTATCAATGTGGTATAAAAGTGTATCAATTGAGTACAGAGACTGCATGTGCCCAATTGGGCCAAATGACTAAAAAAGGGGATTACTTTAGTCGACTGGCTACAACATGTCCACCTTTTCAATTATGAGCTATTTTGTTTTAAACTGACCATGCCATGTCCTTTTCCCTTGATTAAATTTAAGTTCGCATATCATAGTCTATTTTTGAGCGGGACGCTTTTAGCATGATTTTTCTATTTTTAGAGATTCGAATTTGAGGTGATTAAACATGATATGATGTGATTGCAGCTTACCAAAAAATATACGGCCTTAGATCGAAGGAGTGATGAATATGAATTAGGGTAGAAATTTAAAAGGTAGGAGCACGTCCATGCTAGTAGGTAGAAGTGTTGTCCAGTAACTAATCGTAATGCCATGCTTATAGTTTCTATACATAATATTTATGACCCCATATATGTGTGTGTTCTTTCTAGTAGATCAATTATAGCACTATTTTGTACTCTCTCCGTCCCAAATTGAGATGACACATTAATTAAGAAAAATAATTAATAACATGCCTAGTTTACCATAGTACCTCTATTAAATGATATTTACAATTTAATTTGAAGAAAAAGTAATTACTACAAAGGATAAAACATAAAAAAAAAATTTGTCTTGTCTTGATTAATGAAAAAAAAATAAGTAAAATGGGATATTAAATTAGAAAATTTGGGACGGGTAATTTAAAATGGAGGGAATAGTAATATTGTTCTGTTCCTATCTATTATTGTGTTACTCTTTATTATCTTTATAGGTTTATTTCATCCTTTTATAGTTGTATTTTATCTTGAGTCATGGGTTTATCGAAAATACCTCCTACCTCACCTTCAAGATAGTGATATTGATTGCTTATAAATTTACGTTCTTCATATCCCACTGTATGAAAATACTAAATATGTTATTATTATTATTCAATTTAAAATGTTTGATTAAAGATGGACATTGTTAAGAATGGTGTTTGACGTTTAGACTAACAGATGCATTAAATAATGTGATGCTGACATTTTTGGCACTTTGTGGTTGTTACCTATGGTGAAAATCTATTAACAATCAACTAATCATTTCTTCCTGTCTAAAATTGATTGTTGGTGAATGGTGCTTTCTTTATTGTTGATTATCTACCTTCCGAATATGGTAATGTCTTAAGAAAGCCATCCGTAAGACGCTTTGTGCCCTAGCATACCCACATCGTAGGTTAAGTATTTCATCTTTTTATCTTAAATTCTGCGTATTTGTAGCAAATTCCAATAAATTAGTCGAATCATTTACTGAAAGATTTGAAAAGTAACATTATTTTGGGAGATAAGCATTCAGTACCCGTGCATTATGATCAAAGTTGCTACGATCCACTCCAACTTCAAAGGTTCTATTACCCCTGAACTCACTAAATTTAGCGTATTTTTATCACTTTTTTGTGCTAACGTAAAACCTTTATTACATAAAATGAGGCACATCAATGTGCAAAGGGTGACAAACGGTGTCACATCAGCTAAAAAGAATGACAAAAATATGCTAAAATTTAGTTTAGGATAATAGGACCTCGCCAGGGGTGGACCTACGTATACTTTTGGGGTACTCCGGCACCCAGTAAACTCGATGCGGAATAAGTATAATTACATAGAAAATATATGAAAATAGGTATAAAACATATAAAAGCACCCATTAAAACAAAAGTTGGTTGGGTGCATTGACATTTGAATTGATCTTAAGGTTCTCCAATGAAGGAACGTCCTAGGTTCGAATCTTGTTGAGATGATTTTTTTATTTTTATTTTTTTAAGCATCTACAATCCTTAAATCTTGGGTCCGCACTGAACCCCGCGAAGTTAGTCTGTGCCATAGTAAATTTGATCATATTTCAGATGTACTAGATGTTTTACTCTTATTTTGGAAGAGAACGGTGATTTTATATATTTTTATGTGTTAAATAAAATGTAATATTCATTCAATTAATGCTATTATTTTAGGAAGTTTTTTGTTAAAAAAAATGACTTTTACGAAATAATGAAGTATTAGCTAGTTGAGTGACTATTTGAAAAACCAATCCCAATTTGTTTGCAAAGCTTTTAAGGACTTTTTAATTTGCAGCAATACTATAAAAATGAAGCGAATATTATTTGGTCATTAGTCAAAACTCAAATTTTTTATAATTGTTATAAATCGAATGCATTTAGTGAATGTTCATTCAATGAATGCCATCTTATTTATGTATTAATTATTGGATACTAGTAAACTTAGTCACACTTCGTGCAATTATAAAATACGTTATTAAATATATACTTTAATTTATTTGAACATATTAAAAAATAATTAAAGAACCTTAAATTGTGAAACTTGGCGGTAGAATATTTTGATCATACATAATAATATCAAAAAACGTGTAGTATCATATCAATAATATACACAAAAATAATTTTTTCAGCCCTAGAGTATATTGTGAACCTTTTCACTTCAATATTATAAATTTGTGACCAATTAAATTCATTTTGTTATTATCGTGCTAATAAGAATTTTCCACGGAAAAATTTTGTACAACTTATAAGCATAATAGATTACGACAAAATTTCTTCTTAACATTTGGTAAGATATTTAAATGTCAAAAACTATTATTACTAAATTATTGTACATCGTGAATAATGAAACTTCAATTGCAATGGGTTCTTTAGCCTGAACTAATGCAAATTAGGAGGAATAATTTTTTTTTACAAAAAAAGAGAATATTGATGCAAATCTTGAATTTTCGAATTGGGAGAAACAAATGTCATAATTGGATTGATGCTAACACTTTTCAAGTTTTAACAAAAATTTCTAGTATCATACTTTGGCAACCTTAATGGACATCCACAATCACAATATATTTGTCCAAACCTCTTGCCTGCCACCTAAAATGGTTGTTCATAGTCTTGATCATAATCACATTGTTACAAAATGTTAAGTGATAAAGAGAGAAGTTGTGGGCATTTAAGCATATATAGGATAACAATGTAGTGGGACGTACCAATGGAGGTAAAAGATTTTCTACAATCAATGATATAATCAACTATTAATCATAAAGACAATGATAATGACATCATAACTAAATGAAAAATAATGCATGATTCTTGTGGTCTTTTCATTAGCCACGTACAGTTGTGAAAGACAAATAACATTACTAAATAATTTTTGAATGTAACATTTTTCACAATCTTTTATAGGTAGTAATCTTGAAAGGTAGTTTATACCAATATATGATTGTAATGATCTACGAAAATTCAAAAAATGAAAACTTGAGGATTACATTCTTATATCATAATAAATAATTTTTCTATGAATTAAACTATATTCTAGAAAGTACTATGAATTAACTTTACATTCTCATTTTCTATCAATAGGCTTGTTAAAAATTTATCAAAGGATACATATATAGTTTCTTAAGCAACATGCACGTATGAGTTGTCTTACTTTCTCCATTTTCAAAAATAGATTCACGTATTTTTCAGTATTTTACAGACTTCCATACATGTTCAGTATCTACAGATTTCATGTTCTCTATTTAGTATTTCATGTTTTATATGTATATTCAGATAGATTGTTACTCCTATTCATGAAACCTTGCATGTTAGCCTACCTCATTTAGTATACCAGTACATTCAAAGTAATGACCGCATACATTTCTTTTGCGCTATGATGTCTCATATCATAGGTGCTGACGCTCAGTTCCCGAATCGCACTTAGTCCCTCAAATTCTCAGCAGTACAGTAGCAGTGGTGAGTCCTCATCACCCGAGGACAGGCTATCTTATTTCATGTCTTTATTTCAGTAGTCAGTAGAGTTAGTTAGGGCCTGTCCCATCAAATCTCAGTCAATCAGTCTTAGAGGCTTTTAAGAAATTACAGTCAGTTGGTTGTTCAGTTTATTAGTACTTTATCAGATTCAGATAGTCGTTTTCCTAGATTTATATTTTAATTTGAATTTAAATATTTAAAACCTTATGGCACTTCAGTTATTCTTCCTTAATTCATGATTATATTATTCAGTGCTCATAGAAGGTACCAGCTCATGGGTTAGCTTTTGGTCTCTCGGAATTGTAGGCACCGTGTAATGACTAGGGGGTAGTCTCGAGTCGTTATAAACTTGGTATCAGAGCCTAAGGTTTTAAAGTGTCTTAGAAAGTCTGAAAGTCGCATTGAGTAGAGTCTTATGCATGGGTGTGTAGCACGCCACACTTATGAACGAGAGACTACAAGGCATTTAGGAGAAGTTTCCCTTCTTTCAAGTATTCATGTCGTGCGATGAAGCATGAGCTCGAGTTAAAATCTCAGTCTAATCCGTTTCTTCCTTTTATTTATAGAACATGCCTCCCAAGAAGAACGGAAGAAGAACAGGAACTCAGCCAGCCACTCAGCCCGTCCAGGCAGATCCTCTGGATGAGCATTTCTCTCACGTAGAATTCAGGGCTGCGTTCACTACTCTAACGAACTACATAGCAGTACAGAATGAATGAACAATTGCTATTCTGGCTAACCCAGTGGCCAATGCTTCTACAACTAGAATTCAAGATTTCACCCAGATGAATCCTCCTTTTTTCACTAGATCCAAGTCTGAAAAGGATCCACAGGAATTCTTAGATATGGTTCAGAAGGTAATGGATGATATGGGGGTGACGTCTAGTCAGAGTGCTGAGTTGGCTGCATATCAATTGTAGGATGTATCCCATACTTGCTTTAAGTAGTGGAAAGTTGATAGAGGAGTTGGTGCATGGCCTATAGAATGGGAAGAGTTTGCCACAACTTTCTTGGACAGATTATTTCCATTGGAGTTGAGAGAGGCCAAAGTGTTAGAGTTCATTAATTTGAGTCAAGAAAGCATGAGTGTGAGGGAGTATTCTCTCAAGTTCACTCAGTTAGCTAGGTATGCTCCTCATGTGGTAGCTGACAATAAGTCCAAGATGAGTAAGTTTGTGTCTGGTGTGTCTAATAGTATGGTCAAGAAGTATAGGACCGCAATACTGATTAGTGAGATAGACTTGTCTAGAATGATGGTTCATGCTCAACAGATAGAGAAGCAGAAGATTAAGGAGAGGGAGAGAGGAAACAAGAGAGCTAGGACGAGTAGTTTTAATTTCAATCAGCCAAAGTTAGAAAGTGGTAACCGTCCTCAGTTTCATCAGAGGTTTTCATCCCCAGTACCTTCTTCAACCAGTGCCCTAGTACCCAAATTTAGGAACGATAATAGGGATAAGGCACTAGGCTCTAAGTCCCAGATCAATGTCAGTAGTGCTCGTACAAATGCTTTATGTCAAAAGTGTGGCAGACACCATTAGGGTGAGTGTAGAGCAGGTAGTGATGTGTGCTTTGGGTGTGGCAATCTAGGCCATCAAATTCGGGAGTGTTGGGTATTTTCTCAGAAAGGTAGGGATGTGCGCCAATAAGGCCAGTCCCATCAGTCGTCAGTTCTATCCGGCCGCCCAACTCAGAAGGGTGCCACTTTCAGTGCTACCAGTGGTCAGCGTCCAAACAGATTATATGCTCTTCAGTCCCGCCAAGATCAGGAAAATTCTCCTGACATAGTTACTGGTATGTTGCAGGTCTTTTACTTACATGTTTATGCTTTACTATACCCTAGAGCTCCTCTTTCTTTTGTAACTCCATATATAGCTGTCAATTTTGGAGTCAGTTCCAAAACTCTTGCAGAGCCTTTTTCAGTGTCTACCCTAGTGGGCATTTCCATTTTAGCCACATAGGTAAATAGGAACTGTCCGGTTACAATATTTCAAAAAATTACCTCAGTTGTTCTCGTTGGGTTAGAGATGATGGATTTTGACGTCATTCTCGGCATGGATTGGCTCTACTCATGCTACGCCTCAGTTGATTGTACAAACAAAATAGTTCATTTTCAGTTTCCAAATGAACCAATCCTTGAATGGAGTGGTAGTTCTACAGCTCTTAGGGGTTAGTTGATTTTATACCTTAGATCCAGAAAGATGATATCCAGGGGGTGTGTCTACAATCTCGTGCGAGTTAAAGACTCTAACTCAGAAACTCCTACTCTTGAGTCAGTCCCAGTAGTAAAAAAATTCTCAGATATATTTCCTGAATATCTTCTCGGAGTTCCTCCCGAAAGGGAAATCGACTTCGGAATAGACCTTCTCCCAGATACTCAGCCTATATCTATTCCACCATACAGAATGGCTCCAGTTGAACTCAAAGAACTGTTAAAGAATCTTCTGGAGAAGGAATTCATCAGACCCAGTGTCTCCTCGTGAGGTGCACCTGTTCTATTCGTGCATAAGAAAGACGATTCTCGCAAAATGTGCATAGACTATCGTCAGTTGAATAAGGTTACAGTCAAAAATAAATATCCACTTCCTAGAATCGATGACTTGTTCGACCAACTTTAGGGTGCCAGTTACTTTTCTAAGATAGACCTCAGATCAGGCTATCATCAGCTTAGAGTCAGAGAACGTGACATTTCAAAAATAGCTTTTCGAACTAGGTATGGTCACTTCGAATTTCTGGTCATGTCCTTTGGTCTTATAAATGCCCCAGCAACCTTCATGGACTTGATGAACCAAGTGTTCAAGCAATACTTGGACATTTTCTTCATAGTCTTTATTGATGACTTTCTTATATATTCTCGTAGCGAAAGTGATCATACAGACCATCTCAGTATAGTGCTTTAGACTCTTAGAGCCCATCAGTTGTTCGCTAAATTTAGTAAGTGTGAATTCTGGCTAAGATCAGTAGCATTCCTTGGTCATATTATTTCTAGTGATGGCATTAGAGCTGATCCTCAAAAGACTGAAGTAGTGAGAAACTGGACTAGACCCATCTCTCATCAGATATCAGGAGTTTCTTGGGTTTAGATGGCTATTACCGTCGGTTTGTTGAAGGGTTTTCTTTAATTGCATTCCCTATGTCCATGTTGACGCAGAAGAAAGTTAAGTTTCAGTGGTCAGATTCATGCGAGAAGAGTTTTTAGGAGTTGAAGACTCGACTTACCTCAGCCCCAGTCTTGACTCTACCAGATGGTTCAGATGGTTTTATTATGTACTGTGATGCATCCAGAGTAGGTTTGAGTTGTTTCCTCATGCAGAGAGGTAAGGTCATAGCCTACGCCTCCAGACAGCTTAAGCCTCATGAGAAGAATTATTTGACTCATGATCTTGAGCTAGCAGCTATAGTGTTTACCTTAAAGATTTGGAGGCATTACTTGTATGGGGTGCATATAGATGTGTTCACAGATCACAAAATCCTTCAGATATGTTCTCTCAAGAAGATTTGAACTTGCCTCAGAGAAGGTGGTTAGAATTATTAAATAATTATGACATAAGTGTTGTGTATCATTCGAGCAAGGCCAATGTAGTGGCTGATGCTCATAGTAGATTGTCCATGGGTAGTGTAGCTCATGTTGAGGATGGTAAGAAAAAGTTAGCTTAGGAAGTCTATCAGCTTGCTCGACTAGGTGTCCGTTTACTTATTTCAGCAGAAGGTAGTGTATGGGTACAGAGTAGCTCAGAGTTATCTCTAGTCTCTGAGGTAAAGGAAAAGCAGGATAGGGATTCCAGTCTAGTTAAGTTGACAGAATTAGTCAGAGATCAGAAAGTGGAGGTTTTCTCCTAAGAGAGAGATGGTGTTTTGCGTTGTCAGGGTAGATTATGTATGCTTGGTGTAGATGGGTTGAGGTAACGAATTCTTGTAGAAGCACTTGGTGCATGGTACTCTATTCATCCGGGGGCCACTAAGATGTACCGCAATTTACGGGAGATCTATTGGTGGATTGGAATGAAGAGAGATATTATAGAGTTTATAGCTAAGTGCTCTACATACCAGTAAGTTAAGATTGAGCACCAGAAACCTAGTGAGTCCATACAGGAGTTAAGTGTTCCCATGTGAAAATGAGAGGAAGTGAACATGGACTTTGTGATAGGTTTGCCTCGTACCCATCATTAGTATAACTCTATTTGGGTTATCGTAGACAGGATGACCAAATTAGCTCATTTCTTACTAGTCCTTACCTCTTACACAACCGACGAATATGCCAATCTCTATCTCAAAGAGTTAGTTAGGTTACATGGTGTTCCATTATCTATTATCTCAGATAGAGGTACTCAGTTTACCTCTCACTTCTGGAAAGTATTCCAAAAGGGTCTTGGTACCCAAGTCCACCTCTGTACAACCTTTTACCCTTAGATAGACGGTCAATAAAAAAGGACCATTCAGACTCTTAAGGATATACTGAGAGCATGTGTTATTGATTTTAAAGGTAGTTGGGATGACCATTTGCCTTTGATTGAATTCGTATATAGTAACAGATATCATTCCAGTAGCTGTAGGGCTCTATTTGAGACTCTCTATGGTAGGAGATATAGATCTCCAATTGGTTGGTTTGAAGTAGGTGAGGCCACAGTAGTAGGGCCTGACTTAGTGTTTGATGCCTTAGAAAAGGTTCAGTTGATCAGAGAAAGACTTAGGGCTACCTAGAGCTGATAGAAATCATATGCAGATATGAGGAGAAAAGATCTTGAGTTTGAGGTTAGTGATTTCGTGTAACTGAAAATCCCTCCCATAAAAAGAGTGAAGAGATTCATCAAGAAAGGAAAACTCTGTCCTCGATATGTCGGTCGCTTTAGAATTCTCAGTCATTTTGGAAAGGTAGCTTATGAGCTAGAGTTGCCTTCAGATTTAGCCTCAGTACACCCAGTGTTCCATGACTTGTTGTTGAAAAAGTGTATTGGTGATCCAACTGTAGTTGTTCCCTTAGAAAGTGTAGATATTCAGAATAATCTTTCCTTTGAGGAAGTTTCAGTCAAAATTCTTGATCATTAAGTTCGTAGACTAAGGAACAAAGAAGTTCCACTAGTGAAAGTTCTTTGGCGGAATCAGTCCATTGAGGGAGCCACTTGGGAAGCAGAAGCAGATATGCAGACCAAGTATCCTCATCTCTATCATGCTTAATTTTAGTTGCACATCATGTTCATGTTAGACGTGCATTCTTGAATCAGTTCAATCATGCATTCCATGCATCAGATATTCATATTCAGTGTGTAAGCTCAGTCCAGTAGTTTTCCTCAGCTTAACTAGTTTCATTCAGGGACGAATGTTCCCAAAGGGGAGATATTGGAACACCCCATATTTCCCTAGCATAATCTAAGTCCCAGTGCATGAATATTCATATATAAATTTTCTTGAAACACTCATTATTTTTCAGTTTAGAGCCCTTCATTGAGTAGGAAATTTAGTTATCTTTCCAACGATATAAAATTCACCTAAATCCTATAACCGGGTAAGAAGTTATGACGATTTTAAGTTTCAGTCATTAAACACCGTCATTTTAAACCCCAACGCAACACGTAGGCAGACCAATTGACAATTGTCAATTTCCAGTGTTACTTTATGATAGTGGCACATCATGCCATCAGTCAGTTTCATAATTGTCAATTTCCAGTAGAGGTACGCAATCATAGTGCGTCGTGGAGTAGGACAAATTGGAAATCCAAAGCTTTACCGTGATGGCATCACATTGCGACATTTGTCTAGGTCCTAGTTGTCCATTTTCAAGTGGCTTGGCGCGATAGTGGCGCGTCACGCCCTGGCCAAAAATTGGGTTTTTCAGTTTTCAGCTTCCATTTTTAAATACGTTTAAGGGTATTTGGGTTTTTTTCCTAAGCCCTAAAATTGCCTTAAACACAAGATTTAACCCCTAATTGACCTAAACACTTATCATTATTCACTTCCTCTCACAACCAAAAATCTCTCTTTCAAGAACAAGAAATCCTAGCTCTCATATTCAAGGCAATTTCTCAAGAACTCTCCATCAATCCTCCCAAATTCATTATCCCAGGTATGTTAGATGTTCATCCATGAATTCCTTTCATCCATGGAGCTCAAGTAACCTTTTTAATTATAAAGTTATGATTTTTTTTTTAGTTATTTAATTTTAAATCATGATTTCATCCATTAATCTCCATGAACTTTGATTTAATACTATGTTTTAATGAAGTTATTGTTGTTATTCAATTCCTCATGTTTTAGTGTTATCATTTGTTGAATTAAATCATGACTTCGTGTTTTCCATGATAATTTCATGTCAATTATGCTGGTTCTTTAGTAATTCTATGATTATTTTAAACCATGAACTATAAGTGTTTGATAAAATGCATACACGAGCAATTGTTTTAATAAGAGTCTTCCTGCTATGTCCTTCAATGTTTTTAATATCATACTATTTCTATTGTTTTGAATCCTAGGGGTATTGAATACCCAAAACCGTAGCTGTTTATTTAATGTTGTCTCAATATCTTCAGAATAACTTTATATTATATCATGATCATTATCACAACAGTCAGTTAAATTCAGAATAGTCTAGCATTTCAGTGTCATTCAGTTGGGAGTAGGATTTAACACTGAGCAAGTGTAGGGATGAAGGCTTCCCGTTAGATAGGCAGAGTCGTTAGTAGCAGTCCCTATACTCCAGAACTATGTAGCTAGCGTAGGATATGAGTAGTCACCCATCAAATTAGGCTTGACTATCTTGTAAGGGTCACCCATCAGTTCAGGCTCGACACCCTTAGGCCTTTGGACATTATATTAGTTTAGTAAATCCACATAGCCAATGTTAGTACGCATGGCACAATATTAACACCCTTCCAACTGAAGTTATAGGTTGGACCCCGATTAGCTCAAATTGGAAAATGTCGGTTAGATGATACCTCCAATAGTCTCAGATATAGTCTCAGTGACAGTCCCAACTCAGTTATTCAATCTTAGTGTTGTTTGACCGAAGCATACAAATTTCAATTATTTTCAGTATTTCAGTTTTCAGATTTCATCCAGTTCATGTCATATTATTGGTCATGCATCCTCAGTATCTATAGATTTTTATGTATTTTTAGTAGTTTACAGACTTCCATGCATATTCAGTAGCTATAGATTTCATGTTCTCTATTTAGTATTCCATGCTTTACATGTACATTCAGATAGATTGTTACTCCTATTCATGAAACCTTGCATGTTAGCCTACCTCATTTAGCATACCAGTATATTCAAAGTACTGACCGCATACCTTTATTTTACACTATGATGTCTCATATCATAGGTGCTGACGCTTAGTTCCTGGATCACACTTAGTCCCTCAGATTCTCAGTAGTACAGTAGCAGTGGTGAGTCCTCATCACCCGAGGATAGGCTATCTTATTTTATGTCTTTATTTCAGTAGTCAGTAGAGTTAGTTGTGGCCTGTCCTATTAACTCTCAGTCAGTTAGTCTTAGAGGCTTTTCAGACATTATAGTCAGTTGATTGTTCAGTTTATCAGTACACTATCAGATTTAGACAGTCATTTTCCCAGATTTATATTTCAGTTTTAATTCAGATATTTAAAACCTTATGGCACTTCAGTTATTTTTCTGCAATTTATGATTATATTATTTAGTGCTCACAGTAGGTACCAACTCATGGGTTACCTTATGGTCTCCCGGGACTGTAAGCACCATGAAACGACTAGCGGGTAGTCTTGGGTCGTTACAATTCTGCACCCAAACACTACCTTCTATCGAATCTACTAAATAGACACCTAGTCTGGTAAGCTGATGAACTTCCTAAACTAACTTCTTTTTACCATCCTCAATGTGAGCAACACTACCCATGGACAACCTACTGAGAGTGTCATCCATTACATTGGCCTTGCCTGGGTGATACAAAACACTCATGTCATAGTCTTTTAACAACTCCAACTACCTCCTCTAATGCAAGTTCAAGTCTTTCTGATAAAATACATACTACAAGCTTTTATGGTTTGTGAACACATCAACATGCACCCCATACAAATAGTGCCTCCAAATCTTTAAGGCAAACACAACAACCGCTAACTTAAGATCATGCGTGGGTTAATTCTTTTCATGATGCTTAAGCTGTCTAGAGGAATAGACCACCACCTTACCCTTCAGCATCCAAACACACCCCAAACCAACTCTAGAAGGATCACAATACACAACAAATCCATATGAACCATCTGGTAAAGTCAAAACTGGGGCTATAGTGAGTTGAGTCTTTAACTCTTGAAAACTCTTCTCAAAATAATCTGACCACTGGAACTTGACTTTCTGCTAAGTCAATCTAGATATAGGGGATGCAATAGATGAAAATTCTTTAATAAACTGTCAGTAATAGCCAGCCAAACCCAAGAAACTCCTGATATCTGAAAGAGAGATGGGTTTATGCCAGTTTCTCACTTCTTTGGTCTTTTTAAGATCAACTCTAATGCCATTACCAAAAACTATATGATAAATAAAAGCTACTAATCTTAGCCAAAATTTGTATTTACTGAATTTGGTGAACAACTGATGGACTCTGAGAGTCTGTAATACTATTCTGAGATGGTCTATGTAATTATTTTCACTACGGGAGTAGACAAGAATATCATCAATAAAGACTATGACTAACATGTCCAAGTACTACTTAAACACTCAGTTCATCAAGTCTATAAAAGTTGTTGGGGCATTGGTAAGACCAAATGACATGACTAGAAATTCGAAGTGACCATACCGAGTTCTAAAAGATATTTTTGAAATGTCACATTCTCTGAATCTGAGATGATGATAGCATGATCTGAGGTCTATCTTAGAGAAGTAACTGGCACCCTGAAGTTGTTCAAACAAGTCATCAATTCTAGGAAGAGGATACTTGTTCTTGACTGTGACTTTGTTCAACTGACGATAGTCAATACACATTTTGAGAGAATAATTTTTCATACGCACGAATAGAACTGGCACACCCCACGGGGAAATACTAGGCCTGATGAATCCCTTATCTAGGAAGTCCTCCAACTGTTCTTTAAACTTTTTGAGTTCTGCTGGAGCTATTCTATATGTCGGAATAGAGATAGGCTGAGTATCTAGAAGAAGGTTTATTTTGAAGTCGATTTCCTTTTCAGAAGAAACTCCAGGAAGATCTTCGGGGAACACATCTGGAAATTCACATGCTACTTAAACTGACTAAAGATTAGGGGTCTCAAAACTAGAGTTTTTAACTCAAACAAGATGATAGACACACCCCTTAGATATCATTTTGCCTTGCTCTAAGGTAGGAAACAAGCTCACCCTTAAGCGTTGAAGTACTACCCCTCCATTCTAGGACATATTCATTCGGGAACTAAAAATGGATAACTCTATTTCTATAATCAACTGAAGCATAGCATGAATGAAGCCAATCCATGCCGAGAATGACGTCAAAATCTGTCATCTCTAACTCTAATAAGTATGCTGAAGTGACTTTTTGAGATACCATAACCAGATAGTTCCTATATACCCACCGGCCTATGATATATTTACCCACTGAGGTAGAGACTTAAAAAGGCTTAGCTAGGATTTTAGGATTGACTCCGAAGTTAACAGTTATATAAGGAGTTACAAAGGACAAAGAAGCTCCTGCATTTAGCAAAGCATAAACATGTAAATGATAAACTTGTAACGTATGAGTGACCACATCAGGAGAACTTTCCTAATCCTGTTAGAACTGAAGTGCATAAACCCTATTTAGGCGTTGCCCACTGGGGGGCACTAGAAGCGGCACCCTGCTGAGACGGGTGATCGAACTGAGCTGGGGAACGATTATGCTGACTCTGTAAACCCACTTGAGGACACTCTCTAACCCTATGTCCTGTCTTTCCACATCTAAAACATACATCACTGCCAGCTTTGCAAACACCTGATGTTTTTTGCCACACTTCTGGCAAAGAGGATTTATTTAGGTACTGCTAATACTACCCTGAGATTTAGAGCCTTACACCCCATCCCTATTATAATTTCTAAATTTAGGCATCCGAGCACTAGATGAGGACGGATCTAGAGCTAAATATTTTGGGCAAAATTGAGAACGATTACCACTCTCTAACATTTAATTAAGTGAAGTTGAAGCTACCTGTTCTAGCCCTCTTGCTCTCCTTTTTTTTTCTCCTTAGTCTTATGCTTCTCTATCTATTGAGCATTGACTATCAATATAGCTAAGTCCATCTCCTAAATTAGGATTGCATTCCTACACTCCTTTGCCACATTGTCAAACATTAGGTACAGACTTACTAATCTTAGATCTGATATCAGGTACCACATCAGGAGCATACCTGGCTAACTGAGTAAACTTGAGAAAATGTTTTTTCACTGTCATCCTGCCCTGCTTCAAATTAATGAACTTTAAAACCTTGGCTTCCCTTAACTCTAACGGGAAGAACCTATCTAGAAAGGCAGTAGCAAACTCTTCCAATTCTATAGGCCCTGCACCTACGACCCTATTTGCCTTCCACTTCTTAAACCATGTATGAGATACATCCTACAACTGATAGGAAACTAACTCTATACTTTCACTAGAGGTTACCCCCATAATATCTGTTACCTTTTACATTATGTCAAGGAATTCCTGTGGGTCGTCTTCAGACTTAGACCATAAAAATGAAGGAGGATTCATTCGGGCGAAGTCCCAAATTCTTGATGCAGTAGTATTGGCCACTGGGTTGGCCTGAACAACAATAGGGCATTCATTCTGGGATACTACAGAATAAGCTAGAGTGGTAAAGCTGCTCTGAATTTTGTGTGAGAAGCTTGCTCGTTCAGGGGATCTTCTTGAACATGCAGAGGTGCTGCTGGTTTCCAATTCTTCTTTCGTTAGTCTTTCTAGGAGGCATATTCTGTAAATAGAAGGAAAAATTGGATTAGACAGAGATTTTAACTTTAGCTCATGCTCAATCGCACGACATGAATTCTGAAATAAGGGAAACTTTTTTTGAAAAATATCTTATAACCCTTTGTCCATAAGTGTGGCACGCTACACACCCATGCACAAGGCTCTACTAGAAGTGACTTTCAGTCTCCCTAAGACTCTTTAGAACGTATCTCTGATACAATGTTTATAACGCCTCGAGTCTATACCCTGGGCATCACATGGTACTTACGATCCTGAAGGACCACAAGCTAACCCATGATTGGTACCTTCTATGATCACTAAATAATAATACTAAAAATATATATGGAAGTATAACTGAAAATGCTATAAGGTTCTCAAAATACTAAAATAATTATTGAATACTAATAATAATACTGAAAAACTGAATATTTGTTTGAAATAGTCTAGTCCAAAAGCTTCTAACTGTATGACTGAGGAGTTGATGGGAAAAGTGTCTAACTAACTCTGACTACTGAGCTAACTGAAATACTGATATGCTGAAATAAAATAGTATCCTTGATGTATGAGGGCTCACTGCTGAATCTGCTACTGATATCTTGAGCTGCTAAGTATGATTAGGAACCCGTGCGTCTGAACCTATGATATGAGACATCATAGCGCAAAAAAAAGAGTATGTGTCAGTACGTGGAATGTACTGGTATGCTAAGTGAGGTAGGCTTATATACATGGGTTAATATACAGAGATGATAACTTACTGAATGAACAACATGAAGTAACTGGATGAGAGTACATGGAAAATTATAAATATTGAACATGTTGAATATGCAATACTGTGCATAATATCTGTTTGGATTAGACTGACACTGATGTACTGAGTTTCTGTAACTAAATACTGATAACTGAGTGTTTAGGCTGATATTGGAGTACTGAATTTTGTTGGCTAAGTAATTGATAATTGATGGCCATGATTCTATAGAAATGTCTGAAATCTTTACTGAATTTTGAGACTAAATACTTGTTACTGAGTACTGAATACTGAAACTATAATTGTAGGAGGGTTTATCTAACCGACATACCCCGATTATAGACTGAGTTGGGGTCTAACCTGTGACCCCATTTGGAAGGGTGTTAGCACCTTGCCAAGGGATACTAACAATACTGTGTAAACCCAGTCTGGCAGGAAGACTCATATATGATCTCGTCAACCCTAATCTGGCAGGAGGACGACTTACCCTATACTTTTTACATAGTTCTATAACACAGGGACTACTACTAAGGGTCAAACCCTCTGCTAGCAAGAATACCCCCATCCCTGGGTTCGCTCGACACTGAATTCTTTTTCCAACTGAATAGACACTGAACTAATCATTATACTATACTAGGCTTGACTGAACTGTTACTGATCACGTTGACTGACTGAATTGGACTGAGTTCACTGAGTTTTGTTAACTGACTGAGTGCTACTGTTCTTGACCTTTACTGGGACTATTCTATATCTACTGTAACTATGTAAACAACTAGATTTTGGGTAATAAATACCCCTAGGACTCGATAGCATAAGTGGTAAAACATAGTAATTCTTAAAAGCATAGCAATAGTTAGTTGTTCACAATTCACTCACTAAGGCAATTTGCCAAACACTTGAAGGCCATGAAGTTATACGTGAATGAGAACACATCCTAACATGTCATGATCACATTATTCAATTCACATGGGCATTCTATCAAATACTTAGGGAGCATGATTGTTATAATTAACAATGAACAACATAAAAACATCATGACTACATCTTAAACCTATAATTTCAAGGGTTGAATCATGGGAATTACATCAATTACCATACATGCGATCGTATATTCATGAAACTCATAACAAAATCTTAAATTGAAACACGTACAACAACACAAACATGAATACAACCCAATTTACATATGTAAATCATAAATCAATAAACTTGTAGTTTTAAAAAGGGTTCTTGAACTCCAAGGGTGGAAGAAAATCCAAGGATGAACACCTAACATACCTTGATTTTTGATTTCTTAAATATTGTAGGTAATTTCTTGGAACTTGATCTTGAGCTTGATGAACTAGGGTTTATTTCTTGAGAGGATTTTATAAATGAGTGAGTGTATTTTGCCTATTGAGGGGCTGAATTTCGTGTTATGAGGGTTTAATATGGGAAGAAAATGACTTAATTACCTCTTCAAACCCATAATTTAATACAAAATCTATGCCTAGTGACCCAATGACTGACGCGCTGCGTCGATGGGATCGACGCGATCGCTGACGCATCACGTCAATAGTGTCAATGAAGTAGAAAACACGACGCATCAAGATTGCATTGGCTTGCTGTTTTGGCTTTCCAAACATGACTTAAACGAAGTCCAAAAATTCTGAAACTCACCCAACATAACCTATTGACATCACTGATCATGAATCAATTTAAAATCGATAATCCAAGGTCAAAATATAAAAAATAAAGTCATTGAAATATCAAAGCCAAAAATGAGACTAAGTGTCAATACTTAGCTGAAAATTTTCTAAGTCTGGGACCTCTTTTGGCTTGCTATTAGGACTGAAATGTCTAGGATTTTGTGGGGTCTTACACATTGTAAAAGCTATTTTAGGACACATGAACATCTTTTGAAGCCTAGGATTTAAGGGAAAGTATCTTAAAACCTTTGGAGGAATTTTAGAGCTTGCATTGGTTGAGGAACCACCAACACTCTTCCATCTAGAAGTTCCATATACAAAGAAAATCTCAACTTTCTCATTGTCCTTCCAAAATAACATGCAATTATTAGGGCATGCATGTATTTTTTCATAATTAAGACCCAAATCTCTTATCACATTTCTGGCATTATTGAAAGACTATGGTATCTGAGCAAAGGGAAATACCTCTTTTATCAACACTAAGAGATCTAAAAATGCTGCATTACTCAACCCATGCAATGATTTAAACAATAACAACTGAACGGTGAAACTCAGCTTACTAAAATTCTCACACCCCAAATATAATTGTTGTTTTTCTTCCTCCAATAATTTAAAAAATTTAGTTACTTCTTCTGGTAATCCCGCTCCAACTACTTCTCCATGCCTAGATTTAGCATCTACATTTCTAAACATATTGTGAAATAGTCCATCAATATCATCATGCATATTAGAACCTTCATTATCATTGATTAGATGATGTGTCTTTCTTGAGGAAACACTTTCTCCATGGAAAGTCCATTTGGTGTAACTAGCAAGAAACCCTCTAGAAAGTAAGTGATCCTCCATCACATCTCTATAATGCCAATATTGATTCTTACAGTCTCTACAAGGACATAATATGAAAAGCTCGTTAAAATGACTTTTCAAGAAAATATTTCACTCCATGCTCGAACTCATCATACCATATTAAATAATTCATCCAACTTTTATCTTCACTATCCATTAAAATCCTACATAACACAATGAAATCACCAAAAATATGATTCATGCTAAGCTAAAATATGAACATTGTCAATCATGTGAAAGAGGCAGCCCAAGAAACTTACAAAAAAATTATAAAAAGTTTAACAAACATAAGCAATCCATACTAAGAACACTTCACCAAATAGAAGAACAAAATTATTAGGTTTTTGATAATGCAAATTTAACGATGTCTCTTATCTATATTACTCGGACTCTTCAAAAATTTGAACCAACAATAACCATATCAATGAACCTAAGTACAAGTATTATTAGATTTAGACATTATAAATAATAGTACTACCTACGGGTAAGCATTTGGTAGTTCGGTTAGTTTTTTTTTGATTTTTGATTTTAGTAGTTATAGACTGTGCATCACATTGAGCTAGAAGTCTAAAACAAGGAGATCTATAATAAAAGGTTCTTGAGCTATAGTGTACACATAAGCAATAATTTTCATGGAGCTAAGATAGAATCTCATCCATTTCCTATATAGCTTCAACCCATCCCACACCACCCTTAATGGGTTTGTCCTAATAAGGATGGAAATTCATACAAGTTCTAAAAAAAATTCGCAATAAGATTAATGTTCTTTCTAGTTCCTGTCTTTGACATATCCAAATATGCCAAAGTCTATGCAACTAAAACCATTCCAGAGCAGTCAATGGCATGACCTTGCATCTTTTACCTAAACTTTAACATATTTCACTCTTAACTGGGAAACTACCTGCATCTTAAAGAAAATGCATAAAAGAATAGAAGCAACCAACTTCATATTATCAACAATGATGGCATATCATTGCTAATGACCTAGAAAATGCTGAATCTATTCATTTAAGAGTATATGGTTTCTCAGCAAGACACCTAGCCAAGTCAGAACGGTTCCTTATATAGAATGAAAAGAATGACTTACTTATGTACAAACCAATAAAGAGTTGAAGACCTAATCAAAGAACACGATATCTGAGAGTAATTTATTCTACCTACACATCAAATAGAATGACACATAGATACATATACTCAGTCAAGAGCATCAGAATATGCATAAATACAAGTACAGTGAGACTATTATTTTTTTTCATTTCTTTTTATCTAGTAACTCCTGCAGCCACATTAGCATGTCCAAACCATAGGTTAATCATCCAGATGGTTGTTCAAGTGTGCTAATTAGAATGAACGAAACTTCTCTCAATATTCACCTACAAAACTCCCTCCTCTTGATTTCCCTCTTTATTAGAGGAGGAATTTTGCCATTAAATCATTTGCTATTATAAAAGCTAAGTATCTTTCTATTAATGCCATTAAGCGACAAGTAATTATTGGCATCGGCAGGATATTTTTTAGCTTATAGATATTGAACATGTAGCTATTGGAATGGGTAGGATATTTTTCAGCTTATAGCAAACACATTAGCATATAGCTGGTATTGATATTGAACTTAGTTTTTTTTCCTCCTTCGACAAGGAAAACACTTACTAATGCTAGTTCTGTTTGCTACCTATTGAACATAAACCACGCACGTGGACAACCCTTCTTTTAGTGCTTCTATATCTCCAGTGTTTCGACTTATCATGTGAGTTGCGATGTGCCAATGAAATGCTTTGTTAATTGTTACATACTATGTACTAATGAACTTTCAAAAGTGAAAGCCTATGTGAAAAATAACTTTTTCTATCTCTTTGAGATTGATCTAATGAAAAGGTTTTAAGCATATTTTGTGAACTCGAAGTTATATTCCATCTACTACTTTTATCAATGGTACTATTCCAAAATCTTTGAAATTCTTTAGCTTCCTAGAAGCTTGGCCAAACACACAGAAAAAGAAAATTTTATCCTCCATTACTGCTCCTCCATATTGTCATAATTTATCTTTTATGATAAGGCTCACATCTATCATGTTATTGTTTTGAGCTCTATTCGGGGAAGTGTTCCCCTTTCTGTTATGTCGATAAGAATGGAAGATGGTGCAACTTAAATATTAAGAGACTAAGTCAATTAAAATAAGTATGATAATGCAACAAAAAGCTAAACTGAATAAAGAAAATAAGATAAAACTCTCATTGAATAGCTCTGCAAATGTAACTGATGTAAGTACTATTAACTTTTTATCTCAGGTACTATAACATCAAGAATACGACATGAGTTGCAACGTAAACTCTCTTTTCTAAGAATATGTAATACCCCATACTTTTCCTAGCTTAACTTCATCCCTAGAATGTCAAGAATTTACTTTAAATATGAATACTATTTGTTTCATGTGGTATTTTAAAGATTTCGACTTTTCATTATGTGAAAAATTGAATAAGCTTTCCATTAATACCAAATTCAGCTAAATCCGACACTCGGTGAAGGAGTTATGATATTTTTAAGTTGATAGTGTGTCACCTGGACTCTCAGCACATCGCGAAGCTAAGCAAATTGGCAGTTGTCAAATTCCAGTGAGACTCTGTGATTCCACCGCATCACGGAAGAGTCCTATTTCACACTTGTCAAATATTGCAAGCCTATGTGATAGTGGCGCGTCGCGGTAGTGCCCAAAATGGAAAAACTATAGGGCACTGCGATAACTCTGCATCGCGGAGAAAGCCCAGTTCCCACTCGTCCTTTTCTAGTGAGCCACCGTGATTGTGGCGCGTCGCGGTGACCAGCAAAATCAGGATTTTTGCTTATTTTTTCAGTTCCATTTGGGAGTTTAAATAGGACATTTTGGTCAATCCCTAACCCCCAAATCCATCAAAAAACACAAGATCAATCATATTTTAGATCGTTTTACGCCTCATTCATCATTCTCTCTCAAACAAAACCTTAAGGCTCATATTTCCTCTCCAAGAAACCCAAAATTTCCACCATAGATTCTCCAAGAAAGCTTTAGATTGACGATTCCCAAGAAAATATAGTCAAGACCTCATCCTCAAGAACTCAATTAGGAATCAATATTTCAAGATTCTTCATCCAATCTTCAATCAAGGTATGTGGGGTTATGAATAAGGACAATCCTTTCATCCTTGTGCCCAAAAATTGATTTTATTGCGAAAGTTATTTGATTTTATATATTTTCCTTTGGATTTGAAGTGTGGGATTAGTGTGCCCTATCTTTCACAGAACTACGTGCCACCGTAGGTACAGATTCAGATTATTCACATTTCTACGTGGATGACTCAGATTGTGATCACATAGATTAGATTGTTCTATTCCGATGGCAAGGGTAGAACAACCCTAACCTTACGGAGGCTAGTCGTAAGACATCATGGATGCTCATATGGTGTACATGTTGGTTAGAAGAACCTCCCAAAATATGTCCCCCACTCTTCAACAGTCTATTGATTTAAAGCTTTAAGATAAAAGCATATGTTTTTTTGAATAAGGTTTTAAGATCCTCAAGTCCTAAGATAAAGTATTTTTCCAGATTTTAGAAAACTAAGTGTAAAGGCTCACCATTTTACTCAGATTATGCTTTAGAAAAGATAAGAGTTACAGATTTCAGTTTTCAAATTTTAGACTTAGAAGTGAGTCCTTCCTGCACTTAGACAGTATAATTTAAAGACAGAGTATTAGCACATCTTTTAGAACTAAATGTTATGGCTCACTAGATTTACAAGTATGAGTTGTTCTCATGATCATTATTATTTTCAGTATTTCAAGTATTCCAATTTATGTGAGTCATTTATGTTTAGCATGCATTGATTTACAAATTATGATGATAATATGATGTGTTACTTATGCATTTCATCCCCAATAGTGTGATACTATTAACCAAAGGAAAAAAAATAATATCTTTAAAAAGTTGACATGATTTTGATTTGATTGATTTATGTTTTGTGTATTAAAATAATTTAATTGACTCACATTTGTAGGTCGTATTAAATAAAGTATAAAATAATGAATGCCGATGTATAATTACAGAAAAATATAAAGAACATTGAGATTTAATTAATTTAAAAATATTGTAAAAAATGTGACATCATGTCGTGCACGTATGCGGATGATTGTAAAATGTTAAAAACAATAATTAATTGATAAGAATCCTAAAATAAGAAAAAAATATTAATAAATTATAAAAAGTAAATATATAAAAAAAATTGATAAAATCCTAAAGTGTGGATGAATATCAATAATTTATTAATAATTGTACAAAACATGTGAAAATCGTATTTTGTGCCCTTTAACGGGCAGAAAGCGTGAAGGCGTTAATTTTAAGCACGAAGAGCAAAAATTGGGTGTCAACATAGTTTACCGTAATACCCCTATTAAATGATGTTTACATTTTTATTTGAAGAAAAAATGATTAATGCAAAAGGTAACATGAAATTTTTTTATCTCTTCTTGATTAATGAAAAAAGACAAGTAAAATGAGAAATCAAATTAGGAAATTTGAGACGGGTAATTTGAGATGGAGGGAGTATTTAATTTTCATTTTGTCTACTGTATTCTTAACAAACATGTCGATGATTGGACGTAAGAAATAATTTTGAATCCAGTAGCAATAGCAAGAGTTGAAACAAATTGGTTATCTGTTGGATTTGTGGCAGGGACTAATTTTTATTGTTCCAAATAGATTAATCATCTGTTGCAACAGATAAGGACGGGTAATTTGAGACGGAGGGAATATTTAATTTTCATTCTATCTATTATCTTCTCAACAAACATGTCGACGATTGGATGTAAGGAATAATTTTGAATCCAGTAGAAATATCAAGAGTTAAAACATATTGATTATCTGTTGGGTTTGTGACAGGGGCTAATTTGTGTTGTTCCAAACAGATTAATCATCTGTTGCAACAGATAATCAGTCTGATGCAATAGATAATCAGTCTGATGCAACAGATAACTAGTCTGTTGTAACAGATAAATCTTCTGTTGTAACAGATTAATCATCTGATGCACCAGATGAATAATCTGTTTAAATTGTGGGCACTTATGTTGGATTCATGATCGGGTTCTATCCATTGTTGGAAAAATAGCAGTAACTGTGTACCCAGGTGACAAATTTGAATAAAAATTATAATTTTACTTACCAAAGTCACCTATGAAGTAATGACAAAGTGAAAAGTGATGTAGGAAATAAAATTTGACCTAAGAAATTGGTCAGATAGTACCAGTAGTGGTAACAACAACAACAACAACAACAATAATGGTTGACAAGAAGAAGATGAAGATGATAATGAAGCAGAAGATGATGAATAAAGCAGCAGCAACAATGAACAACAATAATTATGAAGAGAGAGAAAACAACAACGGATGAGAAGAGAGAGAAACACACCTTTTTTCCCCTTCGTTTCCTATTATATTAACTAACATTTGGATCAAAGTGTAAATTAAAAAACTTGTGGATTATTTTCAAACTTTCCCAACTTTCTTAATCTATAATAAAGCAATTGTCACCTCCACTCAATAATTAAGACTTGTGTCACCTACACCTCATTTTAAAACTCTTTTGTCACCTACAGCTCAAAGCCCCAGTATAGAAAGTTTAAATTGTAGCTAAGATTTTCTTCTATTTAGGGGTGTACAAAAACTGAACCGACCGATAAACCAATCGATAAAAATGTTTTTGGGTTATTGGTATTGGGTTATTGGGTTAATGGTTTATTATTGGTTTTATAAAAAATTTTATTGGGTAAACGGTTCGGTTTCGATTTTAGCTTAATGGGTTATCGGTTAAATCGATAACCCAATAAGAATATACTAAATTATTGTTTTATATCCCTATTTATGTTATATATATAAATCTCTCTCTCTCTCTCTCTCTCTATGTATATATATTATATCAACTACTTATTCACAATTCAGTGATTCACAAAGTATTAACCTATTCAGGGAAACAAAGGCACAATATAAAACTCGGCTATTATCGTATTGAAAAGCTTAAAGCATTTAAAGCTTCCAACAATTAGGATTTAATTTTTTTCCGAACTAACATTCAATTCAAGTTTGAAGATTCTTGTAAACTAAAATGCATTGGGTAGGATTTTGGCGGTAACTAAAATTTTATTTTTTTATGTTAGTTGTTACTATTTCTATTCTATAAGTATTTTCTTATTGGTTAAATCGAAAATCGAACCATTAAGGACCAAAAACCAATAAACCAAAACTGATAAGAAAAAATCTTATTGGTTGGTTATTGGTTTTACATATTTAAAAGCCAAAAACCAATAAACCGAACCAATAAGATCATCAACATACAAGAAAATAATGAGCATCTTTCCTTGATCCCCAACCTTAACAAATAACGTATACTCATAAGGACATTTGGAAAAACCAACTTTTTGAAAATACCCCTCAATGTGACTATTCCAAGACCGAGGAGATTGTTTTAGAATATAAAGGGCCCTTTTCAATCTGTAAACCTTATGTTCATTGCCAATTTTAATATAACTAGGGGTCTGTTCAACAAATACCTGTTCGTCCAAGTACCCATGTAGGAATGCCGACTTGACAACTAGCTGGAAAATAGGCCAAGACTTATGAGATGCCAATGCTATAACCAATCTAATTGTATCATGCCTAGCAACGGGAGAAAACAATATGGTATAATCGATCCCATATTGTTGCTTGTATCCCTTAGCCACTAAACGTGCCTTGTACTTGTCCACTTCGTCTTTTCCTTCAACTTCATTTTGAACACCCACTTTACTCTAATAGTTTTCTGTCCATTTGGAAGATCGGATAACTCCTAAGTATCATTTCATTTAATGGCATCAATTTCATCGTCCATTGCTTTTCTTCAATTTTTTTCCTTCACAACACTCTCAAAAGAGGTAGGATTGCAATATGAAAACAAAGCAAAGTGAATTATTGGATATTCAATTGTAGTTACCTTATAATCCTTCATCTAATTAGGCCTTCTTTAAACACGACCAACAATTTTACTTGCTTCTTCATTTGCTACAACAACTGTTGGTGGAGCTGAATCTGAAGAATTTTTTTCCAGTGTGTAGGGTGCTAAAAATTGCTCCTGTTCAGCTTCACTGTCATATAGGATCTAGGTAGTTTTCTGCCTATTCCAATCAAAAGTCTTTTCCTTATCAAACATAACATCCCTACTAATGATGATCTTTTTTGTCAATGGATTAAACAGTTTGTATGCTTTGGAAGACTCACTTGCACTAAGAAAAACACATTTTTTAGCCTTGTCATCAAGTTTTTTCTCCTCTCATCTGGGATATGAGCATACACAATGCATTAAATTTTTTTTGAAATAATCCACTATCGGTTTTCTCCTGCTCCATGCTTCCTCTAGTATCATGTTTTTAATAGAAAAAGTTGGACTTCTATATAAAATATGTGTACTCCAATTTACCGACTCTGGCCATAATGTTTTTGGAATACTTCCTCTCACAACTAATCTTCTCACCATGTTAAGGATGGATTTGTTTTTTCTTTCCAATACACCATTCTGTTGTAGTGTATAAGTAGTTGTAAGCTTTCTCCAAATGCCATGCTCTACACAAGAAACTTTAAATTCTTTTGAACAATATTCGCCACCACGATCAGTTCGGAGAGCCTTAATGGCTTTTTCTGTTTCATTTTCCATATGAACTTTGAAGCTTTTAAATGTCAAAAAAGCTTTAGATTTTTCTTGCAAATAATAGACCTGTGTTTTTCTTGAAAAATCACCAATCAATGTGATTAAATATTTCTTACCTCCATTAGATGCTGGGCTTACCGGACCACAAAGATCTGAATGAACCAACTCCAAGACATTCTTGGCTCTCCATGACTTCTCTTTTGAAAATTCCGAATGTGGTTGTTTGCTAACAACACATTCTTCACAAATTTTAGAAGAAGCAGCGATTTGAGGATGACCAATGGCCATGGTTTTCTGTTGGAGTGTCTTCAACCCTCCAAAACTCAAGTGACCATAACAAAAATGCCACAACCATGAGGAATCTTTTGTTTCAACCATCAAACAAGATTGAATGCTATCAATTTTTTGAGGAAATAATCTATTGGAGATCATTTGAACTACCACTATAGCTCCTCTCATGGGATCATAAATTTCACACTCACCCTTTTTTATGGTGATGATATAACCCTTTTCTTGCAACTGACCAGCACTAAGTAAATTAGTTTTCAAGTCAGGAACATATAATACATCAGAGATTGTTTCCACAAAACCATTTTTGTTTTAATCCTGATATTGCCTTTCCCAATCATTTCCACAGGTGAACAATCACCAAATGATATAGTGGAACATAAATTTTCATTTAGAGATGAAAAAGAAAATTTACGTCCACACATATAGTTACTGCATCCGGAATCCATATACCAAATATCAGGCTCGTATTTTGTTCCATCATGGATAGTCATCAACAAAGTTTCTACTTTCTTATATTCAACAAAATTGACACTTTCTTCTTTTTCTTTGTCATTAGGTAGTCTAGTGTAACGATCTGATGCATAATGACCAAATTTGTGACATCTATAACACTCTATCTTGGATTTGTCATGGTCTCGACCTCTACCTTGAGATTAATCAATATTGGCTTTCATATTCCTGCTAAAATATTTGCATCCATGATCTCCTTTTCCTCTTCCTCAGCCTCTACCTCTATTGTTCCTGGAATAAGTATTAGTAGAAGTCTTCAATGCATGCTCCTGTACTCTGAATCTTTTGTTCATATTCTATTCATGAACTAGTAAAGAGCTTTGTAATTCATCAAGAGATACTTCATCTATATCTTTTGATACACTAATAACTTGGTATGTATCAAAAACACCCAAAAAATAGTCCACAAATGCTAGACAAAATCGAAAGCTCAACAAACACACAAATCAACCAACAATAACAAGAAGGGAATGTCAATAATACAAGGTGTTTTAAACATCAAATCAGCCAACCCAAAATAGATTATAACAAAAAATGATGAATAAGATAACAATAACAAGAAGACAGTTTTGAATAACAAGAATAATAAGCTACTCGATTACAACAAGATAAAAAGATAGATAGATAGAAAATTGAAGATGTAATATTAAGAATCTAAGAGCTTATTCCACTCGTGGAACCTTAACACCACACACAACAAAAAACTATCTCTTATGTGACACAAGATTGGATTCCACCTCTCAAGCATTGATGTTTCCAAGAAAAATTTAATCACTAGTGATTCCACATTAGTTCTTGACCTAGTTTTAGTTTGGTGCCTCAAAGGAGAGAGTAATTATGTTTTTTTGTGTCTTATGACTTACAACATTCTCCAAAAACTAACTAAAGAAATCCTACAATGTTTCTTATATAGTACATTACATTATTGAAACTAAAATGACCAAAAGGCCCCCCACTAAGGGCGCCCATCAAGTGTAGTGTTTGGACGGTTTTAGTATGCATTTTGGGCCACTTTTACATTTCAATTGCACACACCAAGGCTTGGATCCAACATGCACTCTCAAAATTCCATATCCATGACTATCCTCGTATCACTAAGGCTCAGGTCCAACACACACTCTCACAAGTCCATATCCGTGATTATTCTCGTATCATCTTTTGAATCTTTGATTGAGCAGACAACTAATTATATTTTAATGTCAGGGAGCTCAAATTATAAGAACCCGTAAAATCCTAAGCTTAGTTCAGTCCATTTATGCTTGTTAAGGGGGTCCCATACTTGGAAGGTTCTAGCTAAGTTTCCAGACTTAGTTTATTTTAGCCTTCAAAAGTTCACAGTCTTATTTCGTGACTTTAATGTCCTTTAATGATCCGTATTCTTGCTAATTCATGACCAGAAAGGTCAATAGGTGTTTTCAGACAAGTTTTGGATTTTTCAGAACTTGTTTAGACCACGTTCAGAATCCCAAAATATTGGACCAATGCGATCTTAACGCGCCGCATCGCCAATACCGTTGATTGATATTGTTGTAGGTTGCCAAGGTCAAAGTACTGAGGCTTGATGCAATGATAGCGCGACGTGCCGACTATCGTATCGATTCCATAACACGTCGCGTTGCTAGTAGCATCGATGCACAGTTCTCAGTCATTTAAAAGCCGCATCCTTAGGGTTATTTCAGTCTTTTTCCCATGCCCTTAAGCCCTCATAACATGAAATTTAGACCTCTTTTGGCTAATCCTATTCATTATTCACAAAATCCTCATGAACAAAGCCCTAGGGCTATCAATTCAAGAATCTCTCCATCAATCTTCGTAAAATCAAGAACTAAGGTATGTCAAGTGTTGATTTATGGATTCCTTTCATCCATGAAGTCCAAGAATCCTCTTTCAAATTATAAAACATGATATTTATGTTGTGGGTTATTTGTAACCATGTTTATCTTGTTGTATGATTCCCAAGTTAGAATCTTTATGTGTTTTTTTAATGAAACTACGTTAGCATACAAGTTGAAATCCATGAATTGAGTTGTTTATGATGTGTAAGTTGGTGGTTGCACCTATGTCCTAAGTTGTGCATGTAAGGTGGTTGTCAAAATGCCTAAGAGGATAGAAATTATGTATTATAGCTCAATTGTGACTCAAATAATAAATGCATGCTTTACCCTTATGACCAAGAATGACTTCCATGATATTGTGTGCATTATGAGTATTTGATGGAATGTTCATGAGATTAGGTTGATAAAAGTATGACATGTCTATATGCAATTCCATTCATGTACAACATTATGATAACCATGTGCTTCATGAAATCCCCAACTTATTGTAGTATGAATTGTTGATATTGGTCACGTGTTCAAGAAGTGTCAAGTCTTGTCAATTTCATGCTATCGAGTCCTAGGGGTACTTGTACCCGACAATTTAGCTGTGTGCCTAGAGCTAGTGTCAGTTTTCATGATATTCTCAGTCAAGCCATGATCATTAGAATTCAGTCAGTAATATGACTAAGAAAAACTCAGTAATCTCAGTACCCTCGGTAATCTCAGTCAGTTATCAGATCTCAGTAGTATTCTGTCAGTCAACTAAAATTTAGTAAACTCTATTCAAATCAACTAAACAATACTATTAGTAACAATTCAATTTAGTTTAAATCAGTTCAATATCTCTTCAGTTGGGAGTAGAATTCATCATCGAGTGAACCCAACGATGGGGACTCACCTATTAGCCAGTAAAGGGTGTGATCCTTAGAAGCAATCTTTGCATTCCAGAACTACGTAGCTAGCATAGGTTGAGATGTACGCTACAAGTTTAGGGATTATACACCTTATTCGAATTTTTCCTACTAGGAGGGGTTGATGAAAGAGCTCCCTGTCAGAGAGGGTTTACTCATAGCTTGTCTTTACCCGTGGCATAGTACTGACACCCTTCCAGCTGGGGTTATAGGTTGGACCCCACTAGTTCAGTTTCAGGGCATGTTAGTTAGATAATTACCTCTCACAGTCTCAGTTTCAAATTTAGTCTCAGTAATATAACTCAGTTCAGTTCTACAGATATCAAGATTGTCAAATACAGTTGCTCAACTCAGTACAGAACTCAGCTAATTCCATCAAAATCAGGACTATCAGATATAGTTATTCAGTTCAGTCGAGAACTCAAATAGTTCTTCAGATTCAGAACTGTCAGATACAGTCTCCCAGTCGTAGAGAACTTAGATAGTTTTTCAGTATCAGTATACTCAGTTATTAGTTATCAGTAATATAGTACCAGTAACCTCAGATATCAGTTACCCATAAACTCCATAATTAATATCATCAATAGACTCAGTTATTTAGTATCCCAGTATTAGTAAACTCAGATGTCAGTATATCAGTATTCAGTATTGTCACAACCTTAGTTATAGTTACGTATTCATGCATGTATTCCCATATTCATATTATTCAGTCAGTTAGTAGTGTTCATGCATATAAACCCCTTGCATTCATCCTGCCTCACTTGCATAGCAGTACATTTAATCGTACTGACGCATTTATGCTATGGTATTTTATACCATAGGTTTAGAAGCATGAGCTCCCGAGCATCCTTAGTAGATCAAATATTCAGCAGCCAGACTAGCAGTGAGTCCTCATCATTAGAGGATAGCATGATTGGTCTGGGACACATCCCATCAATCCCCAGATTTCAGATAGTTTAAAGGCTTTCAGACTACAACATGTTTCAGACAATGTATTTTTGTTTTGGGTATTGTTCTACCCTACTACAGACATTGTTTTATATTCAGTATTAGTTCAATTTTGAACCTTAAGTCCTTACATCTTATATTCTGCGTATTTATAGTATATTATTTAGTGTTCAGTTATAGATATCAGTCATGGGTTAGCTTGTGGTCCTTCGGGGTTATGAGCACCGAGTAACATTCCGGATACCAGATTCGGGGCATTACAAAAATCTTCTCAACAATGGCTACGTTGTTAATCTTCTCACCGTGGAAACACATTTTGTTGTTGATCTCCATTGTTCTAGCATAGTAACTCAATACAGATTCCCCTTCCTTTATTTGTAAAGTCCCGAAATCTCTTCTCAAGGCTTAAAGCTGTGCACGTTTCACTCTGGCAATTCCTTGATACTTTTTCTTCATGGAATCCCAAATATCCTTAGAAGTTTCTTTGCAAAGAATAGTTTCTAGGATGGGATGATCGATAGCTTGAAAGAGATAACTCTTTGCTTTTAGATATTTCAGGTTTCTCACTTCCAAATCAACCTTTGGAGCATTTGCCAAAGTTTTGCCTTCTGCCGGAGTTCCAATAGCACCCTCAACAATTGTTCAATACTCCTTCGATCCAAAGAAATTCTCCATCAGCATGCTTTAATGGTAATAATGACCATCATAGTGGGGGAATTGCTACTTGCACGAAACTCTTTCAGTAGCCATTGGATAATAAAAAAAATTATATGTGGCTGCTCACCTGTTTTTCTTCTTACGATAACATAGCTCTAATACCACTGTTAGAGAAAAATATAAGACATTTAAAAGATTAAACAATAGCTAAAACTGATACTTTTATTTCTGAACTTCACACCTATATATAGGAAAAAACTTAACAGAGTACTTCAACTAAAATAGAACACATATCAGTTACGTTAAGCATGAAACAACTTATTCCTAAAAAATAGAACACATAACTCCTAACAAAAACATGACTCCACTACTTAGTAGAAATTAGTAAAACATTCGATTGACTTCAACTAAAAATATCACCACTCCTAAAAACGAGGTCAACTAGTAGAATGTCACGACCCGAACTGGGGCCCTGGCCGTGACGAGCATCCCGAACCATGAAGGCCCGAGCGCCCTTCTCTATCTAGCAATTATACACACTTTCATATAATATGAAGGAAAAATACAGAAATATAAAATAATACGGAATCATGGTCATGCTCTGAATCAATTATATCAATATGAAAGAAGACCCATCAACATCTAAACAACATCTGTTTCTGTCTGCGAAATCTCTAATACATACGAAGAAAACAAAACTGTCTAAAACTGGGACAAGGCCCCAGTGGACCTAAACCAAAATAAATATCAAAAGTATGAAAGAAATAGGCCTTCCAAAATAAAGAAGGCTCACCAACTACATACTTCACTTCTGTCTGAATATTCTATGGCTTAGCAGGACCTCTTGTTTGAGCCTCAGACCCTGGAAGGCAGGGGGTCAATACAATTGTACTGGTACACAGAGAAAATCCAAAATAATAATTTATATTCAACATATATGAGTAAAATTTAAAAATAGTTCATAAATATGTTATCTGGTAAGAATCACATGGGCATTTTCAAAAGACTCCATAAAATCATTTGAACTTTGTGACACTCTTTATTTTACTTCTGCGCTAGGTGGTATACCCTACAACTCTGAAATTCCATGGGCTATATAGAATATGCCCTTAACTCGGTAGCCACACCCTTAACCCAAGTTTGCCGCAAGGGTCGGAGTCTCTAAATCTCTACTAAGCCACAAGGCCATCGCCAGCGTACAATAGTAACATACCCATATCGGCAAAACACGGTTTTTGGGTTATGAGTCGATTGGGTCATTCCCTCTTCGGGAAACCACCTAATACTCTATAAGCCCATTTGTAACAATTTAAAACATGTATTCTCTGAAAACATACTCTAAAAAACAAGCTCTGAAATTCTTACTCTGTTATGGCATACATTTATATAGTATCGTCATACCATTGACTTGCAAGTCGCATCTCTGAGCCATTAATAGTATATTATCATTTCTTCTTTCAAAACATAAAGTTTGGTACCACCATATCAATAAATCAAATTCAAAGAACTCTTTCTTTAAACTCATATAAACACATGCAAGAAACTTTCTCTCTTTTCAATATTTCGACAACATAAGGTGGTCATGGAATTTGTGACAAATCATGCAACTCTTTTGTCATATATTTTTAGTATTTATCAACCTGTAAAATACCCTCTCTTCAATTCAAAATCATAGTCAATTCATACACAAAAATCAAAACATTTGTACCATGCTTCTCAAAGTACATTCAAAATAACCCAAATAGTATATATAAATGGGAAATCATAGTAAGAGAGGGATTCTATATTTTCATGCTCTCAATTAAATACTCAAACACGATTTCATTCATACATATATAAGATTACAAATCAATTTGGGGAAAGACCTCAAGACCAAAATAATTTTATCATTAGAAGATTCTTGATGCATAATAAAATCATGGATTCCAAAACCCCTTTCTAAATTCTTGCTTGAAAATCTTTAAATCATTCTTGAATATTTCAACAAGCCCATGTAGTTTTAGGATAAAACCCATGTACCTCAAATTAGGAATTTGATGGATGATTCTTGAAGCCCTCAGTTTGGGGATTCTAAATCTTCAATCAATTTCTAAAACCGACGGTTGGATCTTGAGTTATTTGGAATTCTTTTTTGAAACCCTAAGGAATGTTCTTGGTGGATTTTGAGAGGAAGATTGAATGACAGGCAGTTTTTTGGCTTATTGGGGCTCAAATTTTATGTTTTAAATGGATTTTGGGTGAGGGAAACTGACCAAAATACCCCTAAAGAAATCAAAAATGTTGCAGAAATTTCTGCCAGTTGACAGGACAACATGCAGAAGTAAAACGGGCATAACTTTTGACTCCGATGTTGGATTTTGACAAAATCAATTGAGTTGTAAAGATGAATCAAAGAACTTTCATTTGATATACAGAAGGCCACCCAGTTTGTTATATAACAGAATGAAAGTTGACCCAAGTTGAAGTGTCCACTAAAACTTAATCGATGGACTTGTTTTCAACTCGTCTTAGAGTTAGGGGATTCTTGTGACCTCAATTCATATTCAAAGGTTTTCACGCACTGTAGGAGTGATCACCACACATATATTAACAAGGAATAATCTATTTCAGGTCTATACACGTAGGAACGTTGCTTCAATTTCTATCCCAAAAAATGCGGGATGTTACATTATCTCCCCCTTGGGATCATTGTCCTCGAATGATGGGTAGAGACCTTTTGAAGCTCTAAGACTGTAGAATAAAGAAGGCAGTCTCACGTTGAATATTTTTCCTCGACAAAATATGAAAAGGCATCAAACAAGTTTCATGATAACCCTTAGCGAAACGTGAAAGCATGAAGCATGAGGCAATGAGACTTTATAAAGGGATGATCTTGCACATGTGTTCTATGAATCATTATCATCACCACATATGGTAGGGGTTTATTTGATGAGCATAGACCATGATTAAGATTGGTACAAGACATGAGATAAGATTCTCGTGGGGCATAAGAATATTAACATTCTCCATCTTATAAGATATAATGAAAAGACTTAAACTTGGAGACACTATTTGTCTACGCCCCATACAATAAATTACATACTTCACACTTTTCAACTTATAAATCCCTAACCACACATCTAGCCTCAAAAATTTGAGTCCCACTACTTAGTACTGCTATATTGAAGCCTAACTCGGAGTTAAAAGGTGCTAATTTAAGCTATAGGACCTTTTACTTTACATAACATTAAGAACGTTACATTACCTTATCACTATCGTCAAATACCCTCGGGTTTTAATTCAAGGAATACTAACCACATAGTACATGGGTTGAGTTTTCATCAATCTCAACATTCAAGCCTATCATTACTACACCCACTTCATGGATTTCCCCCACTAAGATTAGCAAATTCAATCACATTCACAAAATTTTTTGCTATATATCTCCTTCCTAACTTTTTCCACATAACAAAAGTTCATCTCCTTCTTTTCCCCTTTCACCTATAACCTTATCTCTAGAATTCACACCAATTTTTTTTAAGAGCATCTACTCCTTCACCTAACACATCGCCATTCTTCCACAACCACCATTATACTACCATATGGAGGGTCATTGAGGGACCTGAACATAAATGTCACGAATAGAAGTAACACTTATCAATTCATAGATTATACTTATAATACTATTCAAGGAGGGACATAAAGTGAAGATGCAATAGAAGAGAGACATGGTGCTTCAGCTATCAGGTGTCTAAATCGTAAGTATAGAGTCGTTCGGCACAACCACAACATGATTTCTTAGGATAGGCTACGGTGAGAAACATGGGCGCACAAATCTCATGATTTGTATAACATAAGGGTCAAATTCATAAAGTCAATACTTGAGACAAAGGTGAATACTTGAAGCCATTGCTTCTCATTTTCAGATCTAAAAGAGTAATAAGTTTGCACAACTTTACCACTTTGGCTAATTCCGACATAAAATGATTCAGTGACATACAGGAACATATTTCCTTATGACCAAGCATGCTGTGAGACATAGGTTTGGATCATGAGCAACATAACATATGACTTGGATACTTGGATTAATGGGTCATTGAGGAACATTATTTCTTTTTTTTTGGACGTTGGGATAGTGCATGACATTCATAGACAACTCAAACCTTAGGCATCGGCAGGACTTGAATTCATAAGACCTTGGTAGAATAAACTCCTAAACTGAAGCAGGAGGAATATTCTTGAATAGGAGTAGGTTCATCATGACTCTTCATTAACTTTCCACAATGAGAAAATTCAGAAAACTACCTTAACTCACCATCTCCCCCTTAGATCAAAGTCACAACTCTCAACGTAAAAGAGACATTACCATATACTTAAACTCTAACTCTCCCTAATGAACTATACCCGAAGGCCTTGATTTTTTGTAAATGTTACTCTTAACTTTCGCTAACCATTATAGCCATCACTCTACAACCCCCGCACCTATGAGTGTACATATTCACACTCCTTATCACCAAGGGATATCAACATATACGTGAATACAACTCTTCTCATTCATTTCTAATATAAAGACACTAAATCCTCTCTGGGACATTTCCCCCTCAGGTATACTAATCATGACTTCCTATAACCCCAAAATCATCAACTCATGACTAACATCATTATGGGTATGGGCGTCTATGTTTCAAATCTCTCAACACCTCTTCTTCAACTTCTTAGAATACTAGCATTACACCTCTAATCACATATCTTACAAATTAACAAACTTTGTAAAACTACACCAAAAGTGCATATTGCCCACTCATATTTTCTCAATTCAACTCTAAATAATGCTATACCATAACTCCCCAAACTTCTCCATACCACAATTTTCAAGAATACAAACTAGGTACTCAAAACACTTATACACATAAATGCTAAACTTTTCCTTTTTAAGTATACTCTTAAGGCATTTCTTTCCACCATCCTCTATCATCATCAACTTACAACTCGCAGTCCCAAGAGCATACACAACCTCACTCCTTGTCACATAAAACTCTACTCTCCACTACTAACTTTCTATTATTAGACCATTAATCGTATAACTCATATCATAAAATCTTACCTAATGAGTAACGTCATACTACCAGGCGGTGTAAATTATGCTTATATACTTACGCCCTTATACACTTAATGACTCACCTACAATTCATCATTTTAACACTAGTCCTCATATATACATATACCTCAAATTACCACTTAACTTTTTATCAAGTATTAACCTGGGCTCTTTCACAAATCATATCAAGCCTACTAATTCATTCCCATAAAACATACATCATAATCATAAGATACTATTCTTACCACCATATTCTACATCTATAATTCGAGCCTATAATTTAGCATCAAATATCTACCACCAATAAAGTAAAGCATGCAACATAATATACGAGTCCATCAAATTGGGAAAATCAACTCCAAATACTCATTTCATTTAACTACTACCTACAATCACAATCCCCTCCATGATGCCACTATATTAGCTCAAGATCCACTTCATACCTTCTCACATGAAGCACTAGTTTACAACCACTAAAGAAAAGAGGGTCAAGGGGGTAAACTCATACAATAGACATGGTCAACCTCAATCTTATATAATAACCCACCTTACATGCAATTCTCACAAGAAAGCTATAGAATAAGACATCAAGAAACACTAGCCCACTAGAATCTCATAAAAAAACAATAATCGATCATAATCATATGGCATATCTTACTTACAATCCATTAATGCATCCCCCTTCTACACATCATTACTATTTAACTATCTATACACCTAAACTTCTTTCATAGCTTTATAAGTTTCAACTAAACTCCCTCTTGCAACATCAAGGAAGCCTAAATTAACAACATTTATCCACAAAGTACTTTCACCAATAACCTATACTTTTCTAGCACAACAATCACCATCAACAACTCTTTTCATACTTCAAGCAAACAATAATTTACCTTAACCAAAAAATCCTTCTCTACCTTCTACTAACCTAACACACAAGGATATATCACTTCATTACTAACTCAATCATATGCAAAAAGATTCGGCTATATATATTCAATAAATCGCCCTTACCACTTTTCGTGCCACTATACCTCTAAACCCCCAGTTCCTACCAACATAAGAACCACAAGATGAATAACAAGTTACTAGTGAATTAAAATAGGCCTCACACTGCTTCACTAGACTTTGATTTGATGTTTTGAACAAGAAAATGAGATGAATAACAAAGAAACTATGCTAGTGAATCGAAAGAGCCCCACATGGCTTCACTAGACTTTTAGTTTCAACAACATAATGATAACAAGATTACAAGAGATAGAAACTTGACACACACTATTCAATGACCTAAGAATACACATCTTACTCTGTCTTAACTGAATGCCTCATAAGAATGAGGACATAACTTTAAACTTGAGGGAATTATGACACACTAGGGAGCTCCTCTCAAGCCCTTTGTGTGACTTCTGAAATTTCTACTAGTAAATCTGAGTGCATTATCTGGGAACACCAGAGTATTGAAAGAATTAGGATAACTTTTATTTCATATGGGTGACACCATAGCATGAATTAGAGTATAACAGAGGAACATTCTGACTCTATAGCACGAACTAGAACATAAAGAAAGAGAGACATTCCTAAACTTCTTGTAGCCTCCTGCTTATAAGTGTGGCACGCTACACACCCATAACCACGACTCTACCTGACGCAATTTCATAGACACCCTGGGACCATGAACCATGCTCTGATACCAAGTTTGTCATGACCTAAACCGGGGCCCTGGCCGTGATGAGCATCCCAAACCATAAAGTCCTGAGCGCCCTTCTCTATCTGGAAATCATACACACTTTCATATAATATAAAGGAAAAATGCAAAAATATATAATAATACGGAATCATGGTCATGCTCTAAATTAAGTATATCAATATGAAAGAAGACCTATCAATATCTAAGCAACATCTATTTTTGTCTGTGAAATCTCTAATACATACGAAGTAAACAAAACTGTCTAAACTGGGACAAGGCCCCCAGTGGACCTAAACCAAAATAAATATCAAAAGTATGAAAGAAATAAGACTTTTGAAATAAAGAAGGCTTACCAACTGTATACTTCACTTCTGTATGAATACTCTACGGCCTAGCAGGACCTCTAGACTGAGCGTCAGACCCTGGAAGGTAGGGGGTCAATACAATTGTACTGGTACGCAGAGAAAATCCAAAATAATAATTTATATTCAACATATATGAGGGCAATTTAAAAATAGTTCATAAATATGTTATATGGTAAGAATCAAATGGGCATTTTCAAAAGACTCCATAAAATCATTTGAACTCAGTGACATTCTTTATTTTACTTTTGCGCTAGGTGGTATACCCTACAACTCTAAAATTCCATGGGCTATATGGAATCTGACCTTAACTCGACAGCCAATCCCCCAACCCAAGTTTGCTGCAAGGGTCGGAGTCTCTGAATCTCTACTACGCCACAGGGCCGTCGCCAGTATACAATAGTAACATACCCATATCGGCAAAACACAGTTTTTGGGCTATGAGTTGATTGAATTATGCCCTCTTGGGGTAACCACCTAACCCTATTTAAGCCCATTTTTAACTCTTTAAAATATGTATTCTTTGAAAACATACTCTGTAAAATAAGCTTTAAAATTCTTATTCTGTTATGGCATACATTTATATGGTATCGTTATTCCATTGACTTGTAAGTCGCATTTCTGGCCATTAATAGTATATTATCATCTCTTCTTTCAAAACATAAAGTTTGGGACCACCATATCAATAAATTAAATTCAAATAACTCTTTCTTTAAACTCATGTAAATACATGCAAGAAACTCTCTCTCTTTTCAACATTTCAACAACATAAGCTGGTTATTAAATGGGAAATCATCACAAGAGAAGGATTCTATATTTTCATGCTCTCAATTAAATACACAAATACGATTTCATTCATACATATATAAGATTACAAATCAATTTGGGGGAAAGGCCTCAAGACCAAAATAATTTTATCATTAGAAGATTCTTGATGCATAATAAAATCATGGATTCCAAAACCCCTTTCTAAATTCATGCTTGAAAATCTTTAAACCATACTTGAATATTTCAACAAGCCCATGTAGTTTTAGGATAAACCCCACGTACCTCAAATTAGAAATTTGATGGACGATTTTTGAAGCCCTTGTTTTGGGGATTCTAAATCTTCAATCAATTTCTAAAATCGACGGTTGAATCTTGAGTTATTTGGAATTCTTGTTTGAAACCCTAATGAGTGTTCTTGGTGGATTTTGGGAGGAAGAATGAATAATAGGCAGTTTTTTTTGGCTTATTGGGGCTCAAATTCTATGTTTTAAATGGATTTTGGGTGATGGAAAATGACCAAAATACCCCTAAAGAAATTAAAAATATCGCAGAAATTTCTGTCAGTTGACAGGCCGACATACTGAAGTAAAATAGGCATAACTTTTGACTCCGATGTTGGATTTTGACGAAATTAATTGCGTTGGAAAGAGGACTCAAAGAACTTTCATTTTATATATAGAAGGTCACCCAGTTCGTTATATAACAGTTGTTATGCTCGAAGAAAGTTGACCCAAGTTGAAGTGTCCACTAAAACTTAATCAATAGAATTGTTTTCAATTGGTCTTAAGAGTTAGGGGATTCTTGTGAGCTCAATTCATATTCAAAGGTTTTCCCGCACTGTAGGAATGATCACCACACATATATTAACAAGGAATAATCTAGTTCAGATCTATTCGTATAGGAACAATGCTTCAATTTCTAGCCCAAAAAATGTGGGATGTTACATAGAAGAAAGATAACAGACTAAAAATTTCAACATATTGCAAATATCCAATAATTTCAAAAAGTGTGATGGTAGTTCTATCGTTGGCCTTATGTTCACTGCATGAACTGATACAAAATTTTTTGTGTGTTTTGGCTTTGATTTAGAAAGGGAGAGGATGTGCCTCCATATGAGAGCTGAAATGGCTTAAACTCGAGTAGGAAACTTGACATTTTCATATGATGAACCAATGATCGTGCTTGATGCTTATTTTCTCAGGGCTAGTATAGATGATGAATCAAAAATAAATCTTTTTTTTGATAGATTGTTTTGTTAGTTATTCCAGTGTCATGAGAAAAATGAGGAACTTCTCTAGGAGGGAAATCTTTTGATTAATCAAGAAATGGAGGAGGGACAATTTTAGTATTCTCATTAGTGGTATTCAAAGATTTTGAAGTGCATTTATTCAAGAAAGCAACTACTGAAGTGTATCAATAATTTTGTGAGAAATGCACATATCTATAGCCAAACCACCACACCTGAAGAAAAGATTCAAGGATAGAGAGATCAATAAAGGATTAAAAAAGGAAATCAAGTTAGACTTATACTATTGTGATGTTCCGTAGTGTTCTTGACTCAATACCGCGTTTGGTAGCATGCTTTAGTGCCAACAACTTGAAACTTTCTAAGTGTTGAAATTATTTTGCCATATTTTAAGCTTTTAAACTTCAATGATTTCAAAATCAAAATTCCCAACCCCAAGATATAGATTTTTAAGTTGAATTATGTTCAGGGGTATAATGGGGGTATCTCGAGAAGGTTTCGGATTTTTTGGATAACATTTGGGACGTGTTAAGGTAAGTAAACTAGTGGCTCGATGCGATATCAATGCGTCACATCGATGATTATGTTGTCCAAACTAGTGGATCAATGTGATATCGATGCATCACGTTGGTGATTGTGTTAGCAGGCAATGCATAGCATCGCTAAATGCGTCGAATACCCAGTTCGTGTATTAAAATTTTCTCGGGTCTAGAAGGGTATTTTTGTCTATTTTCCTCATTATAACTCAGCTATAATAGGGGAATTAGTCTTGATTGAGGCATAATATATAAAAAACCACTCAAATTACTTCAAAATAAAACCCTAACTTCCCTCCCATAGATCAAGAATTTATCTTCTAAGTCAAGATCTTTAAGAAAAGAGTCAAGGCTAGGGTTCCACTATTCAAACTAATTAATCTAAGGTATGTGGGACTATTCTAAACCCCATGGGCTTGGATTTTACCGTTATTTAATTAGTTTTCAAGTATATATATATATATATATCTGTGTGTATGTGTGTGTGTTCACACAAATTTGGTTTTCAAGAATGTTGATGAATAAGCATTATGGATTTCTATAATTTTATGATGAAACTATGATGTAGTGTGTTTAACTCAAAACACTTTCGTATGATCTCGTGATGTTAATATTGAGAAATTTAATGAGAGCATGAGACATATAATTTCTTCTTTTACTACAAAGCTTCTTCGAGTTGACACGTTGTGAATTGAATTTACAAACTATTGAAAGCTTGAGTTTGTTGATGGAATATTACGAATATATTCTACTATTTGTCATGAGAAAAATGAAAGAGTGGTTTAATTATTTTATAATAATCATGATTCTTATTTAGAATGGCTTTAACGTGATTGAAAGAAAGATGACCACCGTAGAATAAGTGGAGATTGGTTGGTTTTCAACTATTTTAAAATATGACCTTTCGTTCAAAAAGGTAGATCTTTTGGGTGGTCAATAAATATCTTTTGAAAATAAGAAAAGGGGAAGTGGATATGTTGTGACATAACTTGCAAGTCGGGGTATGACGATACCCTATTTTTGATGTGCCCGAAGGATATTAAAAAAGAAAGAATGTTTCAAGAATATATAATTTAAGGGATCTAAAATTGGGCTAAGAGAGTTATATGGTTACTTGAAGAAGGCATGAGCCATACGGTTTATTGCCTGAAACCGTGATTTGCCGACATGGGTTTATGTTACCCGAAAGGGAAATTGTATGTTGGCGACAGCCATGTGGCATAGTAGATAAGAAGATACTCTAACCCTTGCGGAAAACTTGTGTTGAGGGCTTGGCCACCGAGTCAAAGGTGGATTCTAGGTAACCCGTGGAATAGCAAAGTTGTAGGGTATACTATCTGGCTCAGAAGTGAGATAAAGAGTTGAGTCATGAATTGCAGAATGTGTTTGAAAGTTTTAGATTATTTCCATGTGTTTTTAACTATTTTACGATGACATGTGATTTATGAAATGATCTCGCTTATGTTTTGTACAAATGTATTTTTTTGTTTTTTTGGATTGTTCTATGTACTAGTACGTTTGTACTGACCCCCTATATTTCAGACAGAAGTGTGTAGTTAGTGAGACTTCTTTATTTCAGAAGGCCTATTTTGAGAACATATTTATCACTTTTTGGTTCTAGGTCCGACTGGGGGCCTTGTCCCAGTTTCAGACAAATGGGTTAATTTTTGATGTACTAGAGATTTTGCAGAGTGAAATAGATATTGTGTAGATATTTATGGATTTATTTTTGTATTGTTAAATTGAACTCAGGACATGACCATGATTTCGTTTGTTTAATTTCTGCATCTTTTCTTTATTGTTTATGAATGGTGTTCAAGAGTACCAGATAGAAAGGGGCGCCCGAGCCTTTATGGTATGGGATGATCATCGTGGCCCGGGTCCCCACTCGAGTCATGACAAACTTGGTATCAGAGCTTGGTTCATGGTCTCAGGGTATCTGTGGAATTACGTTAGGTAGAGTTCTATTTATAGGTGTGTAGCGTGCCACACTTATAAGAAGGAGGCTACAAGGCATTTAGGAATGTCTCCCTTCTATTGTGATTTAGTTTGTGCTATAAAGTCTAAATGTCCTCTAATCGATGATCTCTTGTATTTCATTAAGTTATCTTGCTTCCCTGTTGCTCCAAAGAATAGAATGCCTAAGCTGAAAATATTCGTCCTACCCATGGGATAAGGATATGTAATAGGGCTCACACTCCTGAGTTTGTTGCTACTCCAGGAGTCCCTCCTGCTTAGACTATACCACCCAGGGCACTTAGGGATCCTCGGTCTGGGGCTAACTATACTCAACCTCCCCAGAGAGAAGTATCAAATGCTGAGTTCAGACAGTCGATGAATGTGATATCTCAGTTGGTCGATTCTTAAGCTCAATAGTCTAAATATGTTAGGTCTATGTCTGGTGCATCTGATACTACATGGGTTGGTCCATTTATGAGACTGAACCCACCCAATTTTATGGGTATAAAGGTTGAGATGGACCTACAAGGGTTCGTGGATAAGTTGGAGAATTTTTTTTGGGTGATGTATGGGAGTGATGTGGAAGAAGTTAAACTGGTGGCCTATTAGCAGAAGGATGTGGCCAATCAGTGGTACAATGTATGGAAAGATTCGAGGGGAGATAATGCTGAGCCTTTTATATCGGGCGAATTTGTGAAAGCTTTCCTGGAATGATTCTTTCCCCTGGAGTTGAGGGAGTACAAGACTAAAGAGTTGATGAATTTTAAATTAGGGAATATGAGCATCAAGGAGTACACACTGAAATTCAACCAATTATCCCGTATGCACCAAAATTGGAAAGCAACATGAGGGCCCGTATGAGGAAGTTTCCATCTGTTCTTTTGGATGACTTAGTATTGGAGTACAAAGGAGCAATGCTGAATAGAGACATGGATTTCTCTAGGCTTTTCGTTCATATGCAATAATTTGAAGAGCATAAAAAGAGAATGACAGAGGCAAGGGATAAAGATAGACAGGCCAAGAGGGACAGACCGACAGACAAGAACTATAGTCAGCACTAAGATGGTAATTGGGGTAACAGATGGCCAAAGAAAAAGTTTTGGAGTAATGCTTAGTCTACAGCCAACATTTCGGTACCCAAACCTCCAGTTGATCGGCGATTTTAGAATTTTCACCCTAGACATGGACCAAGAGTGCAAGGCACTCAGTTTCAGGGGAGCGTAGCTCAAAATCCTCGGTCATACCCATGCTGTGGAAAATATAAGAAGGATCATCCGGGGCTGTGTCAGTTTGGTAATCTTGTTTGCTATTCCTGTGGCTAGCTAGGCCATATGAAGAGGGATTTTCCTATAGTGAAAGGAAACTTTAGAGGTTCCAAATCTCATGCGAACTCCTATAATACCCCACAAAGTTCTCTCGTAGTCTGAGCCTTAGAGCATGTCAAGTAAAATGTAATTCTAGCCTTAGAAGATCGAGAAGTGACTTCCAAAGTGGGAAATATTTTAAACCTTGTATATTTTCCCTAATATCAACTTTTTGTCATGTAGAGAATTGAATAAGCTTTCAGTCGATATCAAATTCGCCCAAATTTGACACTCGTGCGAAGAGTTAGAGCCATTTTAGTGAGATAGTGTGCCACCTAGCACTTTAGCGCATCGCGGAGCCAGCCAAAATGGCAATTGTAAAATTCTAGTGAGCCTCTGTGATTCCACTGTGTCGTGGTGTCTTTCCAGTTCGCAACCAAGGTGGCAACGCAATTTCCACCGCGTCAGGCCAAGACTTAGTTTCCTAATTGTCCAATTTCCAGTAAGCTGGCACGATTATGGCGTGTCGCGCCGACACATAAAATCGGGATTTTTCTAGTTTCGGATTTTAACTCCAAGGGCAAAAAGGGTCTTTTCTCAAACCCTATATATACTCTTTAACACGAGATTTCTCATTATTTCACCCAAATATTGTTGGTTTCTCTCAATTTTCTTCAAGAACAAGACCTAAGGTTTCTAATCCAAGATCCAAGTCATCAAGATTCCTCCATAAATCTTCCAAGAATCATATAATAAGGTATGTTAGATGTTGATTCTTGGGTTCCTTCCACCCAAGAAGTTCAAGAATCCTTTTCTAATTTCAAAGATCTTATCTTTATGAGTTTTCATGATTCATGTAAATTGAAATTAAAGTTCATGTTATTATTGAGTTTTAATTCATGATTTAGACTACCAATTTCAAGAGTTGATTCTAGTATGTAATGAATTGTATGATGTTCATGATAAACCCTCTTCAAGTTGCATGATATTGATGTATTCATGATGATTAAGTATAGAATCTGTGGTATAACCAAAGCATGCTCCCCATATGTTTGATAAAATGCTTATATGAAGGAATTAGAGCCATTATAGCACGTTGACTAGAAATCCCCAAATTGTGTGTAAGTTCATGCATGCCAAGTGTTTGTTGAAAATCCTTGGTGAATGAATTGTGACATGTTAGCATGAAATTCCCTAATTAAGTGCTGTTCAATACATGTAAAATGTCTGTTGTAAGACCTTGTTGAATGGAGTATGAGCTAGTAGCATTTCTCCCTATACTATTACATGTTTATGATTTTCAAGTGCTTGAAGAGGTGCTTTAATGATTGTAATGGTAAATAAAAGTCCATGGTCATTATTATTTAAGATGGTTATGTTTTACTTGTATGTTATCGGGTCTTGAGGGTAATTATACCCGACAATTTAGCTGCAAGTTTAGCGCCCGTGTTAGTTTTCATGATATTCTCAGTCAAGTCACGATTCTTAGAACTCAGTCAGTTACAGAATTCAGTACTCCCAGATAGTTACAGAACTTATGGAATCTCAGTAATCCAAGTATCATTAGCATTCCAGCTTCAGTTCAATACTCAGCTCAGATCTTAGTAGTATACAATATTCAGTTCAGACCTTAGTAGTATTCCGTTAGTCAACGAAACAAAGTGAATTCAATCAGATCAGTTAAGAAATATGATCGGTAATAGATTCAGCTCATTCTAGTATAGTCTAAGAATTAGTTTAGTGTCTATTCAGCTGGGAGTAGGATTCAGCACCGAGCGAGGGTAGGGATGGCAATTTCCCTGTTATTTAGGTAGAGTCGTTAGTAGTAATCCCTATACCTCCAAAAATGCATAGCCAGCGCAGGATAAGGAGTCACCCATTATATTAGGCTTGACTACCTCCTATAAGTCACCCATTATATTAGGCTTGGCTCCAAGAAGGTGTCACCCATTATATTAGGCATGGCATCCTGGGTTCATAGAGAAGTATCTTTACCCGTGGCGCGGTACTGAAACCCTTCCAACTGGGGTACAGGTTGGACCCCAACTAGCTATAAGGGGCATGTCTATTAGATGACTACCTCCTACAGTCTTAGTTTTAAATTCAGTCTCAGTAATAGAAGTCAGCTGAGGAGTTACCCATTATACTAGGCTTGACTACCTATCAGAGATCACCCATTATATAGACTTGATCTCAGATTCAGATAATCATATTCAATATCAGTAGACTCAAAGATTACCCATTGTATAGGCTTGATCTCAGATTCAGATAATCATATTCAATATCAGTAGACTCAGAGATCATCTATTATATAGGCTTGATCTTAGATTTAGATAATCATATTCATTATCAGTATGCTCAGAGATCACCCATTAAATAGGCTTGATCTCAGATTCAGTTTATCCAGTATCAGACATCTGTACCAGTAAACTCAGAGGTCACCCATTATATAGGCTTGATCTCAGATATAATAAATCAGTATCAGTATCAGCAAGATTAGACATCAATATCAATAGACTCAGTTATTTAGTCTCTTAGTATTAGTAAACTCAAACATCAGTACTAGTAGACTCAGTCATCAGTAAGTGAGTATTCAAAAACTCGTAGTCAGAGTTCGTATTCAGTGTTACTGCGATTCCAATTTTGGTTTATGCATTCATGCATATGTCCTCCTTCAGTACTCTCATGTTATTCAAATAAGTAGCTGTTTATGCATAAGCTCTTGTATTTAGCCTTACCTCATCTAGCATACTAGTACATTCAAAGTACTGACGCATACTTTTCTTTTGCGCTATGCTGTCTTATACCATAGGTTCCAAAGCACGTGATCCAGAGCACCCTTAGCAGTATAGACTCAATCAAAAGCAGTAGACGTAGCAGTGAGTCCTCTTCATTCAAGGATGATCCTTATTTTATTATGGCATTAAACTCAATTTATTTTTAGTAGACGGAGTTAGTTGGGGCCTGTCCTATCAACTCCACACTTCAGACAAGTTTAGAGGCTTTTTGGATAGATGTATTAGTATTCAGTTTTCAGTATTGATTATTTTAGATATTTTGAACCTTATGGTAAGTTTTTGCTAGTTTTTGTATTTATTTTAATATTATGCAGTGCTCAGGTACAAATATCAGAAAAGGGTTAGCTTGTGATCCTTCGAGATTATGAGCACTGTGTGGCATTCCAATTCCAGAAAAATTAGGGCGTTAAAACTCTACTACTCCTCCTCCTAAGGGTACTACTTTAGCTACCAAGAGCATTCGCAACCGATTGTATGCTTTGTCCAACCACTAGGATGTAGAGACTTCGCCAGATATCATCATAGGTATATTACAAATCTTTTCCCACAATGTGTATGTGTAGCTTGCCCCAGGATCCACTTTGTCTTATGTGACACCGTATGTGGCAGTCAATTTTAGGTTTGAGCCTAAAGTTATTTTAGAACCCTTCTCTGTTTCTACTTTTGTTGGTGACTTTGTTGTGGCTAGGAGGGTGTATAGGAATTGTGTTGTGTCTGTCTATAATCATGATATAATAGTAGACCTTGTAGAGCTTGATATGATTGATTTTGATGCCATCTTGGGAATGAATTGGCTCCATTCGTGTTATGCTACACTAGATTGTAGAACCCAAAAAGTCACTTTCTATTTTATGAATAAACTAGTAATAGAGTGGGAGGGGTATTCTCTAGCACCTAAGGTAAAATTCATCTCTTACCTCAGACCCCGCAAACTTATATCTAAAGGATATTTATATCATCCAATTCAGGTGAAAGATTTTAGTACTGAAAGTCTTTCTCTCTAGTCTATTCCTGTAGTTAATGAATTTTTGGAAGTCTTTCCTGATGATCTCCCAGGGATACCATGAGATAGAGAGATAGATTTTGGCATTGACTTATTGCCGTACACTTATCCTATTTCTATCCTGCCATACAGTATAGCTCCTACAGAATTGAAAGAGTTAAAAGAACAACTGAAAGATCTTCTAGATAAATGCTTTATCTGTCCTAGTATTTCTCCTTAAGGTGCACCTTTACTCTTCATGCATAAGAAAGATGGGTCCCTCATATGTGTATAGATTACCGTCTGCTAAATAAGGTCAAAGTTAAGAAAAAATACCCTCTTCTCAGAATCGATGATTTATTTGATAAACTCCAAGGTGCTAAATATTTCTCAAAGATAGACCTTCATTCGAGGTATCATCATTTGAAGGTAGGGAGACTGATATTCCCAAAACAACTTTTCGAACCCGATATGGCCATTATGAGTTCTTAGTTATGTCCTTCGGACTAAATAATGCCCCTGCTACTTTTATGGACTTTATGAATAGGGTGTTCCATCAGTTTCTAGATCTGTTTATCATAGTCTTTATTAATGACATTTTGGTTTACTCTAAGAATGAGGAGGATCATACCAGTCACCTCTGAATCATCCTTTAGACCCTCAAAGATCATAAATTGTATGTAAATTTTCCAAGTGCAAATTCTAGCTTAGTTCTATTGTCTTCTTAGGGCATATCATGTCTAGTAAGGGAATTAAGTTGATCCCCAAAAGATTGAGGTAGTGAGAAAATGGCCCAGATCCATGACTACAACCGATATCTAGAGTTTTTTTTTGGGTTTGGAAGGATATTACAGACGGTTCATAGAAATTTTATCTTCCATAGATACTCCACTCACCAGGTTGACACAAAAAAAGGTAAAATTTGTGTGGTCTGACTCCTGTGAGAATTGTTTTGAGAAATTGAAAGACAAATTGACTACTGCACCTATTTTAACTCTCCCTAAGGGTACAGAGGGTTTTTTTGTGTACTGTGATGCATCCCAGATGGGACTTGGGTGTGTACTTATGCAGCATAGTGATGTGGTAGCTTAAGAATCTAGGCAGTTAAAGGTGCATGAGCAAAATTAGCCTGCCCATGACTTGGAGTTAGCGGCTGTGGTGTTTATACTTAAAATCTGGCAATATTATCTGTATGGGGAACACGTTGATATTTTCACTAACCATAAAAGTTTACAGTATGTCTTTTCATAGAAAGATTTGAATCTTAGGCAAAGGCGGTGGTTAGAACTGTTGAAGGATTATGACATGAGCCTGCACTATTATTCGGGCAAAGCGAATTTGGTGGCCAATGCCCTCAACAGATGATCTATGGGCAGTCTTTCTTATGTAATAAAAGGAAAAAGGGATATGGTGAAAGATATTCATCGGTTTGAAAATCTAAGGGTTCGACTTCTGGATTCTAAAGATGGAAGGGTAATTGTTCATGAGATAGCTAAATTTTCCCTATGTGCTGAAGTTAACGAGAAGCAGACCGAAGGCCCCATTTTGATGCAGATTAAAAATTCAACAGAAGGTAATGGTATTTGAATTTGGCAGTGATGGTATTTTGAGATATCAAGGTAGGCTGTGTGTCCCGAATATGGATAGGTTGTGAGAGAGGATCCTTGATGAAGCTCACACTTCCAGATATGTTGTTTATCCAGTCTCTACTAAAATGTACCATGATTTTAATATGATTTATTGGTGGAACAATATGAAACGTGATGTTGCTAATTTCATTTCTAAGTGTTTGAATTGTCAACAAGTCAAAGTAGAACATTTTAGACCAAGTGGCACTTCCTAAGAAATAACCTTGTCTATGTGGAAATGGGAGATGATCAATATGGATTTCTTAACGGGGCTTCCGAAGTCCCAGAACCAATAAGACTCCATATGGGTGATCGTGGACCGGATGACCAAGTCAACTCACTTTTTTACCTGTGAGGACAAACTACTTGGGAGATAATTATGCTAAGCTATATATTTGTGAGATAGTCTATTTGTATGGGGCATTAGTATCCATTATATCCGATTGAGGTACGTAATTCTCTTCATAGTTTTGGTGATCTTTTCATAGGGGTTTAGGTACCCAAGTGAACTTGAGTACTACTTTCCACCTCCAGACTGATGGACAGGCTGAACGTACTATTCAGAAACTTGAATATATGTTAAAGGTCTGCATAATTGACTTTAAAGGTAGTTGGATAGATCATTTACCATTGATAGAATTTTCTTACAATAATAGCTATCATACAGTATTCAGATGACTCCTTTTGAAGCACTCTATGGGAAGAGTGTAGATCACCAATTGGGAGGTATGAAGTAGGTGAAACTGATTGTTCGGGCCTGATCTTGTTCATCAGGCAATGGAGAAGGTGAAGATCATTAGAGAGTGACTTAATACAGTTCAGAGTCGCCAGAAGTCCTATGACGGTGTTAAGAGAAGGGGTTTGGAATTCGAGGTTGGTGATTGGGTATTTCTAAAGATCTTCCTTATGAAGGGAGTCATGCAATTCAGAAATAAAGGATATCTTAGTCCTCGCTATATAGGATTGTATCAAATTGTGAGGAGGATAGGTGGGGTTGCCTATTAGCTAAAATTACCCACAAGTTTAGTTTCTATTCATCCAGTGTTCTATGTGTCCATGTTGAAAAAGTGCATTGGAGATTATTCGTTAGTGTTGCCTGTAGAAGAGATCAATGTGAAGGATTCCCTGTCATATGAAAAAGAAGCCATTACTATCTTAGATCATCAATTTCAGAGATTGAGAAGTAAGGAGATTGTTTTCGTTAAAGTGTTGTGGAGGCATCAAAAAGCTGAAGAAGCTACTTAGGAGTCAGAAGGTGACATACGGGCTAGATACCCAAATATCTTTAAAACCGTGGATGATGACATAGAAGGTATAAATCCTACACTACTCTCTTTCTATCATTTCCTCAATACACTAGAAACCATGCTTGTTTGTGTTCCTATCCATACTTTGGGGACGAATGATCCCAAGGGGAGGATAATGTGATGCCCCATACTGCTCTTGACTCAATACCACATTTGGTAGCATGCTTTAGCAACAACCTGAAACTTTCTAATTGTTGAAATAACTTAGCCTTATTTTAAGCTTTTAAACTTCAATGATTTCAAAATTAATATTTCCAACCCTGAGATATAGATTTTTAAGTTGAATTATGTTCGGGGGTGTAAGGGGGTATCTCAGGAAGGTTTTGAATTTTTCAGATAACCTTTGGGACATGTTTGTGTAAGCAAACCAGTGGCTCGACGCGGTATTGATGCATCACATCGGTGATTGTATTGGCTAAACTAGTGGCTTGACGTGATATTGATACGTCACATTAGTGATTGCATTGGTAGGCGATGCATCGCATTGGTGAATGTGCCAGATACCCAGTTCGTGTATTAAAATTTTCTCGAGTTCAGAAGGGTATTTTTGTCTATTTACCTGTTTATAACTCAACCATAACATGGTATTTAGTCTTGATTGAGGCATAATATATCAAAAACCAGTCAAATTACTTCAAAATAAAACCCTAATTTCCCTCCCATAGATCAAGATTCATCTTCTAAGTCAAGATCTTCAAGAAAAGAGTCAAGGATAGGGTTCCACTCTTTGAACCAACTAATCTAAGGTACATGGGACTATCCTAAACTCCATGGGCATGAATTTTACTATTTTTAAATTAGTTTTCAAGTATATATAGTTATATGTGTGTGTGTGTTCATACGAATTTGGTTTTCAAGATTGTTGATGAATAAGCATTATGGATTTCTATAATATTATGATGAAATTATGATGTAGTGTGTTTAAGTCAAGACACTTTCGTGTGATCTTGTGATGTTAATATTGAGAAAGTTAATGAGAGAATGAGTTATGTGATTTCTTCTTTTACTACAAAGCTTCTTCGAGTTGACACATTGTGAATTGAATTTACAAACTATTGAAAGCTTAAGTCTGTTGATGGACTGTTATGAATATACTATACTATTTTTCATGAGATAAATGAAAAAGTGGTTTAATTGTTTTATAATGATCATGATTCTTATTTGGAATGGCTTTAAAGTGATTGAAAGAAAGATGACCACCATTGAACAAGTAGAGAATGGGTTGGTTTTCAACTGTTTTAAAATATGAACTTTTGTTCTAAAAGTTAGATCTTTTGGGTGGTCAATAAACATCTTTTGAAAATAAGAAAAGGGGTAGTAGATATGTTGTGACATGACTTGCAAGTCGGATATTATGATACCCTATTTTTGATATGCCCAAAGGATATTAAGAAATAAAGACTGTTCCAAGAAGATATGGTTTAAATGAACTAAAAGTGGGATTAAAAGAGTTAGATGGTTACCCGAAGAAGGAATGACCCATATGGTTCATTGCCCGAAACTGTGATTTGCCAACATGGGTTTATGTTATTCGAAAGGGAAATTGTACGCTGGCGATGGCCCTATAGCATAGTAGATAAGCAGATACTGCAACCCTTGTGGCAAACTTGAGTTAGGGGCTTAGCCGCTGAGTCAAGGGCAGATTCTATACATCTCATGGAATAGCAGAGTTATAGGGTGTATCATCTGGCTCAGAAGTAAGATTAAGAGTTGAGTCATGAATTGCAGAATGTGTTTGAAAGTTTCAGATTATGCCCATGTGTTTTTCAACTATTTTACGATGACATGTGATTTATGAAATGCACTCGCTTATGTTTTGTACAAATGTATATTTTTGTTTTTTTGGATTGTTCTGCATACCAGTACGTTTGTATTGACCCCTTACATTTTAGATTCTGAGGCTTAGTCCAGAGGTCCTGCTAAGCCGTGGAGTTATCAGATAGGAGTGTGCAGTTGGTTAGCCTTGTTTATTTTGGAAGGCCTATTCCTAGAACATTGTTATTACTTTTTTATTCTAGGTTCGACTGGGGGCATTGTCCCAGTTTCAGACAAATGGGTTAATTTATGATGTACTAGAGATTTCACAGACTGAAATGGATGTTGTCTAGATGTTTATTGATTTCTTTCAGTATTATTAAATTGAACTCAGGACATGACCATGATTCCATTTGTTTAATTTCTGCATCTTTTCTTTATTATTTATGAATGGTGTTCAGGAGTATCAGATAGAAAAGGGCACCCAAGCCTCTATGGTTCGGGATGCTCATCGCGGCTAGGGTTCTGACTCGGGTCATGACAACTATGCACTAGATCTTAAGTTGTTATAGAGAATACATTTGTTAATTATTTAACTATATTATGTCTCAAAATGCTTCACCACATGTCACTTGAAAGAATATATATTTTTTTATGATGGTAGTAAGTTTGAACTACCACTAAGGATTCTATCATTAATAAATGCATGTTTGAGTCTAAAGAATGAAAATTCCTGGTAGGGAATGCTTCTCTCTTTAGTGAGCCTTATGCAATGCGAATTTAGATTAGTTGGACTCCAAACGAGTGTAGAGCTCCGAATGAAAAAAACAAAGAAGAAAATTTTTACCAATGACCTTCTACCTGTTATAGTACCGTATGTGACGATGCCATTGAAAAGTTTTAGTTAGAAAGATCACACTTTAATTAATTCATTATATTACGTCTCAAAATTTAAAAATACACTCCTAAACTTGATCTATGGGGATTTTGATCAAACCCCTTTGTGTTTTTTGCTTTGTTCAAGAAAATCAGTTATCACTAGCTAGTAAATTGTTGGGAGTGTGTAACAAAGTCTCATATTGGTACTTGAAAAGAAAAGTACTTTAATAATAAAGTCTAAGATACTCTTAATAGTGTGACTCTTTTTAAGCAAAAACATGGGGATCTTCTCAAAACTGACAATATGACACCATGTTTAAGTATTTATTTGAAGAGGAAAAAGAAATCAAACGTGATATACCTGAATAAATTAGCTTGAGCAAAAATAAGGAATTCTCTCTCATATGTTTTTTCCTTGAGCTTAACCCAATTGCCAATGAGTTCAAAAGGCAACAACTGATTCAAAAACTTCACATCAGAAGTTCCAATGATTTGGAAAATATCAAAATTAACTCTAGCTTCAATGAACTCTGCCCCTTCATCATTGCACTCAATAACAATGATCTCTGAATGTACCAGCAAAGGGATACTACTCACTTAGGCACTCAGCTAATGATTTCTTCAACATTTATAACTTTTGATATGTGTTAAACTAGTATTATTAAGGCAAAAAAGTAGCATAGGGATGTAAATGAGAGGAGAATTTTTGTCAAAAGAAGAGAGCATGTAGTTCCTAGGGTGATTAGGTGTTGGTCACAGTGGTTTAATTGTCTCCCTAGGCACAAAATCAACACTCTTAGTACTTATTATAACCATTGTGGCTTAATTATTTAGCTAATTTTATTGCTACAAACTTAAAGTTTGTTTTCTATGAGTTAATAAGTTTGCTGATGAGTCTTGAAATTTTTGACCATGTCAAACTGAGTAATCTAGGACCTTACGTACTTGGTCATATATAAAATTTTGACTTATTTATTTGACTATACATTTATGATTCTTGTTACTTTTTCCTCTCATAATTTTCAAATAAAGCATAATGCAATAATGAAGTGGCAAGTATTGCCATTACTTAAAGAAGTTAAACTACTCATTGTATTTCTCTAACCTTTCTTGATTCCTAGGTGGTATTATTATGTTGTATAGAGAATCTTGCCATTGGTCGTAGGATATTTTGCTTTTAGAGACAGGAATCAACAAGTGAAAGATCAGTATAGTATAGAACATGCACAGTCTAAATGAAAACATAAAAATTAAGGAATATTTTTTTCTTTGAATAATAAATAGCTACCAATGCAAAGGATATTAAGTTTTAAAAAAGAGATTTTGGAAAGATTTAACTTGTTGAGATTATTGAAGAATCATGTAAAGCTTGATTAGGTGCTAGATTAGAATATTTAATTTTGCTGTTAGTGGTAGTTAGTTAGCTGACTAGACGTAGTTAGTTAGATATTTGTTGACATCTAGCACCTACACACACTTGTAGATATGTTGTTTTTGAATTCATGTAATAAAGTTAGTTACCATTTCACAAAATATCTTCTCATAGTCTTCTCTCAATTCTCTCTCTCTCAATCAAAGCTCAAGGTTAACCGTACAGCAATGACAGTTTTTCAGTTTATTATCTTCATAAATCCTCAACTTTTACATGGTATCATAACTATTTTGATCTTGAATTTTGCGTTTTTCTTTGGCCTTTCTTACTGCACTATTCGTATATTCTATCTTCTGTAATTCTGAGTTGTTTTTGGTGTTACTTTTTGCTTCACTAGTGTTGGTGATATTGTTTTTCTTTCTCTCTTTGAGTCTTCAAAGTGTTTGATTATTTGTCACTTCTAATGGCGGATAATGAAGCAAATCCTCCTACTCAAGTGAGTTGAGAAACTATTAACTTGACAAATCCCTTGTATATGTATCTCTCTGAGAATGCTGGAGCAACGATGCTTCCTGGTGTTTCCGATGGCACGGGGTATCAGTCATGAAGGCAAGGTGTACTTCGTGCCTTGCCATTCAAAAATAAAACTAGTTTTATCAATGGAAAATGTCCAAAACCACTAGAGGATTCTTTATTTTTAGTCATTGGGAGAGATATGATGACTTCATGGCTCTTGAATTCTCTATCCAGAGACCTAGCAGATAGTTTACAATACGTCGATAATGCTCAAGAGATTTGGCAGGAACTCAAAGACAAATATGATCAAACGAATGGGGCTAAGTTATATCAGTTGCATAAAGGGATTAATGACCTTTCTCAGGGCTCTTTGGACATCACCAACTCTGCACTAAACTAAATAAACTATGGGAGGAATTGAGTGCACTCACTCTGAGTACTAGCAGTACATGTCAATGATCTTGTGGTGTTAAAGTAGTTGTGCATAAGGCTGAACAGGATCGATGGCTAATACAATTTCTCGTGGGCCTCAATGAGATGTACACACCTGTGTGAGGGATTATAATAATGATGAATCCCTTCCTATCATTGCACAAGCCTTCTCCATTTTGATTCAAGAAGAGAAGCAAAAGAAAGTTAAGCCTCACACTCAGCTTAGTCTAGAATCTGCCTCTCTTACCACTCATGCCATAGAAAATACAACAAATACAACCTTCAAGACAAATTATCAAAACACTAGGATAGAAAATGCTCAGTACAATAGCAAACAATTTGGTAATCACTATTTAGGTACATCTAATTCTTCTGGAGGATATTCGTATGGGAATTCACATGGTTCAGGTGGTTCTGGCTCTCACAGAGGAGGCTATTCTCTAAGTAGATATCATTTGTTTTGTGATTATTGCAAGAAATCTATTCACACAAAAGACAAATGTTATAGGTTGCATCGTTTCACTCAGGATTTCAAGTTCACAAAAGAAAAGAATTTAGCTTCTACTACTAATGTGTTTGGAGGAATGCACACTGATAATCATACAGGAAAGAATATTATAGAAAAAGATCCCAATTCTAAAGGACTTCAGACCCTAACTAAGGATCAATACAGTTAGTTGATGACCTTACTGAGCACTTTTTGACAAGTAGATGCAACACAAGACATAAGTGAAATTTCTAGTGGTGCTACGAACCTTGAAGGTGTAATTGCTTGTCATTCCTCTGTAACTGAGATTGCTTATCTTTCATGTGCATGCCGCATATTAACAGCTGATTCCTGGATATTGAACCCTAGAGCGTCTCACCATATTACATACAATAAAACCTTACTGACTAACATCACTAGTTTACCCTATCATTTCCTAGTAACTTTGCCTAATGGATTCAAAGTAAGGGTGACAAAAATTTGTGATATCTTTATAAATCCAACTTTAACATTGCACATTATTTTTTTGTGTCTAGTTTTAAATTTAACGTTATTTCTGTTCGTTGTTTAGTACTTGATCTTCAAAGCATAGTTAGTTTCAGTAGCTCTTCTTGTACCTTGTAGGCCCCTTCACTGAAGAGGCCTCTGAAGATTGGTAGAGCTAACAATGGTCTATACTACTTCTGCTCAAAATGTCACAACAACACTTTAAGATCTCCTAGAAGACTCAAATCCTCCATTCCCAGCTCTTCAAATACTTATTTTAGTTTTTCTATGTAACGCCCCAAGTTTGCACCCCAAACGCCACACGGTGCTTACGACCCTGAAGGACCACAAGCTAACTCATGACTGGTACCTTCTATGACCATTGAATAATAATACTGAAATAATGCAAAAGTTAGGATGAAATGCCATAAGGTTCATAATCTGAATTCTATTAAATATAACATCTTATAATAATATTTGAAACTAACTACTGTCTGAACCAGCCTAGTCAGGAAAGCCTCTAACTGAAATGTCTGAATATGGAGTTTATGGGACAAGCTCCCAACTAACTCTGACTACTACAATACTGAAGCTACTAAAAATATTAAAATAAAATCATATCCTCGATAGATAAGGACTCACTACTAAAACTGCTGCTGCTATTCGAATTTGTCTAAGCACGGTTAGGAACCTGAGCGTTTGGACTATAATATGAGACATCATAGCACAAAGAGAAAGTATGCGCTAGTACGTGGAATGTACTGGTATGCTAGATAAGGTAAGGCTGAATGCAAGGGTTCATATACATGAATAGTAACTAACTGAATGATATGAAGTAACTGAATGAGAGCACATGGAATACTGAAACAACTATAAATACTGAATATGTAATACTGCACATATACATTTATATTGCATATAAGATTATTTCTAAAACTGAGTCTAAGTTCTTATAACTGAGTTATTAATATATGAGATTATTGATAACTAGGTGACTATTTCTAATAGTACTGATTCTATAAAATTGAACTGAATTCTATACTGAGCTAGGTGATTGTGTCTGACAGTCCTAATTCTGCAGAATTAAACTAAGTTTTATACTGATTCTGAAATTGAAACTGAAATTGTAGGAGGTAATCATCTAACCGATTTTTCCTTCTTTGAATGGATTGGGGTCTAACCTGTAATTGTAGTTGCAAGAGTGTCAGTACCGTGCCATGGGTAAATACAACCTGAAGAGTCACCCTCATCTGGAAGGTTTCCTGAATGAGAATGGTGGTACTCTCAATTGGCAGGTAGAACACCTTATCAACCCTCAACTGGCAGGTTGATATCTAAACCTACGCTGGATACATTGTTCTAGAATGCAAAAACTGCTACAAGGGATCACACCCTCTACTGGTAGGTGAGCCCCCATTCTTGGGTTCACTCGGTGCTGAATCATACTCCCAACTGAAGATACTGATTACTATACTGAGCTGAACTGGACTGATACTGAGTTTCACTAAGTTCTGTAACTGACTGCGTACTATTGTTCGTGACAAGTACTGAGACTATACTGTGACTACTGTATCTCTAGGTAAACAACTAGATTTTTGGGTATTGAATACCCCCAGGACTCAAAACCATGGAAAGTAAAGCATGGTATGATCTTGAAAAGCATAACAATAGATACTTGTTAGCAATGCATTCACCTAAGTATTTTGTCAAACACTTAAGATACATGAACTTGCATATAAATGGGACCACCTGCTGACATGTCATGATTTCACTATTTAATTCACATAGGCATTCTATCAAACACTTGGGGAGCTTCGTTATTTTACATAATAGTAGTCAACACATGAACATCATGGATACAATAATCAATTGTAATTTCAAGGGTTTAACATGCAAATCATATAACTCACCACACATTCTATTTTAATTTCATGAAACTTGTAGTAAATCATGGATTGAAACCCAAATAATATCATGAACATGAATACATATCCAACTCATCATGAAATTCATTGAAGCAATCAACTTGTAGTTTTAAAAGAGGTTCTTAACATACCTTGGTAATCAAATTTGTGAAGATTGATGGTGTGTTCTTGAAGCTTAAATTTTGATATTGGATGCCCTAGAGTTTTTTCTTGAGGAAATTTGAGAGAGAAGGAGTGATTTAGCCCCTAGGGTAGGTTAATATCGTGGGAAAATAACTCAAATACCTCTCTGGATGCAGACTTTTAACTATTGAAAACATGCCCAACAACTCGTAGGTCGATGCACCACATCAATGGTGTCGATACAATGACTAATGCGCCGCATCGTTTTTGCATTGGGTCACTAGAATTTTCACTCTGACACTGGGGAAAATATACATCGACGCAATGGGCGATGCAACGTATCAAGATTGCATTGACCCACTATTTTGGTCTCCTAAACATATTTCAAACGAGGTCTGAACAATCCGAAACTCACCCGAAGTGACCTATGGATACACCTGATCATGATTCAATCCAAGGATTGACATTTTAAGGGCATAAGGGTTGCAAAATAAGAATGCCAAATTATGAAGGCTAAAAATAATTCTAAGTATAAACACTTAGCTTAAATTTCTAAGTATGGGACCTCTTTCTTCATGATCTAGAGGATTGAGTTAAGCTAGGATTTTGCAGGGTATTACATCCCACTTGTAGTAAACCTATTTCATCTTTACTTTCAAATACTTCTATAAATAATTCATGTTCAACTAATAAAGAAGTCTGCTCTATTTTGAATCCATGCCTGTCATCTGTATCTCGTGATAATAATGTTGATATTTTGTGGCATAAGAGATTAGGACATGTACCTTTTGCAAAAATGAGAGGAATATATTCACTACCAGTACCTTTTGCACCAAAATAACCTTTCATGTGTACCATTTTTCCAATGGCCAGACAAAGTAGACTACCTTTTCTATAGAAATCTATAGTCAGTACTACCCTTTTGAGCTCTTACATATTATCCATGGGGACCTTATCATGCTCCAACTCATGAAAACTATAGGTATTTTCTTACCATGGTTGATGATTACAGTAGGTCCACTTGGACAAATCTTCTGAGTTATAAAAGTAATACACTTCAATCTATCAAAACCTTTATGTCTTTTGTAGAAACTCAATTTTTGATGAAGATCAAGATTATCAAGTTTGATAATGTCCTTGAGTTTGTAAATCATGCAACTATATCATTCTTTTAAGAAAAAGGCATCATCCACCAAAAAACTTATCCATACACACCACAACAAAATAGTGTGGTGGATAGAAAACATAAATATATGCTTAAAACTGCAAGAGCATTTTTATATCAATCTAAGTTGCCAATTAGATATTGGGGAGAATTTTTCCCGACTGCTATCTACTTGATCAATAGATTACCTTTCACACTGTTGAAAGGCCAGTCCCCTTATAAACTTTTATACTGAAAGAAACCTAGTTACTCTCATTTAAAGACTTTTGGATGTCTTTATTTTCCCACCACTCTCAAGACTCACACAAGTAAGTTTTCCCCTAGGACTACTCCACATGTTTTCATGGTATATCCTTTTGTTACAAAAGGTTACAAGGTTCTTAACTTGACTACAAAAAGGTTACATATTTCTAGGGATGTTGTTTTTTATGAAAATGACTTTCCTTTTTCCTTGTCATCTCACCAACTTGTTTTACCTGAGGTGGTTACTTTAATAATTCTTAATGTTGATGCTAGTCACTCTTATATTATGCCACATAGTTTTAATACACATGAGTTGGATTTTAGACAAAGTTCTCATAATGCTTCCCCTAATCCTATACCTGCTGGCAACTCTCCATCCTCACCATTATCTCCTCAATCCACTACCTCTCTATCATCTTCTCATAATCTACTACTTGATCCTCAACCACATATTTGACAACTATAAGCTGAACCTAGAAGATCATCTAGAACTCATGCCACACCAGCCTACCTAAAGGAATATTCTTACTCCTTACCCAACTTACAACCTTTTTCTTCATCTGTTTCTGCCTCAACAAATATTGCCATTTATACCTGTCTTTCACTTACTTCCTTTAGTCCCAATATCCAGCAGTTAATGAAGAGTATTTCACTTAAATGTAAGCCATCCTCTTATGAGGAATCAATATTAAATCCTTCTTTGAAGGTTGCAATGACACAGGAATTTAAAGCTTTGTATGCAAACCATACTTAGGATCTTTTCCCATTACCTGCTGGAAAGAGAATCATTGGTTGCATGTGGGTTTACAAGGTTAAACACAAGGTTGATGGAAGTATAAAGAGGTTCAAGGCTAGAATTGTGGTGAAGGGATGCACACAAAAACATGGTGTTGATTACAGTGAAACTTTCTCACCAGTAGTGAAGATGACTACTATAAGAATTATTCTCAGTCTAGCTATAAAAAAGGGATGGAAACAACATTAACTTGATGTCAACAATGCTTTTCTACATGATGATTTTCATGAATATGTATATATGGACCCTCCAAAGGGCCTATTATTGGATAATCCCAACCTTGTATACAAGCTAAGGAAATCTTTGTATGGTTTGAAGCAAGCTAGTAGGCAGTGGTATGAAAAACTGGTTGAATCCTTATGTTTGTAGGGGTATGTACATTCTGCTAGTGATTACTCTTTATTTTACAAGAAAATTGATGGTTCCATAGTTTTTTGTAGCTGTGTATGTTGATTATATTATAGTTACTTGCAATACCCAATCCTTTTCCTAGCTTAATTTCGTTCCTAGAATATCAAAGGTTAGATTAAAAAATGAATAACTTTTATTACATGTAGGATTTCTAGATTCAAACCATCTATTATGTAGAAAATTGAATTATCTTTCCATCAATACAAAATTTGACTAAATCCGATACTCGGTTGAGAAGTTATGACATTTTTAGTAAAGTAGTGTGTCATTTGGGCGAGCACCGCATCACGGTGATGGTTAAATTCATAATTGCAAATTTTCAGTGGACCTTCACGATTGGCCCGCATCACAGAGAAGTCCCAGGTCCCAATTATCAAAATCCAGTGGCTCACCGCGATTGTGGCGCATCGCGGTGATGCCCAAATTCCCAGTTATTCCATTTTCAGTGAGCCACCGCGATAGTGGCACATCATGGTATCATGCAAAGTCGGGATTTTTCAGTTCTGACAAAAATTTTAAAAGGACTATTTGGTCAATTCCAAATCCCCCAATTAATCCAAAACAAGAAATTAAGCCTATTCTAAGCACTTTATGCTTATTTTCATCCATTCTCTCTCAAAGAAAAATCCTAGAGATCAAAACTTAAGCACTAACAAATCAAATTTTCTACATTATTTCTCCAAGAAAACCCAAAATTGAGGATTACCAAATCAAGATAATCTAGAGTTCATCATCAGAAGAACAAATAGAGATTCAAGTTCAAGCTTTCTTAGAGATTTCATCAATTAAGGTATGTGGGGTTTATGAACAAGGATTCTCTTTCATCCTTGTGTCCAAAACTAGCTTTTAACTATAAATTTACATGATTTTCTATGAAATTACATGATATTTGAACTAGGGTTCATACCCATTATTGCTAATTGCAAGATTATGAGATTTTAAGTGATTTTGAAGTTTAATTGCAATGTTTATTTTCATAATTTCATGCCTATTGCAGTAATTTTCAGATTTTGAGATGAATTATCATTATTTTCATTACCAAGCATGATTATTATATTATTTTGACATAAGAATGATGCACGAGTTACTATCCCTAGATTGAACATTATTATTTTAAGAAAGATTATTCTTTAAGAATAAGACGCTCAGTTTATTTTAAGATTTTCAGTAAAGATTTGATCTTTTGATCCTCAGATAAAACTTGGAATCCACTTTATAGATTAATTAGAAATTTCAAAAGTCAGAATAGTTTTATTCACAGATTGAATTAGATAAATGCATAATTGTATTCGTAATAACCCTTATGCTTGTTTTTAAAGTAGATTTCCAACAAGATAAAAATATAGATTGAAGGGAACAGTATTTAGCATCGAGTAAGAAGTATGGGATTAGCATGCCCTAACTTCCACAGAACTACGTAGCCAATATAGATATAGATTCAGATCTTTCTATTTTTATATGGATGATAGATACAAATGTGATCACTTAGATAAGGTTATAATCCTTAGGAGGAGTATGACTCTCCCCATCAAGTGATTTTCCAGATAGGGAAACAAGGCGTTGGACTCTATATTAGCTTACATGGTTTACGTCAGGTAGAACAACCCCCCTAATGGTAAAAGCTTTTAGAATAGTTTTAAAGTATTTCCCTACTAGTAAAGAAAAACTTTTAGAAAACTAAGTGTAAAGGCTCACAACTTTATTCAGATTATGCTTTATAGAAAGATATTAGCTATAGATTTCAGCTTTCAGATTTCAGATATAAAAGTGAGTCCTTTCTACACTTAGGCAGCATGATTTCCAGACAGATCACTAGTACAACTTGTAGAACTAAATGGTATGACTCACTAGATTTATAAAGTATGATTTACTACTCATGAATTATGATTTTCATCTTTCAAATATTCCAGCTTATGTGAGTTATTTACATTTAGCATGCATTCTTTTGAAAATTGATATAAATGTTGAGGTAATGTTTTACTTATCATTCACCCCCATATACTAAGTACATCCTAAAAGTACTGATCCATATATACGTCTATGTGATACTTTATCTCATAATGTAGGTTCAGGTGATAAGTTTCCATAGCGAGAGTTATTTTTTGCATCTCCATCTATATCCCAATAGTTTGTGAGTCCTCATAGTTCGGGGACTTAGTCATTAAATTTATTTTCACCATATCAAATTATATGATTTGGTATTTTCAGACAGCTCAAGTCAGCTGGGGGTTTGTAACAGTAACTCTCTAGATAATAGTAGTAGACGCTTGTTAGACTGCTAGTTTTGATTTAGATTATTCAGTGTTGAGGTTTCAGACATTATTTTTAGATATTATGTTCAAAAAATTTTTCGCATATAGTATGACTCATGTCTATGTTTTCTTTATTATGAGACTCAGACTTAGTAGAAGGCAGACAAGGTTAGCTTAAGGATACTTGTAGTCTTGAGCATCGTGTGATATCTCGAGACTAGGTTTCGGGGAATTACAAACTTGGTATTAGAGCCTATGATTTGTATGAGTCCTAGGGAGTCAGACAAGCCGCATTACATAGAGTCTTGATCATGGGTGTGAAGCGTGCCACATTTATGAGCAAGAGGCTACGGGACACTTTTAAGAATTCATCTCTTTATTTCATGACCTATAGTGCTTACAGTATCTCTATCTACTTTTAACTCATGCTCTTACCTGACAGCTGAATATGCCTACTCGATGAGCTAATGCCCGCAGAAATGATAACTCACCCACCGATCCTCTAAATAAGAACGTATCCCATGCTGAGTTTTGGGTTGCCTTTCAAGAGTTGGCCCAGGCAGTGACTGCTAATGTTTAGGGCAACCATCAAGCTAAAGTCCTACTTCAGCAGAATTGTGATTTAGTAGTAACCAGAATTCATGACTTCATAAGTATTAATCCACCAGAGTTCTTTGGGTCAAAAGCAGGTGAGGACCTATAACTTTATTAGATAAGGTGAAGAACATCACCCAGATTATGCATGTTTTTAAAGTGGAGATTATAGAGTTAACATCCTATAGATTAAAGGATGTAGCGTATGATTGGGTGGTTTTGTAGAAGAATAGTAGAGGTAAGAATGCAACTCCTCTGAGTTGGCAGGTATTTCAAGATGCATTTCTAGATAGGTTTTTTCTGCGTGAGATGGGAGAAGCTAACATAGAGGAGTTTGTGAATTTAAGGAAGGGCTCAATAACAGTGAAGGAGTACTGCATTATGTTCAATTAGTTGTCTAAGTATGCCCTTGATATGATGGCTGATCCTAGGGAAAGTCTGAGTAAATTTGTTACTAGAGTATCTAACTTGGAAGTCAAGGAGTGTAGGACTGCCATGCTTATCGAAGAAAGGGATCTTGCTAGGTTAATAATTCATGCTCAGCAGATTGAGGCAGAGAAGTTGAAGGGAAAAGCTAGAAGTAATAAGAGCAAGAACATGGCAGTTTGAGCAGGGACAAACTAGGTTTGAAGGGGAAATCATTCAAAGTTTCAGAACCGTTCATCTATGCCAGCTCCATCTTCAGCTAGTGCTCCTACTCCCAGAGCTAGACAGGAGCAGTAGGGTAACTCTTCTATATCTAGATCTCAAAATAGTGTGGGTAGAAATCCCAATTATCCTTCATGTGCTAAGTGTGGTAAGAGTTATCTTGGTGAGTGTTTGTTGGGACAAAAAGGTTTTTATGGTTGTGGTAAGTTGGGTCACAAAATCAGCGAGTGTCTGCATACTAAGCAGGGAAATAGAGATGTTCGTCCCCAAACTCAGGCTACCAGTGCACCATCTCTTCTAGGTTGCCCAGTCCCTTCTTAGGGCGTGTTATCTAGTACCAGTGGCGGTCAGTGCTAGAATTGGTTTTATGCTGTACCATCCTATTAGGAGCAGAAGGATTCACCAAATGTTGTTACTGGTATGCTTTGTGTCTTTAATCTTGATATTTATGTGTTGTTAGACCCCTGTCCAGTTTTTCCTATAGGATCCCACTAGTTGCAGTAAATTTTGAAATAGGTCCTGAAAAGATCTCTGATCTTTTCTTGATTTCCATCCTAGTGGGTGAGTCAGTTATTGCAAAATAGATCTATAGGAAGTGTCCTATCACTATCCTTTATAAAATCATGTTAGCATATTTAATAGAGTTAGATATAGTTTACTTGGTATGAATTAGATCTATTGTTGTTATGCATCCATAGATTATTGCACTCGAGTGGTGAAGTTTCAGTTTCTAGATGAGCCAGTCTTTGAGTAGGAAGGTAATTCAGTGTCTCCTAAAAGTCATTTCATATCCTATCTCAAAGCCAGAAATTTGATATCAAAAGGGTATATCTATCATCTAGTTTGAGTCAAAGGCACTAGGTCTGAGACTCCAATAGTTCAGTCAGTGAATATAGTCAATGAGTTTCCTGATGTCTTTCCCAAAGATTTGCTAGGGGTACCTCCCGATAGGGAAATAGAATTTGGTATTGACCTTCTTCCAAGTACTCAGCCTATCTCTATTCCTCCATACCATATGGCTCCAGCCGAGCTTAAAGAGTTAAAAGAGCAACTTAAAGATCTCTTAGATAAAGGTTTCATAAGGCCTAGTGTTTCTCCATGGGGTGCTCCCGTCTTGTTCGTGCAAATTAAAAATGGTTCTTTGTGAATGTGCATTGACTATAGTCATCTGAATAAAGTTACAGTTAAAAAAATATCCTTTTCCTAGAATTGATGACTTATTCGACCAACTCCAAGGTGCAAGTTACATCTTGAAGATAGATCTTAGACCCCGATCCAGTTTCTCCTATGGGACCCGACTAGTTGTAGTAAATTTTGAAATAGGTCCTAAAAAAATCTCTGATCCTTTCTTGGTTTCCATCTCAGTGGGTGAGTCAATTGTTACAAAACAGATCTATAGGAAGTGTCCTATCACTATCCTTCATAAAATCATGTTAGCATATTTAATAGAGTTAGATATGGTTTACTTTGACCTTATTCTTGGTATGGATTGGATCTATTCTTGTTATGCATCCATAGATTGTCGTCCTCGAGTGGTGAAGTTTCAGTTTCCAGATGAGCCGGTCTTTGAGTGGGAAGGTAATTCAGTGTCTCCTAAAAGTCATTTCATATCCTATCTTATAGCCAGAAAGTTGATATCAAAAGGGTGTATCTATCATCTAGTTTGAGAAAAAGACACTAAGTGTGAGAATCCAATAGTTTAGTCAGTCAGTGTAGTCAATGAGTTTCCTGATGTCTTTCCAAAAGATTTGCTAGGGGTACCTCCCGATAGGGAAATAGAATTTGGTATTGACCTTCTTCCAAATACTCAGCCTATCTCTATTCCTCCATACTGTATGGCTCCATCCGAGCTTAAAGAGTTTAAAGATCAACTTAAAGATCTCTTAGATAAAGGTTTCATAAGGCCTTGTGTTTCTTCATGGTGCGCTCCCGTCCTGTTCGTGCGAAATAAAAATGATTCTTTGCGAATGTGCATTGACTATTGTCATCTGAATAAAGTTATAGTAAAAAAAATATCCTTTCCCTAGAATTGATGACTTATTCGACCAACTCCAAGGTGCAAGTTACTTCTCGAAGATAGACCTTAGATCCAGCTATCATCAGCTTAAAGTAAGGGAATGTGATATTCCAAAGACAGTTTTTAGAGCCAGTTATGATCATTTTGAGTTTCTAGTTATGTCCATCGGGATAAAAAATGCCTAAGAAACCTTCATGGACTTGATGAACAAAGTGTTCAAATAGTATGTAGACATGTTTGTCATAGTCTTTATAGATGATATCCTTGTCTATTCTCGTAGTGAGGATGATCATGCAGATTACCTTAGAATTGTGTTGCAAACTCTTAGAGATCACTAGTTATTCACCAAATTCAACAAGTGTGAATTTTGGCTAAGGTCAGTAGGTTTCCTCGGTCACATTATTTCCAGTGATGGTATTAGGGTTGATCTTTAAAAGGCTGAAGCCATAAGAAATTATCCTAGACCTATCTCTCCGTTAGACACTAGAAGTTTCTTGGGCTTAGCTGGATATTAAAGATGTTTTGTTGAGGGTTTTTCTTCTATTGCATCTCCTATATCTAGATTGACCCAAAAGAAAGTTAAGTTCCATTGGTCAGATTCCTGTGAGAAGAGTTTTCAGGAGTTGAAAACTCGACTCACATCAGTCCCAGTTTTAGCATTACCCAATGGTATAGATGGTTTTTTTGATTATTGTGATGCCTCTAGAGTTGGTTTGGGCTGTGTGTTGATGTAAAGAGGTAAGGTCATAGCCTACGCCTCTAGAAAGCTTAAGCCTCATGAAAAGAACCAACCAACCCATGATCTTGAGTTAGCTGCTATTGTGTTTGCTTTGAAAATCTGGAGACATTATCTTTATGGGGTGTATGTTGATATGTTCATGGATCACAAAAGCTTACAGTACGTGTTTACTCAGAGGGAGTTGAATCTTTGGTAGGAAAGGTGGTCAAAATTGTTGAAAGATTATGGTATGAGTGTGTTATATCATCCAGGCAAGGCCAATGTAGTGGAAGATGCCCTTAGTAGATTGTTTATAGGCAGTGTTACTCATGTGGAGAATGATAAGAAAGAGTTAGTTTGAGAAGTTCATTGGTTAGCTAGAATGGGTGTTAGATTGGTTGACTCCGCTGAAGGGAATGTTAGGATTTAGAGTAGTTCCAAATCTTCCCTAGTTTCAGAAGTGAACAAGAAGCAGGATAAGGACTCTAGTTCGGTCAAACTGAAGAAGTCAGTCAAAGACCAAAAAGGTAGAGGTTTTCTCCTAAGGGGGAGATAGTGTGTTGAGATATTAGAATAGATTATGTGTGCCATGTGTTGATGATTTGAGATAGTAGATTATGGTAGAAGCGCATGGTGTGCATTATTCCATACATCCACGTGCTACCAAGATGTACCATAACTTCTGGGAAATCTATTGGTGGAGTAGTATGAAGAAAGATATAGCAGAGTTTCTAGCCAAGTGTGCAACTTGTCAACAGGTTAAGGTAGAGCACCAAAGGCTTGGTGGCACTTTTCAGGAGTTTAGTATCCCTACTTGGAAGTGAGAAGAGGTGAATAAGGACTTTGTGACTTGATTACCCCATTCACGTTGTTAGCATAATTCAATTTTGGTGATAGTAGACAAATTGACTAAGTTCGCGCATTTCTTACTAGTTCACACGTCCTACACAACTGAAGATTAAGCTAAGTTGTATATCAAAGAGTTAGTCAGATTATATGGAGTCCTTTTATCTATCATATCAGATAGGGGTACTCAGTTTACCTCTCAGTTATAGAAAGCCTTTCAAAAGGGTCTTGGTACCCAAGTTCATCTTAGTTCAGTTTTTCACTCAAAGATAGATGGTCAGGAAGAAAGGACCATTCAGAGTCTAAAGGACATGTGTTCTTGATTTCCAAGGTAGTTGGGATGACCATTTTCTATTGATTGAGTTCGCTTATAATAACAGTTACTATGCTAGTATTCAGATGGCCCCTTTTGAATCTCTTTATGGGCGGAGATGTAAATCGCTAATTGGTTGGTTCGAAGTGGGTGATGCCACTTTGATTAGGCCAAACATGGTGTTTGAGGCCATCGAGAAAGTTTAGTTATTTTGAGAAAGATTAAAAGCAGCTCAGAGTCGTTAGAATTATTATGCAGATGTAAGAAGAAGGGATCTTGAGTTTGAGGTTGATGACCTTGTGTATTTGAAAGTTTCACCCATGAAAGGGGTAAAGAGATTTGGTAAAAAGGGGAAGCTTAGTCCCCAATACGTAATCCCCTTTTGTATTTTTAGTCGTGTTTGTAAGGTGGCATATGAGCTTGAGCTACCCGCAGATTTATCCTCAGTTAATCTAGTATTCTATGTGTCCTTATTGAAGAAGTGCATGGATGATTCAGCCATTTTAGTCCCTCTAGAAAGTACATATATTCAGAATAGCCTCTCATACGAAGAAGTTCCAGTAGAGATTCTTGACCGTCAAATTCGTAGACTAAGGAACAAAGAAGTTCCCTTAGTCAAAGCTCTGTGGAGAAACCAATCTGTTGAGGGTGCTACTTGGGAAGTTGAAGCAGACATGCGTACCAAGTTTCCTCATCTCTTCTCCACAAACTTAGATTCAGTCGAAGGTAATAGTTTTCCTTCATTTAGTTCTTTTCCAGTATTAGATTCAGCCATATAGCTATTTTCATGTAAATTCATGCACTCGCAGATCAATATGTTTTTGATTCAGTCATACAATTATTTTAGTTGTGCATGAAAGCTTATAGCCTCAGATTCCTAAGTATTTTTAGCTTAACTAGCCTCATTCGAGGAAAAATGTTTCCAAGGGGGAGATATTGTAATACCCCATACTTTTCTAGCTTAATTTCGTTCCTAGAATGTTAAAGGTTAGCTTCAAAAATGAATAAATTTTATTACATGCAGAATTTTCCAGATTCAAACCCTCCATTGTGTAGAAAATTGAATTAGCTTTCCATCGATACCAAATTCGCCTAAATCCAATACTCCGTTGAGAATTCATGGTATTTTTAGTAAAGCAGTGTATCATATGGGCGAGCACCACATCGCGGTGAAAGTTAAATTTGTAATTGTCAATTTCCAGTGGACCTCCGCGATTGGTCCACATCACAGAGAAGTCCCAGGTCCCAATTTTTGAAATCCAGTGGCTTTCCACAATGGTGGTGTGTCACGGTGATGGCTAAATTTCCAGTTGTCCCATTTCTAGTGAGTCATCGAGATAGTGGCGCGTTGTGGTGGCATGCAAAGTCAGGATTTTCCAGTTCTAACAAAATTTAAAAGGACTATTTGGTCAATTCCCAGGCCCCCAATTCGTCCAAAATAAGAAATTAAGCCTATTCTAGCACTTTATGCTTATTTTCATCCAATCTCTCTCAATGAAAAATCCTAGAGATCAAAACCTAAGCTCTAAGAAATAGAATGTCCATTGTTTCTCCAAGAAAACTCAAAATTGAGGATTCCCAAATCAAGATAATCAAGAGTTCATCATCAAAAGCACAAATAGAGATTCAAGTTCAAACTTTCTTAGAGATTTCATCAATTAAGGTGTGTGGGGTTTATGAACAAGGATTCTCTTTCATCCTTGTCACCAAAACTAGCTTTTAACAATAAATTTACATAATTTTCTATGAAATTACATGAGATTTGAATTAGGGTTCATACCCATTATTGCTAATTTCAAGATTATGAGATTTCAAGTGATTTAGAAGTTGAATTTCAATGTTTATTTTCATAATTTCATGCCTATTGCAGTAATTTCTAGATTTTGAGATGAATTATCATTGTTTTTATTACTAAGCATGATTATTATGATGTTTTGACATGAGATTGATGTATAGGTTATTATCCCTAGATTGAACATTATTATTTCAAGAAAGATTATGCTTTAAGCACAGATGCTCAGTTTAGTTTCAGATTTTTAGTAAAGATTTGATCTTTTGATCCTCAGATAGGATTTGGAATCTACTTTACAAATATATTACAAATTTCAATAGTCAGAATAGTTTTATTCATAGATTGAATCAAATAAAGCATAATTGATTTCGTAATAACCCTTATGCTAGTTTTTAAAGTGGATTTCCAACAAGATGAGCATACTGATTAAAGGGAGTAGTATTTAGCACCGAGCGGAAAGTATGGGATTAGCGTGCCCTTACTTCCACAGAACTATGTAGCCAACGTAGGTATAGATTCAGATTATTCCCATTTCTATATGGATGACAGATACAGATGTGATCACTTAGATAAGGTTATACTGCTTGGCAAGAGTAATACACCTCTCCCCATCGTGAAGTTTTCCCCATAGGGGAACAAGACGTTGGACTCCATGTTAGATCACATGGCTTATGTCACTTAGAAGAACCTCCCTAATGGTAAAAGCTTTCATAATAGTTTTAAAGTATTTCCCTATTAGTAAAGAAATGCTTTTAGAAAACTAAGTGTAAAGGCTCACAACTTTATTCAAATTATGCTTTACAGAAAGATATTAGCTACAGACTTTAGCTTTTAGATTTTAGATTTAAAAGTGAGTCCTTTCTACACTTAGGCAGCATGATTTACAAATAGATCAGTAGTATAACTTTTAGAACTAAATGGTATGACTCACTAGATTTATAAAGTATGATTTACTACTTATGAATTATGATTTTCAGCTTTCAGATATTCCAGCTTATGTGAGTAATTTACATTTAGCATGGATTTTTTTTCAAATTGATATAAATGTTAAGATAATGTTTTACTTATGCATTCACTCCCATATACTCAGTAAATCCTAAAAGTACTGATCCATATATATGTCTATGTGCTACATTATCTCATAATGTAGGTTCAGGTGCTTAGCTTCCTCAACGAGAGTGATTTAGAGCATCTCCATCTACATCCCGATAGTTGGTGAGTCCTCATAGTTCAAGGAATCAGTCATTCAGTGTATTTTCAGCTTATTTGTTTAGATGATTTGATATTTTCAGACAGCTCGAGTCAGATGAGGGTTTGTCCCAGTGACTCTTTAGATATTAGTAGTAGAGGTTTGTCAGACTGATAGTTTTGATTCAAATTATTCAGTATGAGGTATCAAACATTATTTTTTAGATATTATGTTCAGACTGTTTTTCACATATAGTATGACTCTTATGTCTATGTTTCCTTTATTATGAGACTCAAACTTAGTAGAAGGCAGACAGGGTTAGATTAAGGCTCCTCGTAGTCTTGAGCACCATGTAACGTCTCGGGACTAGGTTTTGGGGCGTTGCATTACTGGTACTGATGAGAAGGATAGACACCAGCTAAAGTTGTTTTTACACAACAAGTTCAAGATCAAAGATCTGGGACACGTACATTATTTTTTAGGGTTAGAGGTATTATAAAGACACGATGGAATTTTAATTTCACACAATATCTCCTCATGATCTTCTCTCAATTCTCTCTTCTCAATCAAAGCTTAAGGTTAACTTCATAACAATGGCAGTTTTTCAGTTTATTATCTTCATAAATTCTGAACTTTGACAGAACTCATACATATAACCTATTGTGTAAAAGAACTCTCACTGATACCATTACTGGACGTTAAACAAATATTTTTCAACATTCAAACAAATGCAAATACAAATCAGGATTAGCAAACATAATATTTAAAATACTTTCAATTAAATGTGGATACAAATCAATTAAAAGTACTTTTAAAATTTATTACTAAATGTTAAAAGAATATTTTTCAACATTCAAATAAATGTGGATATAAATCAGGATTCAGGACTATAAATTGGAGCTTGCTGTGTTATTGTCGCCCTTTACTAAATCACATTATATTTGTACTAATTCCTTAGCTTAATGCCTAAAATTTTAACTTAGAATGAGATCCTCTAGAGTGAATCCTCCTTAACTGATTAAATTGAGGGTTTGTTTGTCATGTAAAATAACTTGAGGAATGAATTTTTGACATTTAGAAAGATTAAAGGGCAAAATAACGAATTAATGACTATTGGTTATTCTTTCCTTCCAAAAAAATGGATTGATCTCTACCTTGTTGAATATTACTCACTCATTATATTTTGGTTATATTTTTCTGTGTGGGGTCTGGGGACAGACGAACCACAAGGTTCTAATGTATGCAGTACGAAATCTTACCTTTTATTTTTGCGAGAGGTTGTTTCAACGGCCTAAATAATTCAATATGAATTGATAAATTATCCATCAATGATTCAATATGAATGAATAAATTTAAGTGGTTTTGAAGTATTTGAAACTATTTTCTGCTTAAGGTATGCATCTGAAACATTAGGAAACTATATCTTGGCAATTCAAAGGCATCTATTTTTTCTCATAAATCTTTGTGTATGGGTCTACTTTCATGCACTTCGACTAATTACACGAGATATTGTCATGACCCGGACCGAGGCCTTGGCCGCGTGGGCATCTCGAACCATTAAGATCCGAGAGGCCCCTTCGCATGTAATCATAAGCATAACTCATGTGAAATAAAATGAGGAAGATAACTGAAAACATGGTAGTCCCAAAATCAAACATAAATCTTCAGAACATTGTATCAAAAGGGAAAACCTAAATCTAATTTAAAATACTCTACAAAGCCTCTACTCGACTAAAAATAATAATTTGACTAAGCCGGGATAAGGCCCCCGACCAGACAATAAAATAATTGAAACTAACATTTGGATAGATTTGCCTTTGGGAGACACACCAAATCTGAACGTCTAAGGAAAAATCTACTGGTTTGCAGGACCACGAGACTGGGCCTCAGAACCTGAAATATAAGGGGTCAATACTCAAAAGAACTGGTATGTAGAACAATCTAAAAATAACATATTTTTGCACAACATAAGTGAGAGTATTTTATAAAAAACAATTTAGCATAATGTAAATGAAAACACATAGGCATAATTTGATGAACTTCAAAACATTTTCTTGTAATCATGACTCAACTCTTTATTTTACTTTTGATCTAGATGGGTCACCCTACATATTACTAATCCACGGGCTATATGGATTTCTCCCTTAGCCCAGCGGCCAAGCCCCCAATTCGAGTTTTCCATAAGAATTGGGAAAGATCATACATACTATGCCATAGGGCCATTGCCAGCGTATAATCCCTATATTGGGACATTATAAAACTTGTGTTGGCAAAACGTGGTTTTGGACTATGAGTTATATGAACTCAAGCCTTCTTCGGGTTCCCATATCATTCTCTTTAGGCCCATTTTTAGTCCTTTAAAACCATGCTTCATTCTTAAAACATTTTTTGCTTTCATAATTAAGGGCATTTCGTAATAGGTATTGTCATACCTAGACTTGTAAGCCATATCATATCATATAATATAATATCGTATCCTATCATATCATATCATATCGTATCATATCATATTGTATCATCATATCATATCATATCATATCATATCATATCATATCATATCATATCATATCATATCATATCATATCATATCATATCATATCATATCATATCATATCATATTCTTATTCCTTTTTATTCAAAAACATATAAATGACCACCGAAAAGATTTAAACATCACAACAGAGTTCTCATTTTAAAAGCATATGAAAAATTGTGTAAACACACTCTCTTTTGAAGACAAACATGTGGTAGCCAATTTAATCTTTTAAATCATGCATTATCTCCATTAGGACATAAGAGCCTTTAGAACAAGAATAGCCTCTTTAAAAACATATGAAATGCATTATCTCCATTAGGACCTAAGATCCTTTAGAACAAAAATAGCATCCTTAAAAACATATGAAATAACAAAGTATACTTGAACAAGAGGCATTTATGACTCGAGAAACATCATTATTCATAATACAACCCCAACCTTTAGTTGTACATAAATCTCACGATAAAAAAAGAGCTTAAAATTCATGCTCTCAAACTCAATTCACAATCCATAACATGCAAAGACCATAAATTTTATCATGGGGAAGGGAATTTCACAAGTCACATGAATATGCACAAGATTATAAATCAAGTTTTTGGAAAAACCCCATGAATACGTACTTTCATCAAATTAAATTCATGATGCATGCTCTAAAAACAATTTCCCAAAACACAGTACATATACATACATACATAACTATAAAGCTTGTTGAAAACTTAAAACTTACACCCATGAGATTTAGGATAGTTCCACATACCTTAATCTCTTGATTTGCGAAGAAAGCTTGAATCTTTGGGGACTTGAATGATGAATTTGTGGAAAAATCCTATTTTGATGTTTTCTTGAAGATTCTAGAACTTGAATGTTTGAATTCTTGGGGAATATTGTTTGGATATTGTTCTTGGGAAGGAGGAGAATTTACGTTGATGAAAAGTCGGCAAATAATGCCCTTTTAGGATTTAAATCCGTCACTTGGGTGCTTAGGGGCAAGGAAAAATGACTAAAATTCTCTTTGGGCTTGTCTTTATGGATGTAGGAAAACATTACTCTGCATCGCAGAGCTAGACGTGGTAACTTTGTCCCACCTCGCGGTGCTATAGCAGAAGCATACAAGTTCTGACGAAAATGGTCTTAACTTTTTGCTCGGTTATCGAATTAAGGCAAAATTGGTATAGTTAGAAAGATAATTCAATTATCTATAATTTGGTGGGTCTTGAGAGCCAAAATACCATATTTTTGTTGACCCTTGTAGAATCAAACACAAAAATTTGGCCGAATCAAAGGCTCTTAGCTTTCTAAGTGATTCCTATGAATATTTTTCACCTTATAAGCACTTCACAAACTACGATAAAGATTAAGACAGATGTAATCAAATATAAATCATGGGATTGGAGTTTATAGATGCAGGAACAATGATTCAATGTCTAGCATGAAAATGCGAGGCTTTACATTATCTCCCCCTTGGGATCATTTATCCCTGAATAATGGGTAGGAACTTGTTGAAGCTCTAAAAGTATAGAATAAGGAACTTAAGCTCTCTTTGAACATTTATCCTCAACATAATATGCAAAGGCATCAAAAGATCTTCATGATAACCCCTAGTAAAACGTGTAAGCATGAAGCACGAGATAATAAGAATTGACATTGAAATGACCCTACACATGAGTTCTAGGGATCATAACTATCACAACATAAGGCATGAGATTATTTGGTCATAATAGGCCTGATTTACAAAGGTACAATCATGAAATGAGATTTCGTAGGAGAAAGAAATAGAATCATTCTCTACCTTACAAGATACATCGAATAGATTTAAACTTAGAGACACTACTCGTCTATGCCCCAAACTATACATAACATATTTCATCATTTCTAACTTACAATTCCCCCATCATACATCTAACCACACGAGTTTGAGTCCCACAGTATAGTACTTCTATGTTGAAGCATAACTCAAAGAAAAGAGGTACTAACTTAAGCTATGGGACCCTATGCTCTACATTTCTTTAAGAATATTGCTTCACATTATTACTATCATCAAACACCCTTGGGTTTTAATTTAGGGAGTTCTAACCACATAGCATATGGGTTTGTGTTTTCATCAATCACCTTATTTAATCCTATCATTACTACACCCATTTCATGGATCTCCCCACTAAGACCAGTAAATTCAATCACTCTTACAAAGATTTTTGCCACATTTCTCCTTCCTAACTATTTCACATAACAAAAGTTCATCTATCTCTTTCCCCCTTTACCTATAACCTTAACTAAAGAAATCACATCAAAATTTTCACATTCAAGAGAATCTACTCCCCTTACCTAAGTCACTACTACTCTTTCATAAATTCTATCATACTATCATTAGAGGGTCCTTGAGGGGCCCAAGCATAAGCATCACGAATAGGAGTAACAATATTCGACTATAACTTATACTTATTACACTACTCAAAGGTGGGACATGAGGAAAAGATATGACATAATAGACACAAAGTGCATCATATATCAAGTGTCTGGATCATGAGTAGAGAGTCATTCAACATAAACACAACACAACATGAGATCTTAGGAAAGACCACAGTGAGAAACATGAGTGCTTACATCAGAGTCGTGTGACATAAGTCAGAATTCATGAAGTCAACAATTGAGACAAAGACTGATAATTGAAGCTATTGATTCACATTTTCAGAGCTGAGATAATCATGAGTTTGCATGAGCCTTATCACTTTTCCTAATCCCTACATAAAATAAATCGGTAATATATAGAAAGCGTAGTTTCTTAAAACTAAGCATGATATAAGACATCGCCTTTTATGGATCATGAGCATCATAACATAGAGCTTGAACACATGAAAGACTGGATTTACTAAGACATCTTTGCATCTAGTTTGGAGGTCAGAACATTACATGACTTACATAGAGAACTCAAACCTTAGACATAGGCAGGACTTGAATACATGAGACATTGGTAGAATAACCTATTAAATTAAAGTAGGAGGAATTTTCTTGAATAGGAATAGATTTATTATGATTCTAGCCCTGAAACTTGCCACCATGAGAAAATTCAAGAGCTACCTTAGTTCATCATTTCTCCCTAAGATCAAAGTCACAATCCTAAACTTGTCAACATATCCCCTCATCAGATCTATAACGAAAATTCTCAACATAATGGGGGTATCAGTATACTCAAGAACACAAACTTCCATTACTAATTTTAATATAAGGACACTAAATTCCTATAGGAGTCCCCTTCAGGGATACTAATCATAACTTCCTCTACCCCCCAATGTCATCAACTTATGACTAACATTATCATTGGCGTGGACATCCATGCTTCTAAGATCTTAACACTCTATCTTCAACTCCTTAAGATACTAGCATTTCACCTCTAATATCATAACCTCATAACTTAACCAAATTTCTAAAACTACACCAATGGCTCACATTGTCTATCAATTTCTCCCTTAATTCAGCTCTACATAACACCATATAACAACTCCCTAGACTTCTCCATACTGAGAAACTTGAAACTATAGACTAGGTGTACATGATACTCATAACTCAAAACCGAGTACATTATATTCTTATAACTCATGGCTCCTTTCCATCTGATGAGTTAGCCATCATTTCTACTTCAATACTAGACCTCATGTATATATCATAATTACACACTCCGACATTATATAAGTCACCAACCTATGATCTTTCACACATCACATCAAGCATACTAATTCTTTCCAACAAAACATGCATCATTAATCTTAAGCTATTATTCTTACCACAAAAATCTATATCTAAAGTTCAAGCGTATTGTCTAACACCAATCATGTAACACTGATAAAGCATTTAACATATAATACTGGTCTGTCAAATGGGGAAAACAATCCAAGTTTATTATTTCACATTCATGCAACTATAACCCATATATTCATTCTCTCTAAAATACCACTACTACACCTTAGAATCTACCATACACCTTCTCACATAAAGTACTAGTTGACGACTACTAGAGAAAAGACAAAGGGAGGGTGGTGGTAAAGTCACATAATAGGGATAGTCAATCTTAATCTTTCTTATTATATAACCCATTACGATCTTATCAACGTGTTCTTCTTTCTCACATTAAGTCTACTTAGCCATGCACACATTTAGACTACCTTCAAAATTTCTTAAACATCACTAAGTTTTTCCCAAGTTAGTCAATACTTATAACTTATTGGCTAACCTACCCCTTTTTGTTTACCATCTATAAATGCTTTATATAACCACCATAACTATTCACTCTGAGCTCCTTCCCTATTTTGAATAAATAACAATAATAGCTAATCACTTCCTTCATAGACTACCATACAATCTACAAATCCTGCTACAATATTAGCCAATACCAAACCACTCCTCAGTCAATGGTTATACAACTAAAACTACTTATTTATGCAAAAGTCACCCTCACACTAACTTCTAGACTTGTGACTTCATATAACTAACTTTGGGATTATCTTACTGCCAATAGGTTATAACACTTTAATATATACTACTACTCAGGTGGAAATACTGTTCCAACATTATTTGACATAACTTTTCCCTTAAGTATGGCATCTACCATAAGGATTTCTAAAAGGAATTGAATACATTTCGTACCTCAGGTTGAGAAATATGATTGCAATATGATAGAGGTATACACTCTAATCAATACACCTTAATTTAGTAACGAACTCCTTTCAAGTCCTTGTACTATTTCATAAATTTATTGATAACTCAATCAAAAGGACCATATCGTTGGGAATCTAAAGTCTTGAACTAGTATCTCTTCGACAATGAGGATTGGCCAATATGATTAGAGCAAGGAAGGAATTTGGATAATTTTTGTTTGAACGATGCTACAACACAAACTAGAGTAAAAAAGAATGAGAAACATCTCCTAAATTCTCGATATCCTCCTGATTATAAGTGTGGTGCACACCACACCTGTAATACCCTATATTTCCCTAGCTTATTTTGACTCTCTATATATGAGTATTCCTATGTAAATTTTTTAAAATACTAAGAATTTTTTAGTTTAGATCTTACCATTTCATAGGAAATTCTTTCAGCTTGCCAACGATATAAAATTCGCCCAAATCTGATACCCGATCGAAGAGTTAGGGCAACTTTTGTAAAATAGTTTGCCACCTGGCATATCACTGCATCACGGAGACCAGCCAAATGGAACTGATCATTTTCCTATAAGCCATTGCAATAAGCCCACATCGTGGAGTAGAGCCAGTTCACAATTAGTATTTTCCAGTGAAGCTCCGCGATAATGGCGCGTCGCATAAAGGGCCATTTGCCAATTCTCATTTTCTAGTATGGAAACGTGATACCACTGCGTTGTGGTAGAATCCCATTTTACATTTGTTCTTTTATGAATAGTGCTAGTCTCATTCCATTGGTTCATCGCGATGCTAGTGCATTGCGGTGATAGCCAAACTCGGGACATTTTACTGACAAAATTTAACTTTTTCCAAGGGTAATTTGGTATTTTTCCATGTCCCAAATCAGTCTTAAACACATAATTAACCTCTAATTAACCTAGTTATATCATTATTCAACCAATTTTCCCCCAAATCAAATCATTCTCTCTTAAAAGGGCAAAACCCAAGCTTCAAGAATCAAGAATATCCTCAAGAAATCTTCCAAGAACCTTCAAAAATTAATCTTCTCAGGTATGTTAGGTACTTATCTATAGGTTTATTTCACCCATAGAGTCCAAAAATCCCTTTTTAAAACTACAAGCTTATTGATTCATGATTTACATGCTTAAATTGGATTGTATTCATGTTCATGATGTTATATGGGTTTCCATCCATGATTTAATTTTAAGTTCCATGAAATTGAAGTAGCATGTTTATTGAATTATGTGATTCCTATGTCATAACTCTTGAATTAGAAAGTTTGGGTGTTGTAGTTACAATGTTTATATGTTGTCCATGATTATATACATTAAGTTGTGCTCCCTAAGTTTTTGATAGAATGTCCATGTGAATTAAATGGTGAAATCATGGCATGCTAGCATATGTACAAGCTTATTTCTTACAAGTGTTTGATAAAATATCCCTATTAATGGATTACGAACAAGTGGACATTGTTGTGCTTTTCAAGATTATAGCATGCTTTACTTTTCATGCTATCGATTCCTGGGGGTATTTAATTCTCAAAAATTTAGTTATTTATATAGAGCTATAATAGTTACAAAATAGTCTCATCAAATTTCATAATCAGTAGTACTCAGTCAGTTATAGAACTCAGTGGAACTCAGTATCAGTCCAGTTCAGCTCAGTCTAGTAATTAGTTCAGTATCTATTCAATTGGGAGTAGGATTCAGCACTGAGTGAACCCAAGGATGGGGACTCACTTGATAGTAGAGGGTGTGATACTTAGAAGCATTCCTTGTATTCTAGAACTACATATCCAGCGTAAGTTAAGACATCAACCTGCCAGTTAAGGGTTTATGAGGTGTCTCTACCTGCCAGTTGAGGGTACCACCATTCTTATTCAGGGTACCTTCCAGATGAGGGTGACTTTTTAAATTTTCTTTATATATGGCATGGTACAACACCCTTCCAGTTAGGGTTACAAGGTGGACCCTAGTTATCTTATTTGGGGTATGTCAGTTACATGATTACCTCCCATATTTTCAGTTTCAGTCTCAGTATAGAACTCAGTTTAGTTCTATAGAATTAGGACTATCAGTTATAATCATTCAGTTATCAGTAATTTAGTTATCAATAACCTTAGATATCAATTACTCAGTTATCAAAAGAAAGTAATTATCTTTAGTAATATCTCAGATACAATATATAAGTATATTCACAGTATTGCATACTCAATATTTTACAATAATTTTAGTTATCCATGTACTCTTATTCAGTTACTTCATGTCATTCAGTCAGTTACTATTTGTGCATATGAACCCCTGCATTCAGCCTTACCTCATCGAGCATACCAGTACATTCTACATATTGACGCATACTTTCTCTTTGTACTATGATGTCTCATATCATAGGTTTGGATGCTCAGGTTCCCAACCACACTTAGTCAGCTTTAGTTAGCAGCAGAAGATTCAGTAGTGAGTCCTCATCTATTGAGGATATGCTTTTATTTTAGTATTTCAGTTTATCAGTATTTCAGTAGTTGGAGTTAGTTGGTGGCTTGTCCCATCAACTCCACATTCAGACATATTAGTTAAAGGCTTTTTAGACTAGACTAGTTCAGACAGTATTTTAGTTTTCAGATGATATTACAGTTGTTATTCCATATTAGTATTTATAATATGAACCTTATAGAATTTCAACCTATTTTCCATATTATTTAAGTATTTTTATACAATGCTCACAGTAGGTACCAGTCATGGGTTAGCTTGTGGTCCTTCGAAGTCATAACATCGTATGGCCTCTCGGGTACAAACTTGTTATTAGAGACTATGGTTCAACGAAGTCCTAGGGAGTCTGAAATCCACATCAAGTAGAGTCTTGTGCATTGGTGTGTAGCATACCACACTTATAGGTAAGAGGTTATGAGACATTTTTAGGAAAGTTTCCCTTCTTTCAGTAATCATGTAATATGAGTGAGCATGAGCCCAAGTTAAACTCTCAGTCTAATCCTTTTCTTCCTTCTGTTTATAGAGCATGCCTCCCAAAAATACCAATGGAAGAAGAATAGGAAACCATCCAGCAACCCAGCCCATTCTGGAAGATCCCCTGGATGAACATGTCTCTCATGCAGAATTTAGAGCTGCGTTCCCCGCTCTAGTAAATTCCATAACAGCTCAGAATGAATAGCCAGCTACTATTCTGGCTAACCCAGTGGCCAATACTACTGCAACCAGGATTTGGGACTTCAACTAAATGTATCTTCCTCTATTCTCAGGATCTAAGTCTTAAGAGGACCCAGATGAGTTCCTCGACCAGGTTCAGAAATTCACAGATATTATGGCAGTGACTTCCAGCGAGAGTGCTGAGTTAGCTACCTATCAGCTACAAAATGTAGCTCATACATGGTTTAAGTAGTGGAAGGTAGACAAGGGCACAGATATAGAGCCCATAGAATAGGAAGAGTTTGCTACTGCTTTTCTGGATAAATTCTTTCCCTTATAACTGAGAGAAGCCAAGGTGTTAGAGTTCATCAACCTCAAGTAAGGCAGTATGAGTGTGAAATAGTATTCCCTCAAGTTTATTCATCTAGACAGGTATGCTCCCCATGTAGTAGAAGACAATAAGTCCAGAATGAGAAATTTTATATCTGGGGTATCAAAGAGTGTGGTTAAGGAGTGTAAACTACAATGTTAATTAAGGAGATAGACATATCTAGGCTCATGGTCCACGCTCAGTAGATAGAAAAGGATAAGAATAAGAGGAGAGAGAGGGATAACAAGAGAGCTAAAATAAATTACTTTAATTTCACTCAGCCTAAGTCAGAGTGTGGTAACCATTTCCAGTTTTACTTGAAGTTTTTAGTTACATCTCTGTCCTTAGCCAGTGCTCTAGTCCCTAAGTTCAGAAGTGGTAACTAATATAGAGCACCAATCTCTAAAGCTTAGGGTAGTATCAACAATGTTTAAGCAAATCCCCTTTGTCATAAATGCGGCAGGAACCATAAGGGTGTCTGTAGGGCTGACAGTGATGTATGTTTCAGGTGTGGCAAGCCAAGCCATAGAGTTAGAGATAGTCCTCAGTCAGGTTCTCAGGGTAAGTACAATCGTCCTTCCACTCAGTCCGGTCACCTATATCAGCAGGGTGCGACTTCCAGTGCCACCAGTGGGAAATGCCTAAGCAGGCTCTATGTGCTTTAGTTCAGACAAGAGCAGGAAAGTTATCCTGATGTGATCACTGGTATATTATAGATCTTCTATTTACATTTTTATACCTTATTAGATTCAAGAGCTTTTCTGTCTTTTATAACTCCTTACATAACAATCAATTTTAAAGTCAAACCAAAAATCTTAATAGAACTATTCTCAGTCTCTACCCCAATGGGTAAGTCAATCATTGCCCGATGGGTATACAGGAAATATTCAATTTTGATATCTCAGAAAGTCACAGACTTAGTAGATTTAGAGATGATAGATTTTGATGTCATTCTCAGCATGGATTGGCTCATTCATGCTATGCCTCAGTTGATTATAGAAACAGAATTGTTTATTTTCAATTTCCAAATAAACCAGTCCTTGAATAGAGGGGTAGTACTACAACGCTTAAGGGTCAGTTGATTTCAAACCTTAGCGCGAGAAAAATGATATCCAAGGGATGTGTCTATTATTTTTTGCGAGGCAAAAACTCTAGTTTAGAGATTCCTAGTCCCCAGTTAGTTTGAGTAGTAAAAGAATTCTCAGATGTATTTCCCGAAGATCTTCCCAGAGTTACTCCCATAATGGAAATTGACTTTGGCGTAGACCTTCTTCCAGACACTCAGCCTCTATCTATTCCACCATACAGAATAGCACCAACAGAACTCAAGGAATTGAAAGAGCAATTAAAGGACCTTTTTAGATAAGGGGTTCATCAGACCCAGCATTTCCCCGTGGGGTGCACCAATCTTATTCATACGTAAGAAAGATGATTCACTCAGAATGTGTATATACTACCATCAGTTGAACAAAGTCACACTCATGAATAAATACTAACTTCCAAGAATCGATGACTTATTCGAACAACTTCAGGGTGCCAGTTACTTTTCAAAGATAGACCTCAGATTAGGCTATTATCAATTCAGAGTCAGATAATGTGACATTTTGAAAATAGCTTTCTGTAACGCCCCAAATCTAGTACCCGAGATGTTACACGGTTCTCTTAACCCCAAAGGACCACAAGCTAACCCATGATTGATATCTGTAATTGAGCATTGAAAAATATACTATAAATATGCGGAAACATGAACTAAATGGCTACAAGGTTCAAAACTAAATGAACACTTGATAAATAATGTCTGAAAATGGTATAACAATACCAAAGCAAATATGAAATAACTATCTAACATGATATAGTTTGAAAGCCCCTAAACTATTTGAATAAGGAGTTGATGGGACATGTCCCCAATTAACTCCGATTACTAAAATAAACTGAAAACTAAAATAGTAATGTGATCATCATGTCTTTGAAGGATGAGGAGTTACTACAAACTCTGATCACTGAACTAGAATGCTACTAGTTCTATGGAGCTCGTGCTTCTAAACCTATGGTATAAGACACCATAGCATAAATACATCAGTAATTTGAATGTACTGGTATACAAGTGAGGTAGGATAAATGTAATAGGTTCATATGCATGAACAATACTAACTGACTGATTAATATGAATGTGAGAATACATGCATCCATACGTAACTGTAACTAACATCATGATAGGATTGAATGCTAAGTTCTGACTACTGAGTTTACTAATAATATGGAATTACTGATATCTGAGGGACTGATACTATGTTACTGATACATGAATAACTATTTCTGATAGTTCTGATTATGAAGAACTGGTTTGGTTGATTGTGTCTAATAATACTGAAGCTTAATATTGATAATATGAGTTCTGATAATTGATATAACTGATAACATGAGTGACTGTATTTGAAAGTCCTAAATTTGATAGAACTAGCTGAGTTCTGTACCGTATCTGAGTAACTAAATCTGAGATCAGTCTTATCTAGTGGGTGATCTCTACATCTGATAATATCGATACTGATTGACCATATTTGAGATCATTCCTATCTAGTGGGTGATCCTAAAGTCTCTTTATAATGATAAGGAGTGACTGTATCTAACAGTCCTAAATCTATACTACTGAGCTAAATTGACTATATCTGGCAGACCTTATTCTGTAACTAAAATTGTGGGATGTATTTATCTAATCGACATGCCCCATACTAAGCTAACTAGGGTCCAACCCATAACCCTAGCTGTAAGGGTGTCAGTACTGCACCACTGGTAAATACAACTGTTGTGGAGTCAATCCTAATCTAGTGGGTGACCCCTAGGATTAGTTCTATTCATTTAATTATGCTAACGGGTGATCACTGAGTATGCCAGTCCTATCTAACGGGTGACATCTTATACCTACGCTGGATACATAGTTCTTGAACTTAGGGATTGCTTCTAGGAATATCATTCCTATCTAGCGGGTGAGTCCCCATCCCTAGGATCGCTCGGTGCTAAATCCTACTCCCATCTAAAAGATACTAAACTGATGAACTGACCTGAACTGATACTAGTGGTATTATCTAGTAGAGTTAAATTAAATTTACTGAGTTTCGTTGACTGACGGAATGTACTGAGTTCTGAGGACTGACTGAGAATATTGAAGTTACTGAGATTACTGAGTACTGAGATCACTGAGATTACTGAGATTTTTGAGATTTCCTGAGTCACATGACTGACTGAGTTCTATGGATCATAGCTTGACGAGGAGATCGTGAAAAGATGACATGGTACCCCCAGGACTCAATGAGAAGAAACTGAAATAACATGGCTTACTTGAACACATGACCAACAACACAATTCATAATTCATATATTGAAGCACTTCACCAGATTTGTGATATGCATAAACTTGTACATGCATGGGGATTTCATGATATCATACTAGTTGGGCATTGTTCCATTATCTAGGTATTTAATCATACACAAGATAGGCATATCACATGTAGACAACATTATACAATAATCAAGAATCATGATTCATATCTAATCTAATGCCCCGATTTACTGAACCAAAATGCTACACGGTGCTTATGACCCCGAAGGACCACAAGCTAACCCATGACTGATATTTGAACCTGTACACTACAATACATATGATGTAATAATATGGAAAATATGAACATATAGGCCATAAGGTTCAACTAAAGTTATATCATAACATCCATGGGGTAATGAATACCCAAAACAACTTAATATGAATCTGAATACTGAATCTGATAGCTAAGTCTAAAAGTAAATCTGAAAGCCTCTACGTACTGTCTGAATAAGGAGTTGAAGGAACGTGCCTCCAACTAACTCCATAAATTAATAACTGGCTAAAATAATAATGAATAAATCAAGTCATATTGTCCTCAAATGAATGAGGACTCACTGAATCTCTGTAACTGTAAATGCTACTGCTACTGCGGATCTAGAGCTTGTGTCTCTGAACCTATGGTGTACATGAAAATAAAGCACCATAGCGCAAATGCGTCAGTACAACTGGAGTACTGAGTATACGAGTGAGGTAGGCTGATGCAATGGGTTTACATATATGAATAATGCTAACTGACTGACTGATATGAACGTAAGAGTAAAAACATACATGCATAGTAACTTAGATCGTAAGTACATGATAGCTAAATCTATACTCTAATACATGGCTTACTAATAACTAACATGGCTGAAACTGTAGTTTTGATAACATAAGGGACTGTGACTCAGAGTCATGAATCTGATAGAACTGTCTGAGTTTCGTACTATAACAGAAATTGACTATATCTAACAGTCCTAGTATACTGAAATCTGAAGAACTATCTGAGTTTTTTTACTGAGACTGATTCTAAAATTGTGGGAGGTAGTTGTTTAACCAACATGCCCCAATAACGCATATAGCTAGGTTGGGGTCTAATCTCTGCCTCGATTGGAGGGGTGTCGATACCGCGCCACTGGTAAGGACAGTTGTGAGTGACCCTTATCTGGAGGGTACTCAAAATGAGAGTGGTCGGAACCCTGAACTAATAGGTTAGTCACCTCATCAAACCTAATTTGACAGGTTAAGATGTCTCAACCTATAATGGCTACGTAGTTCTGGAATGCAAGGATGACTGCTAAGAATCACACCCTAAACTGGTAGGTGAGTTCCCATCCTTGGGTTCACTCCGTGCTAACTTCTACTCCCATCTGAAGTGACTGAACATGAGTTAAATGGCTGTACATGGACTAATTAACTGACTTTCGTTGACTGACGGAGTAGTACTACTATATGGGAGTTATCTGAGATCATGAGATTTCTGAGGTTTCCTAAGTCACATGACTGACTGAGTTCAATAGATTATAGCTTGACTGAGATTATCATGACAACATGACATGGTTATAGGCACATAACTATATTTTTGGGTAAAAATATCTCTAGGATTGATAGAGGGAAACTAACACACACGATATGACTTGTTCACAAAATTGGAGTCCATAATTCATAATATTATAAGTAAGGGATTTCATACTAATCATGGTTCTCAGCACCTTATACATAGAAAGGAGAATTCATACGACATGTAATTACTTGCATATCTTCAATATCATGTTCGTTCCATACCATAACTATGACATATAACAACAATGTGGAATTCATGTGAAATCATAAAGCATAGAGCATGGAATTCATATCAAATTTTAACGGTTAACATTGGCTTGTCATTCAAAAGTATTGAGTCATGGAAACTTGGTTTATCACATACTAAGCATTTTATCAAACACCTTGTATGCACTCTTTAAGGCATAGGTGTATTCACAAACTTACACCACTTTAATCCTCCTAAATTCATGGGTTCCAACTATATGATCACAATTTTCCTAGAAGTTCATCAAATTCCCACTCTATAACACAAATCATAAAAAACAACATGAATGCAACCATATCACCACAAAAAATTCATGATTTTGTTATCAAAGATTGATTCTTGAACTCCAAGAAAGAAAGGAATCCATGGATGAACACTACGCATACCTTAATGGCGATGAAATTGTTGAAAGATTGGACCTTCAAGCTTGATTATGCAACCCTAGTAGTTTTTCTCCTTCTTGTGCTCTTGGATAATGAACTTAAGATGTGAATAGGGTTGTAATGTGATTAGAAGCTATAAATTTCGTGAGGTTAAGTATTGGGACGTGTAAGGAGTGTTAAAAGACTTAATTATCCTCAAAATAACTCAAAAACTAAGTGTTTTTCGTGGCTGAAATCATAAGTGTGCGTCGCACACCTCATCGTACATGCTAACGTGTGCGCCACACATCCTATTACATAAGCTAAGGTGTGCATCACACATGCTATCACACACTTGAGGGTGTGTGCCGCATAACCTTTCGCACACTTGTTCTAGTAGCTATGTGCGATTGTTTATGGATCGCACTCCTACTTTGCAGGGCCATAACTTCTTGCTCGGGTGTCGGATTTTTATAAAACTAGAATCGTTGGAAAGCTAATTAGATTCTCAAAAATTTGGTAGGTATAAATCTACCAAAATATCACATATAAATCAAGTTATCCTCGTTCAAAGGTCACTCTTATGGAATTACACACTAAAACTTAATGGATTTAAAAGCTATTTTCTTGCCTTACTCTGAGTGACTCACATGAGCATGCTTAACACATCATAAGCTATCTTATCGCTAGGATACTCATTGTAAATCATGTACTCAAATATGAATCACAGGATATGAGGTTTCATACGTAGGAGAACTGATTTATTTCGTAGCTTGGAAACATACAGGGTATTACCATATCTTCCCCTTGGGAATATTCATCCTCGAATGAGAATTAACTGAGAGAGGATGAAAGACAAGAAGAACATTAAATCGACATAAATGACTGAAACATGATCTCATGACTGACATGATTGATAAATTGGCTATATCATACTGTACATGCATATCTGATGCACGTGTAACTGATTGATGAATGCATGACTGAGTATGCAATGGTAATAGGTACCAAGTTTATAATAGGAACATGAGCATGAAACTGAATACTAAATGTGAACTTCATATGCTTAAGGAGGACTGTTACCTTAAGCTTGATCTGAATTGGCGGGGAAGAGGTGAGGATACTTGGTACGTATATCTGCTTCTGCTTCCCAAGTAGCTCCATCATGAGATTGATTTCACCAAAGCACTTTAACTAGAGGGACTTCTTTGTTCCTCAATCTACGAATCTGATAGTCTAAGATTTTGATTGGAATCTCTTTATAGGAGAGGCCGTTCTGAATGTCAATGCTCTGAATAAGGACTACAACTGCTGGGTCACCTATGCACTTCTTGAGCAAGGAGACATGGAAGACTGGATGAACCGAGGATAGATCTGAAGGCAATTTGAGCTCATAAGGTACTTTGCCGAAGCGACTGAGAATCCTAAAGGGACCGACATATCGGGGACTGAGTTTTTGTTTCTTGCCAAACCTCTTCACCCCTTCATGGGAGAGATCTTAAGATAGACATAGTTATTAACCTTGAACTTGAGATCCTTTCTACAAACATCTGCATAAGACTTCTGTTAGCTCTGAGAAGCCCAAAGTCTCTCCCTGATAACTTTCTCTAAGGCGTCGAATACCAAGTCAGGACCTATAACTGAGGCCTTACTAAATTTGAATCAACCGATTGGAGATCTGCACCTCCTACCATGGAGAGCTTCGAACGGAGCCATCTGAATACTGGAATGATAGCTATTGTTGTATGAAAATTCAATTAAAGGCAAGTGGTCATCCCAAATTCCCTTAAAATCAACTGCACATGCCCTTAGCATATCTTTAAGAGTCTAAATGGTCCTCTCTGCTTGACCATATGTCTAAGGATAAAACGCTGTACTGAGATAGACTTGGTACCGAGACCCTTTTAGAACACTTTCTAAAAGTGAGAGATGAACTGGGTATCTCTGTATGAGATGATAGATAAGGGAACATCGTGTAATTTGACCAACTCCCTGATATAGAGTTTGGCATAATCCTTGGCAGAATAAGAGGTACGAACTAGAAGGAAATGAGCTGACTTGGTTATTCTGTCTACAATGACCCAAACTGAATCATGCTAATGACGAGTTCTAGGCAAACCCATCATGAAGTCCATGTTCACTTCTTCCCACTTCCAAGTAGGAATGGTTAACTCCTGCATGGAACTACTAGGTTTCTGATGCTCTATGTTAACCTACTTACATATAGAGCACTTAGCCACAAACTCTACAATATCTCTCTTCATCCCACTCCACCAATAGATCTCCCACAGATCGTGGTACATCTTAGTAGCCCCTGGATGAATGGAGTATCTCACACCATGTGCTTCTGCAAGAATTCATTGTCTCAAGTCATCTACGTCTGGAATGCACAGACGACCCTGACAACGAAGAACACCATCTCCTCCTTGGGAGAAAACCTAAAATTTTTGATTCTAAACTGACTTTTTTAGCTTGACAAGGCTAGGATCCCTGTCTTGCTTTTCTTTCACCTCGGAAACTAGAGATGACTCTGAACTATTTTGAACATATACACCACCCTCTGAAGAGTCGACTAATAGAATGCCTAGTCTGGCAAGCTGATGGATCTCCTGAGCTATCTTCTTCTTACTATTCTCAACATGAGAAACACTACCCATGGAGAGTCTACTGAGAGCATCGACACAACTTGGCCTTACCCGGATGGTAAAGGACATTCATGTCATAATCCTTGAAAAGATCTAACCACCTTCTTTGACAAAAATTGAGATCTTTATGAGAAAAGACATACTGGAGACTCTTATGATCTGTGAAGATGTCTACATAAACTCCGTATAGATAATGCCTCAAAATCTTTAAAGCAAAAACTGCTGCTGGTAGCTCAAGATCATGAGTAGGATAATTCTTCTCATGGGGCTTTAACTGTCTGGAGGCATAGGTTATGACCTTACCATGCTGCATGAGGACACAACCTAAACCCACTCTGGATGCATCACAATAGACTACAAAACCATTTGTACCATCTGCAAGGAAAATTCTTCTCGTATGAATCTGACATCTAAAACTTGACCTTCTTCTGAGTCAATATGGACATGGGAGATGCAATAAACGGGAACCCTTCGACAAACAATTCATAATATCCAGCCAAACCCAAAAAAATCCTGATATCTGATGGAGATATAGGGCGAGGCTATTTTTTTACCGCTTTAATTTTTTGACAATCTACTTTAATGCCATCACCGGAGACAATATGTCCAAGGAATGCTACTGATCTTAGCCAAAACTCACACTTACTAAACTTGGCAAACAACTGATGGTCTTTGAGAATCTGAAGAACAATCCTGAGATGGTCTGAATAATTACGCTCCATGCGAGAATAGACCAGAATATCATCTATGAAGACTAGGACGAACATGTCCAAGTACTGCTTGAACACCCGGTTCATCAAGTCTATGAAAGCTGCAGGGGCATTGGTAGGACCAAAGGACATGACTAGAAATTTGAAGTGACCATACCGAGTATGGAAAACTGTCTTCAGGATGTCACATTCTCTAACTCTGAGCTGATGATAGCCTGATCTGAGGTTTATCTTGGAAAAGTAACTGGCACCCTGAAGTTGGTTGAACAGATCATCTATTCTGGGAAGTGGATACCCGTTCTTGATTGTGACTTTGTTGAGCTGACGGTAATCAATACACATTCTGAGAGAACTATCTTTCTTGTGCACGAATAAGATTGGTGCACTCTATGGGGATACACTGGGCCTGATGAACCCCTTATATAAGAGATTCTTTAACTGATCTTTTAGTTCTTTGAGTTCTGCCGGTGCCATTCTGTATGGCAGAATAGTAATAGGCTGAGTATCTAGGAGAAGGTCTATACCAAAGTCTATTTCTCTTTTGGGAGGAATGCTTGGAAGATCTTCGAGAAAGACATCAAAATATTCATTAACCACTGGGACTGATTCGAGACTGGGAAATTCAGAACTAAAATCCTTAACATGTACGAGATGATTTACACACCCCTTAGAAATCATTTTCCTTGCCCAAAGGTAGGAAACAAGCTGACCCCTAAAAGACGAAGTGCTACCCTTCCACTCTAGGACGGGCTCATTCAACAACTAAAACTGAACTATCTTGTTTCTGTAGTTGACTATGGCATAGCAGGAATAAAGCTAGTCCATGCTGAGAATAACATCAAAATCAGTTATCTCTAACCCGACTAAATCTGCTGACATAGATTTCTGAAATATCATAATCGGGTAGTTCTTGTATACCTGTCGGGCTATGATGGATTTACCCATGAGGGTAGAGACTGAAAAGGGCTCTGTTAAATTTTCAGGACTGATTCCAAAATTGCCTGCTATGAAGAAAGTAACAAAAGACAAGGATGCACCAGGATCTAGCAAAGCATAAACATGAATTTGGAAAATTTGTGATGTACCAGTAACAACATCAGGGGAATTTTCCTGATCCTGTCTGGTTTGAAGAGCATAGAGTCTAATTGGGTGTTGCCCACTAGTAGCACTGGAAGTGGCACCCTGCTGGTTCGAACGATCGGGCTGAGCTGTAAAATAATTTTGCTGATGCTGAAGACCTGAATACGGACACTCACTAACCCTATGTTTTGGCTTGCCATAACCAAAACAGACATCACTATTGGCTCTACAAATACCCTTGTGGTTGTTACCATAAGTTTGACAAAGGGGATTTGTTTGGGCACTACTAACACTGCCCTAAGATTTAGAGCCTGGTACTCTGTCTTTGTTGCTGTCTCTGAATTTTAGTACCGGAGCACTGTCAGAGGAAGGGGCTGGAATGGCTAACTTAGGATGAAACTGCGAGTAATTTTCTCCCTCAGATTTGGGCTGAGCAAAACTAAAACTGCCTGATCTTGCTCTCTTATTCTACCTCTCTCTAGTCTTAAACTTCTGCTCCTCTATCTGCTGAGCATAGGTCATGAGTTGGGCTAAGGTTATATCACTGTTCAGAATCGCAGACCTACACTCATTTACCATACTATTATTCACTCCTGGCGGATATCTGGCTAGCTTAGTAAATCTAAGAGAATACTATCTAACCATCATATTTCCCTGCCTGAGGTTGATAAATTCAAGAACCTTGGCCTCTCTTAGCTCTTGGGGAAAAGAATCTGTCTAAGAAAGCTGTGACAAATTCCTCCCACTTTATAGGACCTGCATCCTCTAATCTCTCAGACTTCCACTATTTGTAGCAAGTGTGAGCAACACCCTGCAATGGGTATGCGGCTAACTCGAAACTCTGAACCGAAGTAACTCCTATGATGTGTATGACCTTCTATACTTATTTAATGAACTCTTGTAGGTCTTCATCAGAATTAGACCCATAGAAATATGGAGGGTTCATTCGGGTAAAGTCCTGAATCCTAGCTGCTGTGGAATTGGCTACTAGATTGGCTAGAATAACTGGTGGCTGTTTATTCTGGGCAGCCATAGACTGAGCAAGTGTGGTGAATATGGCTCCAAACTCCACATGAGAAACATGTTCACCCAAAGGATTTTCGGGCTGGGGAGCTAGCTAGTTTATTCTCTTTGGAGGCATGTTCTGAAATAAGAGAAAAACTGATTAAACTGAGAGTTTAACTTGAGATTATGCTCATT
>NC_061122.1:212071896-212196076 GCF_002878395.1 Capsicum annuum | reverse complement strand
AATAGCCTTCTCTCTCATAATTTCCTTCTAAGTCCTCAACTTATTATAAATGGCAAATTGGCCCGGGAGAAAGTTCCCATGCATCACATTTGTTCCAACAGCTGCTTTTCTCTTGTTTGAGTTTTCCTCTGAAATCTGCAGTCCCTAAAGTGTCTTTATCTACCTCATTAGACCTGAAAATCATGCTAATCATATAGGTCAGCTCACTTAAATCAAAGTAGAGTAAAAATGTAAGAATTATGTATTTTTGTTCTCAAAATATGGGTAAATTATGGTACTTAGACGTATAAATACGCCCAAGATCACCCGTTTATCCTTAACTTCAACACAAAGTGAAGATTTAGATATATCATGAATAATTACTCCTCTATATTCAAAATCAAGAAGTCGAACCCCTAGATTTACAAACCGATGAATATCCTTCACCATCTCCCTTTTCCCTTTCTAAACATGAGAAAGACTGCCCATTGACAACCTGCTGAGGGAGTCGGCTATCATATTTGCCTTACCTGGATAATAGTGCAGGATCATGTCATAATCTTTCAACAGTTCCAACCACCGCCTTTACCTAAGATTTAATTCTTTCTGCGAAAAAACATACTACAAACTTTTGTGATCAGTAAATATATCTACATGCACCCGATAAAGATAATGCCGCTGGATTATAAGTGCAAACACCATTGCTACTAATTCCAAGTCATGGGTAGGGTAGTTTTGCTCATGTACCTTCAACTGCCTAGATGCATAAGCTACAACCTTACTATGCTGCATAAGTACACACCAAAGTCCCATATGAGATGCATTACCGTACACAAAAAAATTCTCTGTACCTTCGGGAAGGGTCAAAACAGATGCAATAGTCAACTTATCTTTAAGTTTCTCAAAACTATTTCACATGAGTTCGACCATAAGAATTTTGCCTTTTTCTGAGTCAATTTGGTAAGAAAAGAAGTTACGGAGTAAAAACTCTCTACAAATCTTTTGTAATGACCTTCCAAACCCAAGAAGCTCTGAATATCAATTGGAGTCATCGGTCTGGTCCATTTTCTCAATGCCTCCACCTATTGGGGGTCAACCTTAATCCCCTCACTCAAAATAATGTTCCCCAAGAAAGCAATAGCACTAAGCCAAAACTCATATTTGGAAAGCTTTGCATACTATTCATGATCTTTGAGGGTCTAAAGGATGATTCAGAGGTGAGCGGCATAATCTTCCTCATTCTTAGAGTAAACTAATAAGTCATTGATGAAAACAATGACGAACAGGTTTAGAAGTTGACGGAACACCCTGTTCATAAGGTCCATGAAAGCAGCAGGGGCATTAGTTAGACCGAATGACATCACTAATAATTCATAATGACAGTATTAGGTTTGGAAAGCTATTTTGTGAATATAAGCCTCCCTAAACTTCAACTAATGATACCTCAAACGGAGGTCTATCTTGGAGAAACATTTGGCACCCTCAAGTTGGTCAAACAGATCATCAATTCTAGGGAGAGGGTATTTGTTTTTAACTCTGACCTTATTCAGCTGATGGTAGTCTATACACATATGAAGGGAATCGTCTTTCTTACGCACAAAAAGTACAGGTGCACCCCAGGGAAAAACACTAGGATGGATGAAACCCTTGTCAAGAAGATATTTTAGCTGTTCTTTCAACTCTTTCAAATCTGCAGGAGCCATTTTGTATGGTGGGATAGAAATAGAACGAGTGTCTGAAAAAACTCAATGTCAAAATCGATCTCCCTATCAGGTGGTATCCCTGGGAGGTCATCGGGAAAGACTTCTGAAAATTCATTAACTAAAGGGATGGACTGGAGAGAAGGACTTTTAGAATTAGTATCGTTTACCCGAATCAGATGATACTGACAGCCTTTAGATATAAGTTTGCGAGCTCTAAGATAATAGATGAATTACCCTTACGTGCTAAAGAATACCCCTCCCATTCTATCACAGGTTTATTTAGAAAAGAGAAGGTGACTTTTAGAGTTCTACAGTCCAGTGTGGTATAACACGAGTGGAGCTAATTCATCCCAAAAATAGCATCAAATTCAATAATATAAAGCTCTACTAGGTCTGCCACGGAATCCTGAGTACGAATAGACATAATACACTCGGTATACACCCTCCTAGCCATAATAGAGTCACCAACACAGGTGGAAATAGAGAAAGGTTCCAAAATAACTTCAGGCTTAAACGTAAAACTGACTGCCACATACGGGGTTACATAAGACAAAGTAGACCCGGGATCAAGTAACACATTCACATCATGGAAGAAAATTTGTAACGTACCTGTGACTACATCTGGTGAAGCCTCTGCATCTTGGTAATTTGACAATGCATACAATCAGTTGCGACGCCCCCGGTAGCTGAAGTAGTACCCTTGCATGGTGGTGGTGAGGCTGAGGAATTTCTTTGAGACTTAGCATCTCTAAAACATCCTCTAGCAGATAGACAGTCCCTCTGAATATGACCAGGCTGGCCACTGATTTACCACATCTTTCAACTAATAGGCCACCAATTCAACCCCTTCAACCATATTCACGTTCATAACCCTAAGAATTTTCTCCAGTTCATCAATGAACCCTTGGGGGTCCTCATCAACCTTCGTGCCAGTGAACATAGGTGGGTTCAGCCTCATGAATTGACCAACCTGAGTAAGCTAAGATAAACTAGACGCAAAACCCATATCTTTAGACCGACGGGTCTAACAGGCTACCAGTTGTGCAATTATATGGATAGACTATCAGAACTCAGCATTTGAAACATCCCTTGAGGAGGCTGGGGATGATTACAATCGATCTGTGGAGCCTGAGGTGGACTAGTCAAAATTGGAGGAACTCTCGAAGTGGCAACAAACTCTGGGGTACGAGCTCTATTATGGGTCTGCATCCCATGAGTAGGACGGACATCCTCAGCTTGGGTGTTTTATTCATTGGTCCTATTATGAGGCATGATCAATTTTTTAAAATATAGGGAATCATTGGTTAGAAGACATTCAGACTCTACGACACGGACTAAATCATGAAAGAAAAAAAGTGACATTCCTAAATTCATTGTAGTCTCCTACTTATAAGTGTGGCGAGCTACACACCCATAAATAGGACTCTACCCTATGAGATTTCAGACACCTTGGGACCATGAACCATGCATTAATGCTAAGTTTGTTACGACCTGGGCCGAGACCCTGTCCGCGACGAGCATCCGGAACCCTGAAGGCCCAAACGCCCTTCCTTTCTCAAAATCATGCACACCACTCATATAATATTAAGCAATGCAGAAAATATAATAAGAAAGAAACATGGTCAATCTCTTAGTTCAACTGAATAATATGATATTTAGTTAATAACATTCAAAACACATGACACCAGTCTGCAAAATCTCTAATGATATGAAAATCAACATCTTTTCTAAGTTGGGAAAATGCCCCTAGTCAGACCAAAAAACAAAATTAAATAACAATGTTTTAAAAATAGGTCATCCAAAATAAGGGAGGCTCACCAACTACATACTTCTGTCGGACAAATCTACGGCTTAGCGGGACTCCTGGACTAAGCCTCAAACCTTAAAATATAGGGGGTCAATACAAATGTATTGGTACATTGTGCAATCAAAAATAATGTGCTTTTATATTTAACATAAGTGAGAACATTTCATGAAGTGTTATGCATAGAGTAATTTAAAGTACATGGGCAATATCAAATGATCTTAAAGCAATTCTGTATATGCAATTCTTTTCTCTGTTTTACTTCTGAGCTAGTTGGTACACCTTACATATCTGAAAGCATCCCATGGGCTATATGGGATCCGCCCTTAACTCGGCAGCCAAGCCCCCAACCCAAGTTTGCCGCAAGAGTTGGAGTATCTGAATTTGATACTCCACAGGGTACTAGGCGAGTGTATAATCCCTTTTTGGGAACATAATAAACCCGTATCGGCAAAAAATGATTCCAGACAATGAATCGTATGACTCAGGCCTACTTCGAGTAACCACCTAACTCTCTTACTACCCATTTTTAACCTGTTCTGAACATGCATCTTTCTGAGTCCAATATCTAAAATCTAAAATAAAATATATATTTTGTTCTGAGTTTATCATGGCCATATCTGATGTGGTATCGTCATACCAAGACTTGCAAGTCATACTTCTCAGCCATACTTTATCAAGATACAACTCTTTCAAGCAAGACAATGTTTAGACCACCAAATCTTTCAAACAATGCAAGAGGGTTGTATGTCAAAATTCATGAAAGCTTATGTACAAATTTCCCTTTTTCAATTAACAAACACGTGGCGATCACTTACTTTTGTAACAAGGCATGCAACTCTTCAAATCATCACTTTTATTTTATTTTAATTAAAAACACCCTCTCTTCAGTTCATAACCAAAATCAAATCTTAAACAATAGTAAAGACATTTGTAACATGCTTCTCAATATGAAATAGAATAGTGCATAACATATGAAAACAAGGGCTTTTGTAACAAGAGAGGGATTATAATTCGTCATGCTCTCAATTCAAGTTTCAGACATCAAAGCAAATATATATATATATATATATACGAACAAATCGAGTTTAAGGGTAAGAAAGTTTCATTACACATAATTGTAAATGTAAATTCAAACCTCTTTGTTAAAAGTTCATGATTTCCCAACATTTAAATATGATTAAAACGATTTCACCATGCTCATGTAATTTAGAAAAATACCACGTGCCTAAGATTACTTAGTAAGGGGAATAGAACCCAACTCTTGACTTGTTTCTTGAAAATTCTTGAACTTAAGAATGAATTCTTTATCTTTGGGAGGGGAGTTAGGGTTTGTTTCTTGATAAATTTGAGTGGATTTGGGTGTTTTATGCCTTAAGAGAATTTTAATCCATTGTTTATCCTACTTGGCATTATAGGTAAAGGACGAGACTACCCCTCAAGTTTAAAAACGTTTAACTGTACCCTGCTTCTGCCTAGCGACGCGACGCATCAAGAGGTCCGACATGATAGCCATTATAGTGCGTCGACATCGTGTTGGCCTCCTATTTTCAAAATCCAAACATGCCCCATCCCTAGTTCAAAAAATTTGAAACTCTCCCGAGACAACCCCTTTACACTCCTGAACATGAATCAACTTAAAAATCCACATCTCAAGGTCAAAAAGATTGATTTAGAAATCATTAAAGTTTAAGACCTTAAAATGAGGCTAAGTCATTTCAACACTTAAAAAAATTTCAGGTTATGATCTACCTATGCAAGTCACCAAATGTAGTACTAAGTCAAAAATGCTATGGGGTGTTACATTGAAGCTCAGTAAGTATGGAATAAGGAACTTAACCTCGCATTCAACATTTTTCCTCAACAAAATATGTAGAGGCATTAAAGAGCTTCATGATAACTCCTAGTGAAGGTATAAACACGAAGCGTGAGATAATAAGAATTGACATAGATGTGACCTTGCACATGAGTTCTAGGGATCATCATGATCACAATATATGGTATGAGTTTATTTGTTGAGCATAGGCCTGATTTACATCGGTACTAATCATAGAATAAGGTTTCGCTGAAGATAGGAATAGAAGCATTCTTCACTGTATAATTTTAAATGAATAGACCTTGCATTTAGAAACACTACTCATCTATGCCCCAAACAATAAATAACATAGTTCATCATATCCAACTTACAATTCTTCCCTCACACATGTATCCACAAGAGTTCAAGTCCCACTATATAGCGTTTTTATGTTGAAGACTAACTCGGAGTAAAAAGGTGCTATTTTAAGCTATTGGACCCTGTACTCTACATCCTATTAAGAAAATTACTTTACCTTATCACTACCACCAAACACCCTCGTGTTTTAATTCAAGGAATACTAACCACATAGTACATGGGTTGTGTTTTCATCAATCACAACATTCAAGCCTATCATTACTACAGCTACTTCATGGATCTCCACTCTAAGACCAATAATTTTAATCACCCTCACAAATATTTTCGTCACATATCTTCTTCCTAATTATCTCACGTAACAAATGTTCATTTCCTTCTTCCCCTTCACCTATAATCTTAGACCAGGAATCACATCAAAATTTTTACCTTCAAGAATATCTACTCCCTTACCTAACACATTACCACGTTCCCACAACCACCATCACACGAACATATAGAGGGTCATTATAGGACCCGAGAACAAATATCATAAATAGGATTAACATTGGTAGATTATAACATATACTTATTGCACTACTCCAGGTGGGACATGAGGTGAAGATACAACACAATAGACACGAAGTGCTTCATATATCAAGTGTCTGGATCATAAGTAGAGAGATGCTCTAGCATAAACACAACATAGCATGAGTCCTTAGGATAGACCATAGTGAAAATATGAGAGCTTACATCACGAGTCGTATAACATAAGTTTGGAATTCATGAAGTCAATGATTGAGACAAAGACTTCTACTCGAAGCTATCGCTTCTTATTTTTAGAGCTTAAATAGTCATGAGTTTGCACAACTTTATCATTTTGGCTAATCCCGACATAAAATAAATTAGTAACATATGAAAACATAGTTTATTAGAACCAAGCATGATTTGGGACATGGATTTATGGATCATGAACATCGTAACATAGAGGTTGAATTCATGAAATATTGAATTTACTGAGACATCATTGCTTCTAGTTTGGAGGTTGGAACATGACATGAGTTACATGGAGAGCTCAGATCTTAGACATAGGCAAGACTTGAATACGTAAGTCATTGGTAGATGTCTATTCAAATTAAAGTAGGAAGAGCTTGCTTGAATAGGAATTGATTTATTATGATTCTTACTTGAAACTTGAAACCTCAAGAAAATTCGAGAACTACTTTAATCCATCATCTCCCTCTTCTATCAAAGTCACACTCCTAAACTTGCAGACATAACCTCACATCAAAATCTGTAGCCACAACTCTCAACGCAAAACAGATATCACCATATACTTAAACTCTAAACTCTTCCATATAAACTATACTATGAAGGCCTTGCTTTCCACAAATGCTACTCTAAACTTTCTCTAGCCTCTATAGCCATTACCCTACAACAAACACTCTCAATAGTATACATATCCACACCCCTTATCACATAACAATTTATTCTCTATCACTTAACATACTCGCATAAAACCTCTAATCCCATAACTTATAACTTAACAAAATTTGTAAAACTATACCAAAGGCACATATTGCCTACCTATATTTCCTCAAGTTCAACTTTAATGAACACTATACAACAACTCCCTTGACTTCTCCATACTACAAAATTCAAGAATACAAACTAGGTACACATAACACTTATACATATAAAACCTTATCTAACAACATGCTACCTGGGGGTTCAACTTATCATTATATACTCATACTCTTATCCACTTAATGAAAACCATAATTCATCATTTTTAACACTAGTTCTTATGTACAAAAAATCACAATTATCCCTTCCTTTTTCCGCAGGTTGCCAACCTAAGTTATTTCACACCTCACATCAAGCCTACTAATTCATTTCCACAAAACATGCATCATTAACCTTAAGCTAATATTCTCACTACCACAATCCATATCTAAAGTTCAAGCCTATTGTCTAATAACACCAATCATATGAAGTATGTCACACACTATACCAATTAGTCAAATTGAAATATCAACCTAAGTATCTTATTTCACTTAACTATGAACTATAAGTTCATCCTCTCCACGATATTACAATAACACCTCAAAACCTACTACATACCTTCTCACATGTAGTACTAGTTTACAATGACTAGAGAAAAGACAATCAAGGGGGTAAAGTCACATAATAAGGATAGTCGATCATAATCTTATATTATAACCCATTACGATCTTATCAACATATTCCACTTCCTCACATCATATTTACTTACCCATGCATATATTTAAACTACCTTCAAATTCCCTTCTACACCAATGAATCTCTACCCATAACTTATTGACTAAACTACTCCTTTTCATTCACAGCCTATAATTGATTTCTACAACCACCATAACTATCCATTCTGAGATCCTTTCCTATTTTGTATAAATAATAACTATAGCCAGCCTCTTCCTTCACAAACTACCATACAATCTACAAAAATTGCTACCACATTAGTCTATCTCTATAAAATGGAAACCCATCCCTCAATCAACTGTTATGCAGTTAAACTAGCTTCTTTATGAAAAAATCACCCTCATTCTGACTTCTAAGCTTGTGACTTCATGTCACTAACTTCTAGACCATCTTACAACTCAAAGGTTATGACACTTTATCACGTACTACTACTCAAGTGGAAATAATGTTCCAATTTTCTGCCACATATCATTACCCTTAAGCACGACATCTGCAATAAAAGGGACTGAATACACTCATACCTCAGGCTGAAAAGCATGATTTCATTAGGATCAAAGTATACACTGGAATCAATACACCTTTAAGAACTAATGGACACCTCTCAAATCCTTGTGCAATTTCATAATCGTCTATGACTAAATTAGAAAGGACCACATTATTTAGACTCTAAGCTTCTGCACTTGAATCGACTCGACAAAGATCTAATAAAATTAGAGTAAAGAAGGAATTTGGATAACATCCAAATAGACAACACAATGGCATCATCTAAAACATGAAGAAAAACGAAACATTTCTAAATGCCTAGTAACTTCCTCCTTACAAGTGTGACGCGCTACACACCCATAAAAGACTATACTCAATGTAACTTCACAGACACCCTGGGACCACAAACTGTGCTTTGATACTAAGTTCGTAACGACCCCAGCCAAGGCCCTAGCCGCGACTAGCATCCTGAACCAGGAAGGCCCGAGCATCTATTTGTATCTGGTAATCATGCAAACCATCTATTTACTATAAAGTAAATGCGGAAAAAGATAGTAAAATGGAACATGGTCAATCTCTTAACTCAACTGAGCAATGCAAAATTTTAGCTCATAATATTTAAAAATATATGACACCACTCTGCTAACAATATGAAAACCAACATTTGTCTAAAAACTGGGACAAGTCCTCTAGTCAGATCATGAACCAAAATAAATATCAATGTCTTCATAAACATAGCCTTCTGAAATAAGGAAGGCTCACCAACTGCAAATCTCAGACACACCTATCTACTGCTAAGTGGGACCGGACCCCAGGACTGAGCCTCAAATCCTGAAATATAGGGGGTCAATAAAAATATACTGGTACACAGAGCAATCCAAAATAACATACTTTTAGATAACATAAGTGAGAACAATCCATAAAATATTTTACATACCACATATGAAAGCACACGGACATTCTTTAAAGACTTTGAAACATTTCATTGAAACCACGATTCACCTTTTATCTTACTTATGAGCTAGGTGGTACACCCTACAACTCTAAAATTCCACGGGCTATATGGAATCCGCCCTTAACTTGGCATCCAAGCCCCCAACCCGAGTTTACCGCAAGGGTTAGAGTCTCTATCTCTGATACTCCAAGGGTCACTAGGCCAGCGTATGGTCACTCTTGGGGACATAATAAACCCGTATTGGCAAAACACGATTTCCAGCAATGAGCCCTTACACTTAAATGCCTTTTTTGAGTAACACCTAACTCTCTGTAAGCCCATTTTTAACTCTTTAAGACATGCATTCCTTGAAATCAAAATCTGAAACTCTTACTCTGTTATGGCATTCATCTGATTGGTATCATCCTACCAAGACTTTCACAGCATATATCTAAGTCATACATTATCATATTACAGCTCTTTCATTTAAAACATTGTTTAGACCATCAAGTAATTCAAACAGTACAAGAGGATTTGTATATCGAAGTACAAGAAACTTATGCAAAGATTCTCTCTTTCAATTCTTAAAACATGTGGTGGTCGATTACTTTGTAGCAATATGCAATTCTTTAAATCATCACTTTTCATTTATATTAACAAGAGACACCCTCTCTCCGGTTCATAACCAAAACCAAGTCTTAAATGATAGTAAAGACACTTGCATCATACTTCTCAATATGTAATTGAACAACTTATGACATATGAAAACAAGAAGCTTTATAATAAAAGAGGGATTATAAATATGCATGCTCACAATTCAACATTCAAACTCAAAATGCATACATATGTATATATATACAAATACAAATCAAATTTAGGGGAAGGCCTCAAGACCAAAACGTTATCTCATTGAATGAGTTCACAATGCATATTTCTTAATGTAGTTATGTTTAGGGACGGTTATAGAATACATAAAAGACTGTTGCCCTTTTATTAACTCAAAAATAGAGTTTCTACACCATTTGGCCATAGGGTTTGCGGTGCCAACCCCATGGCAAACCACAAAGTTTGCAGCACAAAGTCCATGGCAAACCTTAAGGTTTGCGGTGCCAACCCCATGTCAGACAATAAGGTTTGCGGTGCCAACCCCATGGAAAACCTTTTCCAGTGAATGTTTGTGATGGTATGGCGAGGCATAGCCATCGCCTAAGCTTTAGTTTACGACGCCAACATAGTTTTGAGGACCTTAAACTATCCCAACACATCCCACAATGTCAATCATGATCCATCACTAAGGGGATCCTAAAGACCATTTTAGAAGTATCAAAAGAGTGTTACAACTACGGGTTGATACACTTAATCCATCTTGAACTTAAAAATTCCATAATAAGAAAAAATTCTATTCTTTAGTTGAAAAGAGGGTTTTTGGGTTCCATGGGTGAAAGGTCCCCTTAGATGAACACCCACATACCTTAATTGAACAAATTCTTGAAGAAACATGAAATTGGAACTTAAACCCTTGAATTCTTGAGGAATAAAGCTTGAATATTGGGACTTGAATCATGAACTTGAGAGAGAAACCCTATTCTTGATATTTTCTTAAAGATTCTTGAACTTAGAAGCTTGAATTCTTGGATTCTTGGGAAAAAAGGTTTGGCTTTATTTTCTTGGGAAGGGAAGGGTTTATATATGGAATTGATGATGAAGAAATAATGCCCTTTTGGTGTTTTAATCCATCGCTTGGATACTTGGGGGCAAGGGGAAATGACAAAAATACTATTTGGGCTTGAATTTTCGGATGCACGAAAACATTAATCCATGTCGCGGAGATAGACGCGGTAACTTAGTCCCACGTTGCGGCAGCTTACTAGTTCTGACGAAAATGATCATAACTTTTCGCTCGGGTATCGGATTAAAGCGAAATTGGTATCGTTAGAAATCTAATCCAATTATCTATAATTTGGTGGGTTTAGAGCTGAAAAATTCCACATATATAAGAAGTTATACTAGTTAAAATTTGACCCTTATAGAATCAAATATCAAAATTTGGTCGAATCAAGGGCTCTTAGCTCGACTTTGCTCTTAGTGATTTCTATGAAATTTTTTACCTTGAAAGCACTTCACACACTAGGATAAAGATAATGAAACATGTATCCAAATACAAATCATGTAATTAGAGTTTACACATGTAGAAATGACGATTTGATTTCTAGTTTTCTAGGACGATGCCCAAGATTTAGCAATTCCACAATTTACCGTTATTTCTAAGACAATAAAAAGGAAACAACCGTTATATATCTTAATGCTCACAAATGCTCATGTCACCTACATCTCTCTTCCAAGGATAATGTAGGATCTAGAATACCCACATCCCTCTTTCAAGGATGATGTGGAGGTTTAGGAAATTTGAGGTTTTCACCAACAAAGTTCATTTTACAATCAAGCATTTGTAAAACCCAACAACATGAACTAATAATTGAATCTAACAATCACAACCCACATATTATTGCACCCGATTCTAGCAACTAGTAAAAATAATAAACAAAAATATACCAAAATCTACATTAATTTGATCCATGAAAAATAAAGAGTATGCAAACCACACTTTAAATTCCAATGAATCTTCAATGGAAATTTGTTAATCCTTCACTTAAGAGTTACGCTACTGTAATCTTAGCTCAAAGTTAGTACAAATTTTTGCTCCAAGCCCCAAGAGATGATATCAAAAGTAACGATGAAAGATAGGATAAAGATAAAGATAATGATGGATGAAAAATGAGCTAAAAACCCCTATTTAAACCTCAATTCTACATTTGTCAAATATTACAAAAATTCACTTAAAAATTTTCCGCTCCACCGCAATCGTCATCTCTTGACTGCGATCGCAGAATTCATATTGTGATCGCCCTATGGTTGACTTGTTGATGAATCGTGATTGCAACCCTCAGACCACAATTGCAGTAACTGAGGGTTGATTCTTGGGTCTGCAATTTCAGCTTTTGATTCTTTTTGCTCATATTTCTTCTCTTTCACTTTCTCTTTAGCTCATTTTTATCAAGATTCCTTGCTCATCTTATCATTTCAACTTTTACCTACACAAATGAGCATTAAGTAAGAAAGTAACAACAAATCAATGAAAAAACATGATTATTTAGGCCTAAAATATGCTAGTAAGTTGTCAAATTGATGACTAATCAACACCTCCAAACTTAAACTATTGCTTGTTCCCAAGCAACCAAGAACAATTCAACAAATTGGATATTTAACTCAAATCCATCCAAAAGAAAACTATACTAAAGCAATAAGTTAACATAGCTCTACAAAGACTTTCCAACATGTCATGGCAACAAGCAAGACAAAACTTTCAAATAAGCACATATGATGCAAGTTTGTATCAAATGAATCTTCCAACTCAACAAAAGCATCTTAAAAGAAACACAGAATTTTCAAAAAATTTCTCAATCTTCACAATGGAACTTACTTCACCCATTTACCCAAGCCGAGACTAAAACCTCATCCTTTACTCCAAAGTATTGATGTCGCTCACAAGAAAAAGTTAGCTTCACAAAAGACATTGAAATTTCTAAAGGAGCTCAAATAATGAAAGAATTCATACTCACTCTCGGAAAGAAATTCAAGTACAATAAATAGAACCATAGGTTTGCCCTTTGTGTTTTTCGCCACTAATGTAGAATTACCTAGTTTGGAATCACCAAGGTTTTGTACTTTAAGATGAAGGCTTAAGGTGTGGGAAGGAATATCTATGGATCAAGTGACTAAAATACCTCCTTCAACACAATTTCTCAACCCTTTCTACCATAAACATTTTCAAACTCTCCACCTTATTCTCCTTCAAATCATTTTCAATATTTCCAAACCTTTTTTATTAGCATTTAATTAAAATCAACCACTTTATTTGACTTTTTCAAGAGACTTTCTAACTTTAAGCTCTTCTTACCCCCCCCCCCCCCCCCCCCCCACCATTCGTCACATTTCTCTTCATATTATATGGGTTAGGCTAAACAACTTTACCATCAAGTATGTCTCTTATCTCTTAAGCACATGATTTGACCACCTTACATACACATTTCTTGGCTCATCTTAGCACATTACATTAACCGCCCCCCCAAACTTAGAGTTTGAACCACTCGTACATTATTCTCCCACCTACACAACCCCCTTCCCCCCAAGAAAAACATAGGCTTTCGCCTATATTTCATTTCTTAGAATTATATGATACATCATAGGAGGCTAAGAGCCAAAAGGAAGATTTTTTAAAAAAAGGCTTAGGTGTTTTAGCAACGTTATCATTACACAAAGAAATAAAAATAGGTAAAAGGGCTCAAAGGGGTTGACTAGGGAAAATGTTAAGGTGGAAATTTGGATATGTGACGGGTTAAATATGGCCTTGGGTCATTCTTCAAACCTAGTTTTTCTAGGATTTTGCTTTGAAGACACTCGGGCCAAGTTCTAGACTACACATATGAACAAAAATTATTCAAAAATCTCACCACACATGGCATCGTACTCATAGACCAAAAAGTTAATCTCTCAACAAAATTGAGCAATTTGAGCTTCATAAGTTGCTCTGAGTCAAGGACTCATCCTTGCAAAAAGAGCCAAAAATTAAATTCAATGGTCTCACTCAAAAGAAATCTCAAAAACATCCTTGATCATTTTCAAAAAGAAAACTATAATTTTTTTATTTTTCTCGAAATCATTTCATTTCTTGCCAATAACATTTTGAAAGCATTTTTGAACTTTTGCCTCTTTCTAAACAATTAAAGAAAAACTTAGGAAAATGCAAGGCAACATTAACATTAAACTTCATGGGATTCTTTCCTCATAACTTCACATATCACCCATTTAGATCATAAAACACTCATAACACCAATATAAACACAAACAACCCTACACCCTTAAGAATGGCGTCACCAAATCTATCATAGGCAAGGCAAGCATTCATATCTCTCTTACCATGGGCGCAACATTCCTCAATAATTCCAAAAAAAAGACCACCGGATATTCCACATTCAAGATCAATTGGACTCAAAGCTATGCTCTAAAAATGATCACATAATTCCCCAAGATAGTTCATATAAGCCTTTATAAGCATATAAGGCATTTTTCTCTTATTGACATTTTAACAAATATTTAGTGTGCATGAAAAGTAAGAACTTGAATAGATAGAATAACAACACATATGAACAAGCCCAATGTACCAATTCATCACCAAACACACCACTTGTAATCATACTAACCCAATTAAATCATCCACCACTCAATTAAGCAAATAAACCTCAAGTGGGTGTTTCATCAAACATATGGTGTGCACTAGAGTATAAAAATAAAAACTTTGCAATATAGCATTTGAGACAAGGCACACATTCAAAAATCTTCATCCCAACAGCCACATTCTACCCAATTAAGCTAAAATAAATTAAATTTAAACAAAAAGAAACCATGGAATGTGATCATCATTTATATTTTAAATATCATACCTTGTAAACTTACTTAAGAAAGAAAAGTGATGAAAAGAAAGTCCAATATACTTATCCGGGGTTTCATTCTTGAGGTACCCATTACAACTTATTCTATCACCTACAAACACCCAAAAACAAGTTAAAAATTTGAACAAAAAACATTAGAAAACATCAAGAAAAACTTCTTGGTTTGCTTCCCAAGAAGCACCTTAGTTAAAGTCACAGTACGACATCTTTTGACTATCATTGATGTCTCCATTTAGAAGATTTTAATCGGCGATCCAAATTTAGATCAATACATGTTTGAGGTACTTTGGGCAAAGGTGATGACACAACGAAACCTTTTCTATCTCACCATTTTGAAGATTTGAATCTTTTACCCAACTTCACATAAAACTTCCTAATAGGCTCGTTGGAAATAAATGATAACATCAAGAATTCACTTGTTACACATTGAATTTTGCTTTTTTCGTCCTTCAAATAAGGGGCTTCATTTTTTCCTTTTGGAATGACAAACTCCAAAATGTAGGGATTTTCCTCCTCATCTCCAAAATTCATTATTTGCTTGGGTGGTTTGACTTTCATCACATCCACCAAGCATAATATTGAAAAGTGATTCGAGTGAGGTTTTTTTATTAATTCAAGAGTCGCACCCTTCTTGACATTCTTACTCCGAAATAGGCTAGAGCCTTCACAAAGGATTTGCTTGGTTTGTTCTTTTGACTCTAGTACTATTTCCTCAATTTTGGCATCTTTAACTATATTAGGTATGGTTGGTTGGGAAATCATCGAGGATTCTCTAACACCGAGCTTATTTAGAAGAGTGGGAAAATCCATGGTATTTGAAATATTAACCTCCATACCCACTTTTTCTATCCTTTTGTTTTCCTTCTTAAATGCCTCATTGGATTGATACAAGTAACGCACGTCTTCCTCCAATGTAGTTGACTGATCCAAAAGATTTTGAAGTATTGCTTCAACACTATTGTACCCGGCATGTTGTTATTCCTTTGTCGCATCATGAGACCAATCATACTCATAAGAAGAACTAGCATTCTTCTTAGCATAACTAGGGGAGGGGCCATTTATCAATCACCCCAATGTCCATCTCGAGCTCCACATAAAGAATAATCATACTCCTAATGGGATCGAGATGGTGCACACATCTCTTTTCAGAGAGTATATCTATAATCTCACTTAAAGTGGGGACCGTCACAATATGAACATAGATCATCAAGATTAGATATCCAACCACCAAACTCATATTCATTCCAAGATGCCATAATGACAAGCAAACAAAAAGAAAAATCTATCTAACACAAGAAATAGAAGTAAATCACAAATAAATATTTACAACTTTGAATCCAAGCAAGGAACCTAAAATTCCAAATAAACTCAATACGCCAAATTGTTCCCCAGCAATGGCGCTATTTTTTATAACGCTCAACTTACATGTCAATTTAAGTGTAAGGCGGTTGTTGTCAAATTAATTACCCAACTTTGAGTCGGGTCAAATCCACGAGGAACAATATGAGTGGCGATTAAATATGTTCAAAATTAAAGTTACTTAATAAATTCATATTATACAAATATTTTGAGGGATTTTGAATGTTTTTCAAAAGTATAAGATAATTCTTGGGCTTATAAAGGACTAATTCGAGACTAAGAATAATTAGAGCATAATAAATTAGAAATGGATCTTGGGGCTATGATTTACTAGAGAAAAGTAGTGTGTCGGTATATGAAAATCTACTTCAAATCTTAGCAAAGGCATACTTGGGTGGGCTTGGTTAGAAATTTCGATACTAGTCTTTCAACAAAGTATCAAACTATCACCCACGAATTCTTTCAAATACCTTGTGGGTGTGGTCAATTAATCATTACAAAGCCTCAATTTGGTACCCTCAATTTGGTACCCTATTTCTAGTATGATGCCCAAGATTTTGTAATTCCACAATTTTTCCTTATTTCTAAGACAATAAAAAAGGAAACAAACATTGTCTATCTTATTGCTCACAAATGTTCATGCCACATACATCCATGTTCCAAGGATAATGTAGGACCTAGACTACCCACATCCCTCTTTCAAGGATGATGTGGGGATTTAGGAAATTTGAGTTTTTCACCAACAAATTCCATTTTACAATCAAGCATTTGTAAAACCCAACAACATGAACTAATAATTGAAGCTAACAATCACAACCCACACACTCTTGCACAAACATAAGCCCGAGAGGAAGAACTAGAAACTCATAAAGATAATAAACAAAAATATACCAAAATCTCCAACAATTTGATTCATGAAAAATAAAGATAATGCAAATCACACTTTAAATTTCAATGAATCTTCAATGAAAATTTGCTAATCCTTTACTTAAGAGTTACTCTAATGTAATCTTAGCACAAAGTTAGTACAATTTTTTTTCTCCAAGCTCTCAAAAGATATCAAAAGCGAAGATGAAAGATAGGATAAAGATAAAGATAATGATGGATGAAAAATGAGCTACAAACCCCTATTTAGGCCTTACTTCCACATTTTTCAAATATTACAAAAATGTCCTTGAAACTTTTCCGCTCTACGCGATCTCCATCTCTTGATTGCGAACGTGGTAGTCATCTTGCTATCGCCCTGTGGTTGACTTATTGACTGATCACGGTCATGACCCTTAGTCCACAATCGCGGTAACTGAGGGTCGAATCCTGGGCCTGCGATTTGAGCTTTTGTTCTTTTTGCGCACATTTCTTATCTTTCACCTTCCCCTTAGCTCATTTTTATCAAGTTTCCTTACTCATCTTATCATTTAAACTTTTACCTATACAAATGAGCATTAAGTAAGAAAGTAACAACAAATCAATGAAAAAGCATGATAATTTAGGCTTAATAAATGCTAGTATGTTTCAAATTGATGACTTATCAATACCCCCAAACTTAAACTACTTCTTTTCCCCACGCAACCAAGAACAATTCAGCAAGATAGGGCATTTAACTCAAATCCACCCAAAAGAAAACTATACTAAAGGAATAAGTTAACAAATCTCTACAAAGACTTTCCAACATGTCATGGCAACAAGTAAACCAAAATTTTCTAATAAGCACATATGAAGCAAGGATACAAGTTTGTATCAAATGAATCTTTTAATCAACAAAGGCATCTTAAGAGGAAACACAAAATTTTCAAAAATTTTCTCAATCTTCATAATGCAACTTACTTTACCCATTTACCCAAACCAAGAGTAAAACTTCACCCTTTACTCCAAAGTATTGATGTCGCTCACAAGCAAGAGTTAGCTTCATAAAAGACATTGAAATTTCTAAAGGAGCTCAAATAATGAAAGAATCCATACTCACTCTCACAAAAAAATTCAAGTACAATGAATAGAACCGTAGGCTTGCCCTTTGTATTTTTTGCCACTAATATAGAATTACCTAGTTTGGAATCACCAAGGTCTTGCGGATCATGATGAAGGTTTAAAGTGTGGGAAGAAATATCTATGGATCAAGTAAATAAAATACCTCCTTTAATGCAATTTCTCAATCCTTTCTACCCCCAAAATTTTCATACTCTCCACCTTATTCTCCTTCAAATCATTTCCCATATTTCCCAACCTTTTTATTAGCATTTATCAAATAATTCAAATCCACCACTTTCTTTGACTTTTTCAAGAGACTTTCCAACTTTAATCTCTTCTTAGCCCCCCCCCTCCACCATTCGTCACAATTCTCTTCACATTCTATGGGTTAGACTAAACAGTCTTACTATCAAGTATGTCTCTTGTCTCTTAAGCACATGATTTGTCCATCTTACATACACCTTTATTGACTAATCTTAGCACATCAGATTAACCCCCCTCCCCAAAATTTGGAGTTTGAACCATCCTTACATTATTTTCTCAACTACACAAACCACCCAAACTTAGGCTTTCACCTATATTTCATTTTGTAGAATCATGCGATGCGTTAAAGGAGGTTAAGTGCCAAAAGAAAGATTTTTAAAAAAAAGGCTTAGGTGTTTTAGCAAGGTTATCATGACACAAAGAAAGAAAAATAGATAAAAAGGTTCAAATGGGTTAACTAGGAAAAAATATTAATGTGGAAATTTGGCTATGTGACGGGTCAAAAATAGCCTCGGGTCATTTTCCAAACCAAGTTTGTCTAGGATTTTTCTTTGAAAACACTCTAGGTAAGTTCTAGAGTACACATATGTACAAGAATTATTCAAAAATCTCACCACACATGGCATCGTACTCATAGAGCAAAAAGTTAACCTCCCAACCAAATTGAGCAATTTGAGCTTAATAAGTTACTCCGAGTTAAGGACTCATCCTTGTAAAGAGAGAGCCAAAAATTAAATTTAATGGTCTCACTTATAAGGAAGCTCAAAAACATCCTTGATCTTTTTCAAAAAGAAAACTATAATTTTTGGGTTTTTCTCAAAATTATTTCATTTACTGCCAATAACATTTTGAAAGCATTTTTAAACTTTTACCTCTTCCTAAATAATTAAAGAAAAACTTAGGGAAATCCAAGGCAATATTATCATTAAACTTTATGGAATTCTTTCCTCACAACTTCACATATCGCCCATTTAGATCAGAAAACACTCATAACACCAATAGAAACACAAACGGCCCTACACCCTTAAGAATGGCATCACCCAATCTATCATAGGGCAAGGCAAGCATTCATGTCTCTCTTACCATGGGTGCAACATTCCTCAACAATTTCAACCAAAGATCACCAGATATTCCACATTCAAGATCAATTGGACTCAAAGCTATGCTTTAAAAATGATCACATAATTCCCTAAGAAAGTTCATATTAACCTTTACAAGCATATAAGGCTTTTTTCTTTTATTGACATTTTAACAAACATGTGTTGTGCATGAAAAGTAAGATCTTGAATTGATAGAATAACAACACATGTGAACGAGCCCAATGCACCAATTTATAACCAAACACACCACTTGTAATCATACTAACCCAATTCAATCACCCACCATTTAATTAAGAAAACAAACCTCGAGTGGGTGTTTCATCAAACACATGGTGTGCACTAGTGTATGAAAATAAGAATTTTGCAAATAGAATTTGAGACAAGGCATACATTCAAAGTTCCTCATCCTAACAACCACATTCTACCAAATTAAACTCAAATGAATTAAATTCAAACAAAAAAGAAATCATGGAATGCGATCATCATTTGTATTTTAAATATCATACCTTGTAAGCTTACTTAAGAGAGAAAAGTGATGAAAAGAAAGTTCAATATACTTATCCGGAGTTTCATTCTAGAGGTACCCATTACAACTTGTGCTATCATCTAGAAACACCCAAAAACAAGCTAAAACCCGAGCCAAAAACATTAGAAAACATCAAGAAAAAATTCTTGGGTTGCCTCCCAAGAAGAGTCTTAGTTAAAGTCGTGGCATGACATCTTTTGACGGTCATTTATGTCTCCATTTAGAAGATTTGAATTGCGGTACAACTTTAAATCAATACATCTTTGAGGTACTTTGGGCAAGTGTGAGGACACAACGAAATATTTTCTATCTCGCTATTTTGAATACTTAAATATTTTACCCAACTTCACATCAAATTCCTAATCGCCTTATTAGGTATCAATGAGATATCAAGAATTCACTTGTTACACATCAAATTTTGCATTTTTTGGCCTTCAAGTGAGGGGCTTCATTTTTTCCTTTTGAAATGACAAACTCCAAAATATAGGGATTTTCCTCGTCATCTCTAAAATTTATCATTTGACAGGGTAGTTCAACTTTCATCACATCCACCAAGCATAATGTTGAAAAGTAGTTTGAGTGAGGTTTTCTTCTTAATTTTGAAGTCACATCCTACTTGACATTTTCAGAAATGGGCTAAAGCCTTCATAAAGGATTTGCTTAGTTTCTTCTTTTGACTCTAGTACCATTTTCTCAATTTTGGCATCTTCAACTATATTCGGTATGGTTGGTTGGAAAATCACCGAGGATTCTTTAGCATCGAGCTCATTTGGAAGAGTGGTCAAATCCATAGTATTTGAAAGATTTGCCTCCATACCCACTTCTTCTACACTTTTGATTTCCTTCTTAAATGCCTCAAATTGATACAACTAACAGACACCTTCCTCCAATGTAGTTTCCCGATCTAAAAGAGATTGAAGCATTGTTTCAACACTATTGTACCCAGTATGTTGTTCTTTCTTTGTCGAATCATGAGACCTATCAAACTCATAAGAAGAACTATAATTCTTGTTAGCATAACTAGCAGAAGGGACATTTGGGCAATCACTCCAATGTCCATCTCGAGCACCACAAAAAGAACAATCATACTCCCAATAGGAATGAGATGGTGCACACATCTCTTTTCGGGGAGTATATCTACAATCTCGCTTAAAGTGGGCTCCGTCATAATATGGACATGGATCATCAAAATAAGATTTCCAACTACCAAACTCACATTCATTTCAAGATGCAAACAAAAACAAAAATCTACCTAACACAAGAAACAAAAGAAAATCACAAATAAATATTTACAAATTTGAATCCAAACAAGTAAGCGAAAATTCCAAACAAACTCAATACGTCAAATTATTCCCTGGCAACGGCGCTATTTTTTATAATGCTCAATGGCTAATCTCTCTAAACCCTCTCCAGACTATATCTCCGACAACCTCGACCTGATCCTTATCTCCGAGTCCTCCGATGAAGGCTCTTTCTACTCTCTCCAGTCAACTGTCTTCAAAAAGGATCTGCCTCAAGCCCTATCTCCTCCTCCAAAAAACACTGACCCTCTCCACTGGACTCTCTTCCACCAGAGGACATGCATAAGTTTTGGACTTTCGCTCAAAGGGAGAAGTTTCTCACCTTCAAAAATCACTCTATTATACCTGGACAAATTATCAATCTCTCTCAGCTAAAGAAGTCCCACTGTAATGTAAGTGGTTTTTTCAAAGTTCAAGATCTGGATATGATTTTTTGTTTATGTGGTTTAGAAGTGTTTGAAGACCCGATTTGTATATTCTATACAAATCATTGTCTGTCCTAAGAAAGTGGCAAACTGGAGAACATTAGTACTGGGTACTCGCATAATTCTCAATGATTTTCTGTTTGAAAAAGTTTTTGATATTAAATTTTCTCTTGCCATTCCTTTATGAACGATACTTGGCCAGAAAATTTTAAAGTCAATTTTGAAGAAGCCAAGAAGGCTGTATCAGACCCCGATGTGAACAGTTCCTCTTTTGGTCCTATGTCCCTCATTTTAAGAACAGAATTTTAGTGCACATCATTGCAACCATGTTAATTCCTCGGAAAGGATCCCTTAGCAATGTAACATATAAGGATGTGTTTGTTATTTGTTGCTTGATTAAAAGGTACAAAATCAATTTGGGTACCTGGATTCGCGAATATATGTTAGAAAGTGTCGCCGACTCTCACACCTCATCCAGCTTATCCTATGGTCTTCTCATCACTAGAATTCTTTTTCCTTATGGAATCAATCTCTCTGCCTATCCAGTGGTAGAAGATTATACCACATATGATTTAAATACTTTCACAAGCATGGGATATGTTCTGCGTGAAAATGAATGGTGCAAAAAGGAGACTGCCTAAACCCGACTGCAAACACCCAAGGTAAGCAAATCTGTACTGACCCTGTGTTTTCTGCAGCTAAAGAGATTGAGGAACTTAAAAACAGGCTCACAACTATTGAGAAAGGCATAGTAAGTCTCCAGGAGTTGACTGCCAAGAAGATACAACTGATCAAAGAGACCAGTACAGATGTGGGTAAGGTGTGACTATCTCTCGATGGTTTCAAACAAGAAGGAGTAAAGTTCTTCAACAAGATGTTTGCACATGTTGAAACCATCAAATTCGAGACTTTCTCCTCCAATGATCTTGCGATATCTGTCTAGAACTCGTACTCCAGTTTCACCAAAAGTGTTGAAAAATCTTATGACCAGTTTTGCACCAATATGCACAATACTTTAACCTACTTCCTGGCCAAGCGATAAACTCATGGCTCTTATTTAAAAAGGGGATTGTCCCTTTCTATGTTTGGGGTTGTATGATGATATTTTAACACTTGTCCTGAAAATTTCTTTTTTATTTTATTTTACTCTTAACTTTGCATAATTATCTCGCATACATTGTGTGGTTTCTGTGCATATGTTATGTTGTTTTTATTTGCTCTACTTGTGTCTTTTTTATCATATCAAAATGGGGAGAGACATCACATCAGATGAGGTTGCAACTAAGGGAGAGCAAATCCACTGAAAGCATCAAGTCAGCAAGACAGAGGGAGCTAGTCGACTACTATAATAGGAAAGTCAAGTGATGTTTAATATTTTCCATTATCAAAAGGGGGGGAATTGTTAGCCTCCCATACTTATGTAATATGTTTTAATAATGACAAACTAATGATTGACAACTTGCAGGATATAAAAGATCTCTAATGATGGAAGAATATCTCGCTCAAAGTCAAGAAAATATCCATCCAAAGAGGACGACACTGAATATGGAACCACATCAATTAAAGATCTCACTGGACAAGGCAATCAAGGATGATTGAACATCTTTCATGACAAAGCTAAAGGAAAGGAGACCATGCCCTCTACAAGACATATTTGATATAGACATATATGGTTGTGACAAAGGAAGGTTGCACGAAGTATGGACATAGCTGATATGGACATACCATAGGATCCAAACTCCCTCAATCAAGGAATCAATTCAAATTCTTGAGTGAGAAGAAATCCCTTGGGTTTCCTTGTGAAGAAAAGAAGCAAAGATAGCTGGAGAATATAAAAACCAAGACAAAAGACAGAAGACGGTGAGCAATTTCACGAAGGATCTGAGTATGTCTCAATCTTAGTCTTGGTAAGAACTTTGTATTCTTTGTTTGCAATAGTCACAAAAGAAAGATCGAGTCAACTTAGTTATTATAATTGAAACTGTGTCACAAGATCTGAATATCAAAGTAAGCTTCAGAACTTGTTTCTACACATCTGTATTCCTACAGCACTTTGACGAATTGAAAGGAAACTCTTGAAAAACCCAGGAGGACAGAAAGTAGATACCACATTGATGTTTCGGGCCAGGATAAATTACTGTGTTATTGCTTTATTTGATTATTTACTTATTTGCATCATTAATTCTAAACTCTATTGTGTTTGAGTATATTTATCTGGGAAGTCGACTGTCGTACTTGACCCATCGGCTCAGTAAATTTTCCCCACCACCACCACCCTCCTTGATTTTCAGTATATTCAATGGCACTTGGAGCTTTAAACTCTCCAGCCACAAAAACCCCACCATCATTATTTCAATTCCAAATTACAAATACTCAAAATTACATTGAATCATGGACCAAAGGAGGCAAGAGATCAAACGAGCTAGTAGCATCATAGAGCAACATGAACCAATAATTAATGAAGAAGAATACTTAGCTTTCTGCCTTCTCGTGCTTGCACGTAGTGGTAATAATAATAATATTATGACATAATATTTTTACAGCTATAAAATATTCTTAATTAAGGTACCTCCGTACTTGTCTACTATAGATTTCCAACAAGACTTATTCAATTGAAAAAAATAACGAATAATTTATCTATTTTATTTTTGGTATTAAATATTTTTCATTACTCAATACATGTTCCAAAGCAATAAATTAATTATATTCAAAGAATGATATGGTAACTTAACTCTATTATTTATTATTATTTAACATGTGTGCCAAGTAAATAATAATGGACAGCTATTGTTGGGCGTAAGGAGTAATTGACAATGTCCTGTAAATTTAAACGTGTCTAGAGAGTTGTCTACTATGGTGAGATAAGCATAATACAGAAGCGCGTGACTTTATATTTATAGGTTTTTATTTAAAGTGGTCTCAAATAATAATAATAACAATAATAATAATAATAATAATAATAATAATAATAATAATAATAATAATAATAATACAAAAATTTATATATATATTAGGTTCCAAGTCAATTATTTACAAAAAAAATTTTGCTAATATATATACAAAATTTGAACAAAAGTTTATCGAATTCAAGTGAACAAACCTAAATTAGGTTCACCCCAGCATAAATACTTTCTCAAATTAAACAAACAAGTAAATGAAAATTAAATAACCCATTAGTTGTGTTTCAACTCCTAGTAAACGATATTGATCTACTGAGTTCCTAATCAAATTCAAGATTTAAAATTTATAAATTTTTATAAAAACCTCAAATGCTATTGAATTCACATGAACACACGATACTCTACCTCCGGCCCCAATTGAGTTGGCATCTCATATCGACAAATTGGACAATTGCCCCGTCTGGTAAGCCAACTCCACAAGCATCGAATATGAAAGTAATGTGAACAAGGCATGCAAATAACTTGTGTTCCCACTGCTAAATCCCCAAACAAATCCCACAGCAATTTTCTTCTTCACTATTCATCATCTTCTTCTTCAATGTCTTGATCAACGATAAACTAGCAGGACGATGTGGTTGGAACATCGTCTTGTCACAGACATAATCTTGGTACAAAAGAGCAGTAAGTGACACAAATATGCCCCTTGTTTGCTTCCTATTTACGATAACCAACCTCTTTTATTTGTTTCGAATCAAGAGTAGGCAAGTTGCTACTGACTTGAGCTTCAAAAAGATTAATTCTTCAAAATTTTCATTGGAAATGTCTACGTTTAGATGAAAGCAGACCTGTTTAAATTCTTCCTGTGAACACGCATGCTGTTGTTGGTGTTGTTGTCATCAGTTTCAATCCATCGGTGTTTGGTTTTGATGGAGAATTGAATCTCTAGTTGCATTGATGAATTGATGAATCAACAATATTATTAGTATCCATATATATTATTACTTTGTTGGAAATAGAGATTTGACAGACTAAAACACAATAATTGTGACCTACTTTGAAACAATAAAAGAGAGGATGTTATATAACAGTTTCTAAATTATTTCTGTTACGTTTTCCTATTTCAAGTAGGAAAAGAATTGCAAGAATCTTTGCCCAAAAAGGAAATACCTAATTTCCAAAAACATAAATATGATTATTAATTATTATGATTTACAGTACATATTTCATAGGGTCCAAATGTATTAAATTTTATTCAAAAACTTGAAGCTTCTATGTTCATATTTCCAATCAAAGTTTAAAATTTTGAAACTCAAAATACTAATTGTGATACATAAAATAGGACAGAGAGAACAAAGGGAGTTGTGTCGTTTATCAAAAACCGTGAAGTAAACAATTAAACTGTTCATATCTACCAAAAGTTTTTGACTACCAATAAGACATTTATTTTTTGATTGATAGGTAAACAATATAACCATTGAATTGTTTAATCAAACATTGTGTTTCAAATTAATTTGCAATTTATGCTTCTATTTTTTCTTTTTTCCTCTCTTCTAAACTATATTGACGTGAGGAAAAGTTTCCCGAATGATAAGCACCCTTCACCTCCAACTCTAAGATTGTGGGTCCGAATCAGCATGGGAGCTCCTAGGAAGGGGCAACAAAAAAAAAAATTATAAAAAAAGGAAAATAGATCTACCAAGTCCAAAGCACTAAGCTCTTGTCATGTGCCAAGTCGATAGACAGGTCGAATCATATTGGGTCTGCAAGAGGCTGTTTTCACGGCTTGAACCTATGACTCTCTGATCACACGACAACAAACCTTACCGTTGCCTAGGCTAACAGTTACTGATCAAGAAAATCTAACAAGGAGACACCACCTTCAAACACTTCTAGACATAATCAGCGGCCTATCAAGACTGCTACTATCACTATAATTACAACACCATACCCATTGTGATTTCACAAGAGAATTCTAGAGAGGATATTATGTACCCATACCATACCCCTACCTTGGAAAATTAAGAGGCTTTCGATATACCCTCGTCTCAACTGTGCCTTATGCCAGTAAAGATGGGGGGAGATTCATAACTAAACTTTCATTTCCATAGTTTATATGTAAGTGATGGTAAAATAATTCAATAGTTTATACTGTAATAGGCAGCTCTTCGATCACATATACTTGCACGATTAAATAGATGCACGGAGTGGCTTCCTCGTGTTATGGCAACACCTAGCGAAGAATTATCGGTGAATGTAATTCAACTACATAAATAACTGAGTACTTGTGCAAGCATCGCCTAGAGGCGTACTATAAGTTACATGCCATGGTAATACAGAGTATTTCGACAAAATTTATACAGGAAAAACAACAAAATTAGTCGAGACATAGTTTTTGTGAAGTTGCTACATAAGAAAAACTACATTTGCGCGACCTTAGCACCACGAAGTGGACTAAAGATGAGCTTATGGGAGCCCATCATTGGAGCTAATAGGAGGAGGTGAAGGCTTGGGAATATAAGGCATAAGAGGAGTACCGTGCTCAATAGGTCCTGCTCTTACGGAAGCTTTCGAGCTAGGAACTGGATCTATGGGTCGATAATCTTCCAGACCGAAATTGCTTGAATCGCCCTCATTGGTGCTTGGACCGTAGCCATTGCCCTGAGGATGAGAAACAGTGGAGAAAAGATGTTTTTAGAAATAGTGAGCGTAACGATTTTATTTACACTATTAGGTAATATGAAAGGTTACTACCGATACAAATGGAATTAGTAACCTGAACATATGGGCAAGTAACCTAACTCCTATAGTAAGGTTAAACAGCGCTAATAATGCGAATCTTTGTATCACGCAAATCCTTGTAGTAATATCACAAACATGACTCGAATAGTTATGGACTAAACACCATTTCTGCAGCTGCTTTATCTACCTTATCTATTCAAGGTTGTACTGAAACAACTGATCCACAAGAAGTAAAATTACCTGCAGTAAAATTACCTGCAGCTTTCTATTCCTTATGGGCATCATTATCATATCATTGCATTGCCATTTGAAATGCATTCCTGCGGTTCATTTATGAGAAGGCTAAGTCAATAACCTTGAATAAAATAAAACTATCTGATGAATTCTCTAACAGCATCAGAGTGCACATTAACAAACTGAAACGAATTTACCACAAAACAAGAAGCTGAGCACAAAAGGGACTGATATTGGCTTCGTTAATAATCCTTGGGTGACGTTTGAGAACCATCCAGGAAACAATAAGATGCATCATTGTATACAAGCATGAAAATACAAAACGAATAAAATAGGCAGGCTTCTCTTCTAACTGTTAGTCTACGACTACTGTTGATATCAAAATCTGATCCTCGTTCAACTGAATCTTTTGAGTATTAAAAACCTCATATAACAACTTTAAATAAATTAGATGAACTCGTTATCTTTTTCCCTGTAAATCATATATTCATCTAGGAAGATCCATCGTACCTTGTTGTACAATTTAACGAATATATACTCATATTAGAAAACCAACCGACTGAAAAGAAGTCAGTTAGTGCCTATGGGTCCTCGTCAAGTCATTATTGTTGAGGATATAGAGATTAGTTAGTTAGGGAAAATTAGTCCTTTCATATAGTTAGTTAGTTAAAGAGTGAAATTAGTTGGTTACAGTACTGTATAGATAGCACATATTCTGTGCTCTTGCATTAATATCAATAATAATTTTTCAGTCTCTCTTTCTCCCTTATCAATGTTCATCTCCTTCCATCTTCTCACTCTTTCTGTCTTCTGATAAATCAACATGGTATCAAAGCCTTAGAGCACAAATTCGTAGCTCATTCACTGATTTTAGATAATCTGTCTACTCTCTGTAACTCTATAACTCTGTTTTTTTTTTCTTTTCATTCTCCATTTTCTTTCTGATTCTACCTTCTCGATTCCTGCAAATCTTCCGCTATATTAATTGAAATCCAATCTTATACCTCATATGTTCGAGAATTCTTGAAAACAAAAATGGTGAACACTCAAACTAACGGAGTCTCAAATACAGAACAAGTTTCACAGATCCACCACTTGATGAAACCTTGGGTCAAAGTGTGACAATCAAAGCTACTCATCCTCTGTATGTTTCACCTGGTGACACCAGTGGTATCTCTCTAATCTCTTCTCTGTTAACTGATACTGAAAACTACTCCTTGTAGAATAGATCTATGAGAATTGCTCTTCTTGGTAGAAATAAATGGGGAATAGTTGATGGTTTTTGGAAGAAAGAAAAATTTCACAAGAAATATTGGTATCAATGGGAACGTTATAATGCTATTGTATTGTCATGGCTTATGAATTCTATTACACATAGTTTGGTTAGTGGAATTGCATATGCTACAAGTGCTTATGATGTATGGATTGATCTTAAGGGAGAGGTTTGATAAAATAGATGGCTCTAGATCATTCAACATACATAGGGAAATTGCAACTACTAATCAAGGAACTTCTTCCATTTCTGCTTACTACTCTAGATTAAAGGAATTGTGGGATGAATATGAGATATTAGTGCCCTTACCTGGTTGTAATTGTGAAAAATCCAAAGATTTCTTGGTTCATCTTCAAAGGCATAAATTATATCAATTTTTTATGGGCTTAAATGACTCTTACACATAAGCAAGAAGCAAAATCTTACTCATGATTCCCTTGCCTAGTGTTAACCAAGCACACTCTATGCTTATGAGTGATGAAAGCCAAAAGGTTATGTTTGTTGTTATATCAAACAGTGTTCTAGGAGCACCACCAGTATCTTTTGGAAGGAATTATGAAACTACTGCTTTATATGGTGCAAGATCTACTAATGGAAGTGGTGCTAACAACTTCAATAAATTCAAGAAAATTGGAAATTTGTACTGTGAATTATGTAAGATGAGGAATCATACCAAAGAAAACTGTTACAAGATTATAGGATATCCCTCAGATAAGTTCAAAAAGAGAGGGGGAGTTCCTACTACTAGTGCTCACAATGTTGTGTTTGATCCACAAAATGGTAGTTCTACTGGTGCTCACATTGCTATGGTTAGATCACAAAGTGCTAGATCACAGGAAGTGTCTCACTCACCACTTCAAATTGCTTCTACTCAAACATCAGGACCAGGTAATCAAATGGCTTCATCTTGCATGTTCATAAAAGAGCAGTATGATTAGATTCTTCAGATGTTAAATGATGCTCAAACCACCTCTGTAGCTAACTCAACAGGTATTGATACTGCTCTCATAACTGTTAACTCCAAGCATGATTGGATAATTGATACAAGTGCTACTGATCATATGGTAGCAGATCTTAACTTACTTGCAATTTCTGTAACCTCGAATAACTCTCAAAAGGTGTTTTTACCAACTGGAGAATCAGCATTTGTCACTCACATTGGTTCAAGTATTCTAACAAATGGACAAGAAATTAACAATGTTTTGCATATACCAAAATTTAAATTTAATCTTCTATCAGTTTCACAGGTAACCAGGTAACCAGAGCTTTACAATGTCTTATCGTCTTTTATCCTGACTTTTGTTTGTTTCAGGATCTTTACACTGGAAAGGTGAAAGCGATTGGTAGACGCAAATATGATTTATATTTGCTACCCTCAGTATATTCAACAGCTAAACAAAATGAAGGCTTGTGCTCACTGGTTTAACATAACCCCACTATAGCTAGTTCTGCTGATATAGGCCTATGGCATAATAGACTTGGTCATCCTTCTTCAAAAGTTATGAATAAGATACCATCAGTTTCTCTAGATAATTGTACTTCTGTTGTAAAAAAGTATGTTGTGTGTCCTTGTGCAAAATTAGTACGGTTCCCTTTTACTACTAGTAATATCAAAAGTACGACATGCTTTGATTTGATCCATCTTAATGTATAGGGACCCTACAAAGTTTCTTCTTCTGATGTCAATAAATATTTCCTAACAGTGGTTGATGAATTTACAAGAATGACATGGTTGTTTCTCTTAAAACTCAAGTCTGATGTCTATGTAGTATTAAAGCAATTCCTGACTTACGTTAGTACACAGTTTAATAAAACAGTAAAATATGTTAGATCAGATAATGGAGCTAAATTTGTCAACTCAGTCTGTGACTAAATATTCAAGTCACTTGGCATCTTGCATCAAACCTCATGTTCTTACACATCTTAGCAAAATGGTGTAGCTGAGAGAAAACATAAGCATATCCTTGAGGTGTGTAGAGCTATCAGATTTCAGGGTCACATACCTATTAAATTTTGGGGTCATTGTGTCTTAGCTGCTACCTATCTTATAAATAGAATGCCTACTGTTGTTCTTAATAATAGATCACCTTATGAGATGTTATATGGGAGTAAGCCTTCATTAGACCACTTAAGAGTACTAGGATGCCTTTGTTTTGCTAAGTCAATGCATGAATCTGATAAGCCCAAGTCAAGAGCTATAATTGTTGTACACATGGGATACTCTTACTCACAAAAGGGATATATTTTGTTTGACTTTACTAATAATGTGTTCTTTATCAACAGAGATGTTGAATTCAGAGAAAATATATTTCCTTTCAAAACTCTCAAGAAGGATTCACCAGTTCCCTTTCTTGATGTATTCAGTTATCCCTTGATGATAGCATCTAAGGATACACAAATTATAATGCAGAATCCCAATAAAGGACAGACACAACCTTCCACAGTTTCTAGTCAATTTCCTTTAACTCCACAAGATAATGTAGCTGTTCATCCTCAACAAGTAATTGAAACCTCAGCAGCACATGAAAGAAGATCATCTAGAACTAGGACTGCACCTATTTGGTTAAAGGAGTTTGTGACAACAAAGAAGTATAGTTCTGTTGTTCCTTACAGTATCTCAAACTACATTCAATATATTATTTTTCTCATAACTATCAGGCCTTTATTGCAACCAATTCAACTGAAGTGGAGCCCTCTTCCTATGATGAAGCAATCAAAGAACCTAGGTGGGTAAATACAATGAAGGATGAAATAGCTGCCTTGGAAAGTAGTTTCTTTACCTAAAGGAAAAAGGAGCTATAGGCTATAAGTGGGGCTTTTGGATCAAATATAAAGACACGGGTGAAGTGGAAAGATTCAAGGCTCGATTAGTAGCAAAGGGATTCAACCAAAAAGAGGGGGATTGATTATCAAGAGACATTTTCCCCTGTTGTTAAAATGGTAACAGTCAGGGCAGTTCTCACAATAGCTTCTATCAAACATTGGCACATCCATCAAATGGATTTGCATAATGCATTTCTTCAACGTGAGCTAAATGATGAGATTTATATAGAGGTGCCATAAAGATTCGAAAGCCAAAAGGAGATCAGACCAGTATGTAGGCTTCTCAAATCCTTGAATGGCCTAAAACAGGCTCCAAGGCAATGGAACATAAAGCTGTTAGAAAGTAATCCTTAAGTTTGGGTTCAAACAGAGTGAGTATGATCACTCTCTATTTTTGAAAAGAATTGAAAGTGACCTAACAACTATATTGGTGTATGTTGATGATCTTCTAATCACTGGTAGCAACTTGAAATTAATTCAAGACACAAAAGATGCATTAAGTCAAGCCTTCAAAATGAAAGACCTAGGTGAACTAAGGTATTTTTTGTCATTGAGTTTGCTAGATCAAATTCAGGAATATTGATGCATCAAAGAAAGTATATATTAGAGCTAATTTCTGAAATTGGATTGAGTGCTGCAAAACCTGTATCTACACCCTTGGAGACAAACATCAGATTCACTACTAAGGAAATGGATGATCATGTAAATGGTTCAAACAAAAACATCACTGATCCTGAAACAGATGTAGCAAAATATTAAAGGATTGTTGGAAAACTTCTTTATCTAACAATAATAAGACTTGACATATCTTACAGTGTTCAGACACTTAGTCAATTCCTACATAAGCCCAAGAAGTCTCACTTTGAAGCAGCCATGAGAATAATAAGATATGTCAATAAGCAACCAGGGCAAGGAGTTTTACTTTCAAGCAGTAGCACGGAGCAGGTCTCAGCTTATTGTGATGCTGATCGGGAAGCTTTCCCAAACTCTAGAAAGTCTGTGACAGGTTTCTTAGTTAAACTTGGAGACTCATTGATCTCTTGGAAGTCAAAAAAACAAAATACTGTATCTTGAAGTTCAGTTGAAGATGAATATAGAAGTTTTGTCCTCAATTACAGCTGAATTAGTCTGGATTCTGGGATTGCTTAAGGAAATAGGACTTCAACTCGTCTTACCAGTTCAAGTCAACATTGATAGCAAAGCAGCTATGCAAATAGCGGCAAATCCAGTCTTTTACGAAAGAACCAAACACATTGAAATAGATTATCATTTTGTAAGGAAAAAATTCAGAATGGCATGATCAAAACTGTGTATGTATCTACAAAAGCTCAGCAGGCTGATCTACTAACTAAGGCCCTAAATAAAGCTCAACATCGGTTTCTTTGTTCTAAGCTAGGAATGCTTAATATATTTGCACCACCTAGCTTGAAGGGGAGTGTTGAGGATATAGAGATTAGTTAGTTAGGGCAAATTAGTCCTTTCATATAGTTAGTTAGTTAGCTAAAGAGTGAAATTAGTTGGATACAGATGTATATATAGCACACATTCTGTGCTCTTGCATTAATATCAATAATAATTTTTCAGTCTCTCTTTCTCCCTTATCAATGTTCATCTCCTTCCATCTTCTCACTCTTTCTCTCTTCTGATAAATCAACAATTATAACCTCAACTGACGTTTCCATCCATAAAGGATTATAAACTCTACCAACATTTCGAACTATAAACGCCCTCCTCCTATGATAGGAGATATACTAAATATATTTGAAACAAATTCAAATTTTCGTAACATATTGAGATAAACCACTCATATACCCTTCTTTACCTCGTCATACTGTAAAATTTTGGCACACAATCTAGGAAATGTTAGGGTTTTTTCCCTGATTTTCTTACTATATTTAAGTTTTATTTTTTCTTAGAAAGAAAATTAAAAGTTTCTATAATTACTTTTAATTTTCCTAAAAGAAAAAAATATAATTCTTTTCCATATTTGGCTAACCTCTTTCTTGGAGGAAAGGTTTTGGACATCTATGTCTTTTAAGATTTTCGTTTAGGGGAAGATTTTCTCTCTTATTAGTTTTATGTTTTTTAAATATTAGGTTTTATATGTAGGCCAATTGGCCAAATCATATAATAATATTATGTTTTTATTATTGTTTTCTTTGTCGTCTGAATTATCACCACGATAGTTTACAACTAATAGCTTCCACATGCCGCCCTCTCGATTTCAAACCCAACAGGAAAGAGATGCAATATATACAAAAGTTACCTACCGCAAGAAGAACCAGTTTACAAAAGTCACTTCTTGCCTTATGTTTCCCAATAAGGTCGTATAGCAAATCCTGAGACTTTAAATGTCACGAGAGGGCCAAATGTCATTTTGTGAAGTTCTATACAGAGGAGGAGGATTGAGATGAGAAGTATCTGCAGGTGCAGAATTATTTTTTCATCATGCAGGTAGGAATTAAGGATATCAGTCGATCATTGAATTAGATCCTTACCTAAATGTGTTCATTTTTATGTGTATATATCAATATGTATCACAAGACTTGTGATAAAAAGTAGAGAAGAATTAAAAAAGCCATTTATGCTCAAATTCATTCGTAAGCAAACAGCGTGAATGGGAAAGATGACGATTTTTGAACCGCTAAGAAATAGGAGTAAAGTAAATAATTGGGGTATGAAATAGCCTTTTTCCGGTGAGCTACCAAGAAGGTTAGTTTGCACACGGGACAAGTAGTGATGACAAGTTGAACAAACATAAGCTATTTAAGGGATTGTTGCACAAGTGCTACAAACTAAAAAGGAGGGAAATTTTGATTGTTTTCCAAAGGTAGGAAAAATGAAGAGGCAGGTCAAAATCTTAAGTGTGATAATATTTCGTTTGAGCAAAAATCCTTTAGTAAAACTCTAACAAGTCAATCAATCAACTACATGCCTCAATTTCAAACTAGTTAGAGTCAATTATATGGAACATCTATACTTACTCCTCTATTCTTTCAAATACTTATTCATTTCTCTGTTAGGGTTGTCTAAGCAACAATCTATTAAACTGACCTTTCCATGTAAAATAAGCTAGCATTTTCATGTTCCATCATTACCAATTACTCAACATAAAAAGAACTCAACAAACTTAAGTAAAATTTTCTAAAGCTAACAACAACAACTACTAGTGTATTACAAATAGGGTTTGATGAGGGTAGAGTATACGCAGACCTTACCCCTACCTAGTAGAAATAGAGAGACCATTTCCGAAAGACCATCGGCTCAAGTAACACATAACAAGGCAATACCATCGGCTCAAGTAACACATAACAAGGCAATTTGAAAAAGATAGTACATAGGTACAACAATGTATAGCAAATAAGACATAACAAATATAATAAAGAAAGTGTAAAGGACTTTTCTAAATCTAGTAACTCAAAAAGGAAAATACTACAGCAAGTTCACTTAGCATTAGCACAAGCAAGAACTAGTTTACACATCAAGATTGTGAATTCCTTTCAATAAACTTTGATATAGTTTCACATCATACAATAAGAAACTGAGCTCAAATATGAAAAAGTTGATGTATAATAGAACAATATGCTTTTTACCTCCAGTGTTGAAGCAAATAAAGGACAAAAAAACTGCAGTCCCCATAATCAAGAACAGAAAAGAGAACCCAAAAGTCTTCATAATGCAAGAACAAATACAACTAACAAGAAAAAAGATTTATATATTTTGAAAATTTTCTTGACACCCTTTTCAAGAAAGAGAAGTTGTTGAATAAAACTCAAACCATTTGAAACGTTGAGTACAAAGAGTAGGTTTTCTTCATTGATGAGTAGAGTAAGAAAAGGAGATCATTATAGCCCATGTAGGAGTACATATGTACACACTCGTGTTTCAATTTGTTTGTACTCAGTTACTAGATTTTTATTTGTCCACCTTATTAAAAATAATTTAAAAACTTGATGAATAATTTATCTATTTGTGTTATTTTAACCTTAATATTAAATAATATTTATTATCCAATTATTTTTAAAGTATTAAATTAATTTTATTCAAAGACGATATAATAAAATTATCTTAGTAGTTATTATTTTTTAAGATATATCAAGTTAATAATGAATAATATTATGGAGAGAGTACTTGTTTCCTTTACTATTATTAATACCCTTCATTCCTAAATAAAATATTCCTTTTAACTTGGTCACGCCATACTTGGTCACACTCTTTTATAAACTATTCTTTCTTAACTTACCCTTAATTGAATGTTATCTATTTCCAAGTTTAAACTGATTACTTAATATATTTAAACTAAATTACGTATTAGAAAGATTATAATTAAAATATTATTGAAAGCTTAAAGGTACACTTATTTAGGAACAAAATCACAATCTAAAAGGAGCATCTACACAAAAAAATGGAGTGAGTATTAAATAATTTATGTAGTAGTCAATTTTAAAACTCCAAACCATAATTAATATGGTTAGTTATGTAATATCTACTTCTGATTAAAAAATTTTTAAATGAATCCATCATGTCAATAAGGGTTAAATAATACGAAATGAAAGAGAGTATATTATATATTTTTAATTTAATAATATAAGATTTAAAAGTTTGTTTTAACTTTGTTAAGCATATATCAAATTAATCCCTCCATATCATTTTAGTTGATAATCTTTCTAAAAATATTTATTTCAATTTAGTTGTTCATCAAAAGAATTTTATTATGTTGTTTTAATAATATCTTTAATATTAAATGATTAACAAAGTGTATATAATTAAATTTATATTTTTATAGCATAATTATTAAGATTAGTTAATAAAATAAATTTTTAATAAATATTATTTTAGGAGATATGTCATGTTAACAAGAATAAAGCATTTTAAAACTGAGGGAGCAAAATAGAGTGGCCCTATTGTACAGAGAAGTCCTGTTAGAATAAAGAAATGATTATGTGAGGATGAGTCACGGAGAAAATGACACACTAAAGTGCAATGTGTAAAGGGAGAGTAAATGGGAAGAGTTATTGCACCTTTGTTGTTGCTAGTATTTTTTGTCTTTGTTGGAGTTAAGAGGAATGAATGAATGAAGTGAACTGAATGCTTAACATGGGGGGAGACGAGCCTTTGCTGTCTGTCTTGAACATTGGTCTCCTTTTTTAAATCACCCTAAAAGAGACCTTTCTTTGGCTTCTTGCAACATTTGAGATATAAAGAGAATAAAACATAATTTAATATTTCTTGACGGTTTAGTAATTCTTCACATGTATTGGTGATTGAAATTAATGGTTTGTTATGTTACTCACCTTCACCGTTTGATATTAATCGATCCACGTAAACTTATCACATCATTTAAAATAATTATAATTGAAGATACTTTCTCCATTTCAAAATAAATAAATTGTTGAGCTATTTTTTAATGTCCAAAATAAATAAATTATTCATTCTTCAACAGATATGCTGGAAATTTCTTTCAATTTTACCTTTCATTTAATGAGGTTCTTAAGTACTTCACGTTTTTTAGGAGGGTAATTTAAGAACAATTAAAAAGGTAATAGTAGAAAGTAACCTACAATTTATGTCCTAAAAAAATTTTCTTAAGGGTGTATCATATCCAATAATTCAATTATTTTAGAATGGAGAGAATATATTTAATTAAACTAATTTTATTGATGGTGCTTTGCAATTCGGAGTTTGATATCCACTGGTACTTCTCTATATTGTTAATACTAAGGTTGTAAAAGTAACAAAACTTTTTTGATTTACTTAAATGGACAACTAAAGTGGAAAAAATAGTTCTAATATAGGAGGCAAATAAAGTGGAAAAAATAGTTCTAATATAGGAGGCAAATAAAGTAAAACAGAAGGGGTATGATCTAAGTTTAATGCTCGACAAGAGGGAGTTGCTTGAATGATAAGCACCCTCACTTCTAATCCTGAAGTTGTGAATTCAAGTTATCAAGAGACAAAAGGTGAGAGCACCTGAGAGGGATAAAAATGTTCAGTGTTCATTGCTCATTTAGAGTCTTTTAATCTAATCAAAAAATGCAAAAATAAATTATACATATTTAAGTGATTATAAATCAAATGATTAATTTGATTTAGCATAAAATGAAAAGTTTATAGTTTAAATCTTATTACTAAATATTAAAAAAGTGTCATTCTTTGTTAAACCGACTAAAATGAAAAGAGTGATACATAAATTGAAACGAAAAAAAAAAAAATATTTATATAATACTAAATGAGAGAAGTTCAAATGAAATCAAGCTCAGACAGTGACAATTTATGTATCTGACTAAGTTCTGAGATTGTGCAGAGTTGCTGTTAAAAAACTAAAACCTGAGATTGTGCAGAGTTGCTGTTAAAAACCTAAAACTTAATGTAGAGAATGACAAGGGGAAAAGGATGTCTACTTTGATATGTTGTACTCAAGTCGAAGGTCCTCGGATACAATCTCTCTACCTCCCGGGTAAAATTTGTGTACACTCTACCCTCCTTAGACCCCACGTGTAAAATTTCACTGGGTATGTTATTGATGATGAGGAGGGGTAAAAGGGGATGATGAGCTGTAGATTAGAAGTAACCTCCAAGTGGCAAGGTGAGGTATAGCTTTAGCTGAATTCATGGTAAAAATAGTCTATTGCTAGTCATATGGCCACAGCCTTCTCCTGACTGAAATTAGATAAAAATAGACTACAGGAAAATGAAAACTATCCATAAATACATGCCAACTGAATAGAAGAAACATGTGTTTCTCTATAGCATTACAAAAGTTGATAAGCCATGCAGAATAACATTACTATGCAATGCAAACAGCACGAAAAGTAAAACATTGTAATGGTACTAGATGTGGCATGTTCTCAATGCCTTTCATTCATCGATACAGTGCGAATTTAAAATGAAGAAAATAAATGGAAGAATGAATCAAATTGTGACCCTTGAGTCAAGGGCCTTGACCAATTCTATACCATCTTGTGATCATTGTTGATCTCCACAATATGTGCAGGGCTGATCAGCAACAATTTTATCTCAATTCTATCCTCCAGAGCTTTTGAGGTACAAACTAAACAGCAATAGCTTTCTTTGAGCTGGCCACATACGTCAAATATATCGTCCAGGCATATGCAAATGCACTATTGGCCAATGGCTGCCAAGAGCATCAGCGAAAACGTTAACCTTACGAGTGTTTAAAAGACCAGGTTCATAATAATTGAAGTTAAATTAAGCAATTCAAAAAAGATTTGAGTTTGATGAAAACTAGAGCAGTAGATGCTTCCCTTAAGGGATTGTAGTCAGACCTGTTGGACCTTCTGACTCAGCCCAATATGCAGCCTATGATAGGCCCAATATGCAGTCCAACAAAGATAGAGTCTATGTCTTTGTTGGGCTGCATATTGGGCTGAGTCAGAAGGTCCAAAAAGACCCCAGAATTTCTGGATCATCTTATTACTCTATGTAGCTCGAACACTTCAAAACTGTCACCGAGTTGCATGTTGGATCCTCAAAAAGGTAGTGCATTTTAGGAGGATACGATAGGAGTGCAGCAGCAACTTTGGAGAGTCCAACCAACATATCTCATGAAACATAATGAACTAGCTCTCCTTGCAAAAAAAAAAAAGACTGTAAACAGTACCTGCAAATGGACAGGGATTACTTTATATGTCAAGAAATCACACACGGGCCAGTACATTAGGCCATTCATCATTGTTGGGAGCAGGTCACGCTTCAACCTTGCAATGATTTCCTCCCCATTCTCACCTGAAAGTGACAATAAGAAAGACTTGAAGGATTAAATCATGTTACACCAATGAGACAGTAAATCAAAAGGCAAAGGCAATTATCAGACCTAACAAAGCTGACAAATAATCCTAGACCATACAATCAGATTTCTTATAGAAAATTTCTAACTCTACGAAGCTTAAAAGAAAGCTTCCTAGATAAGTCGTGGAAATCTTCAATTGTGTAGACAATTATACTGGCAATACTGGCAGAGATTCACAAGAGGAAAAGCCTAGAAGAAACAAAACCGTTAATGTAATATTCAGAATCTCAGCCTCTGAATGGGGTAAATATTCACCGATATCATTCAACCAGACCCGCCAACTTAAACATCTTAATACAAAAATATTTCACGTAATTGAGAAGATCGTTTCAAGTATTCTATAGGCATCAACTCATAAAACCTGTTTCCTGAGGTCAGGTAGAAAGACACACCAACAATAGCAGAAAAGAAATCACAACTAGAATCTAACATCCCCACTGTGGCAATCAAGTTTAGGCCATAATAATTGATCTTCTTAAGTTACTCAAGAGACCAAATCTGATGATTGAAAACCTGTGTCGACTCATATTGAATGGACAGTAACTGAATATTCAGCCAATACTTTTATTAGTAACTCAATGGCATTATGGCAAGTAATGCATATTCTCCAGAAAAGGTCCTTTGATTTTCCATTTTATTTTCCAAAGAAGGACGTTTAGAGTGATTGGATAGCTTCTATGCATTGGATAGCTTCCACGAATCAAAATTAAGACTCACTCCAGTCCCCTAGCCCCAACACTTTGCAACTCCCTTCCTTCCATAGAGCTCTTGCAGTCATGCTTCAACTTCCTACCCACCCACTCCCGTCTCTAGGTCCCCTCAATCTTCTCCAGATCCCATCCCCACCTTGCGGGCACTTGAGCATTTTACCAGTACCTGCATCGTGCATACATGTATATAGCAAGGTAGATTATAAAATTAGAGTCCTTCAAATGGTTGTCGACATCAACATCAGATATCAAGTGAGCCTACATTTTCTGTCACAAGAGCTACTATATATATCATAGCGCATGAAGTGAGAGGAATTAAATGTCATTCCAGATTGCTTGAACCAAAGACAGAGATTAACCAAAAAACGAGTAAAAAGGTTTGTGTCGTGCACAAATTGTAGTTCAGCGAAATCGGGGTAGTAGGGGAAGCATCCATGCAAAGACAAGTATGAGGCATTTTTGCACACGAACTATGATATTGTGTATATGGTTGACTAAGATTAAACAAAAGGAAACATTAGTTTACTGATCAAATAAAAATACGAAACATTAGTTCCTTTCCATGACGTTTCCATATATCAAATCCTTTCCATGAGATTTCCATATATCAATAAGTCTTATTTCCACTTTCACAACTATTCATTTTATTGTTTGGTTTTTCCAAAGCCTCTTATCAAAGAAAATATGCTAAAGCTCTCAGCATTCAATAAATTTTTAGTTTGATTTATGGTTGAATAATACCACCAAATAAACAATGTCTTTTTTATCAGGTTTTAAAATAAATAATGGAATGTGGGTCAGAATAGCTGGCTTGGATACTATGTTACCATCTCAGGAAAAAAATAGCTGGCTTGGATAGTACCAAATAACTAATGTGCAATCATTTGGCAGGAAAAAAGAACTATCATTTTACTATTAACGATGTATTTTAGGCATTAGATATTCCGCCTCTATGATGTTCCCTTATGTTGTTTGTATTTTGCTATACTTTGTCATGTTCTTTTCATCTTCAAAATAAACAAAACAAACATATTGCTTTACACCATAATGCAGAAAGAAGTGAAGTTAAATCCCCAACAGAGTGGCGTAGTGTGTATCAGTCATCTCTAATGTCCCAGTAGTGCGCTTTTTGGACTGGGAACTGCTTTTCTGAACAATTTTCCACATGTTTTCGTGACAATCAGTACATCGCAGTCCCCTCTTTCATACTTTTCAATCAACATTTCTCTTCTGGGATACATAGTCATACTCGGGATGTAAAGTTATGTGCCTTTGTCATTTGTGAGTTGTGACACACAGCATAATTAAGATAATGAATTAGCAACTTCAGTACCAGAAAGCAAGAACTAGGCAGAAAGCAAATGAAAGAGAGAAGAGCCTAATGTGTACCTTGCAGAGCAGCATTGAACGAGAAGAAAATAGAATTAATTACAGGCCCAAAAACAAGCTGTCCCATTGCCAGCTTCTTCAACGTACTAATGATATCTCGCTTTGGCAATACCGTTCCCACAAAGTTAAACCAAAAATGTTGTGCTGTTCCTAAAATTAGTAGTCCAAAGCCAGCCATTCGCAGAGTCCTAATTATATCTAAAGAATCTGACAGTGACATTGTAATCATCTGGAAAATGCAAACCACATATAATCAATTTCATTGCATCAAAAAATTACAATTTGCCAGTTGTTACCAAATCAAAGAAAAAATCACCAGTATATGTTCAGTTAGGTAAGGCAGGCAGAAAATGCTTCTAGGAAACTTTTTTCTTGACGAGTTATTTTCCAATTTGGTTTTTTTTGAACTGTTGAAAATATTTCTTCCAGAAATAGAAGTTGCATATAAAAAATATACCCATCTCATTCTTCTTCTAATAACGGAGAAATCCATCTAGAGCCAACCCTTTGGGCCAACTACAGCCTTCTAAACTCGGGTATGATGGACCCACCCCTCTACCGTTATCCACTTAAATCGTGGACTTAGTCCGGTTGATGTAGGGCGAACTAAAGAACTAAAGATACTAATCCCTCAACCTATGCCAATTGAGCTATTTTTTGTTTTTTTTGATAACCATAGTTCCGGACCAGCTTGCGCGCACCTCAACTAATTCCTCGGGAGACCTGCCACCTCCCACCAGCAACAAGTACCAGGTAACTCTGTCCACCAAGGCTAGAACAGATGGAAAGAAATCACCTAGTGTTTATCTCTATTGGGAATCGACCCTGAAACTCCATGGTACTAAACCCAACTTCATTGAACCACTAGGCCAAGCACTTGGATGCTAATGCCAATTGAGCTATTTCCTGGTGGCAAAAGATTATACTCATTTCTTCATGTATCTCATTTGCTTCAACCAATACTTAGGGTCATTTTGTCGCTAGTAATGAAGTAACTCATTCATGTATTAATTTTTGTGTAAGTTATACAACATGTGATAGCTAGTTAGGAACTAAGTTATTTGAAATTAATACGATGATTGTTTTGCAATTTAAAAACCCGCATAACTAATACATGTATAAGTTATGAGGGAATTGGTGTATTATCTTACACGAGGTAGAAAATGGAATAGATAATGCCCATGTAACTATTACCTGCAAAATTCTAACCGGATACCAAACGACCCCTTATACATTTACTCAACATCATGTCTTTCACTTTGAACCATAATCATATTTTACCAAGCTTAGATATCCAACAAACAAAAAAGGAACATAAAATTACATCGTAAAAATAGATATCCACTTTTACTTGTCTAATTTGGAATATCAATAGATAATTTATCACTAGTAATTCCTAATATACCATTCTTATTAACTATAGTCATTTTCAAATGAATTTCTCAAATTATTGAATTTATTGTATTCAAAGAGTGATATAATAAAATTGTCATTTGATTTATTGCTCATTAAGCGTTGTGTCAAGTTAATACTGGATAAGTAAAAATGAAGCATACATCAATCATCATAATATAAAACATACTCCCTCCATTCCTATTTACCTATCACCTTTTTTAAGTTGCACACCCCTTAACAAAAACATTAATTAGAAGGTAATTTGACAAAACCGTCCTTATTTATTACTCATCTATATTTAATACTCCCTCCGTCTCATTTTAGTGGTCATCTTGCTAAAAATAAATATCTCATATTAGTTGATCACTTACTAAATCAGAATGGAATTAATTAATTTTCTCCATTTTACCCCTACAATTAATAATATACATTAAATTTGAACAATAACAATTCCAATGTCCATTCCTATGCCCAATGAATATCATTAATATGGGTAAAAGGTAAAATAGTAAAACTCATCGTTCAATTTATGATTTCTTAATCATCGTATAAAATGGAATGTACCCAACTAAAATGGAATGGAGGGAGTACTTCTTGCACTATATTTATATAGCTACATATTTATGACTAAGGTTAAAGATGGAAACAAACAACTAATTATGCCTTGATTTTTCTAAAATGACAAATACTAAAATAATATCTATTTTTAGCAAGGACGACAAGTATTTAGAAACGGATTGAGTACTTAATAAGAGGATTAGACAAGGAAATGGGAAATATACCTGGGAGGTAACATCAGAAGCAGCATAAATAATAGCAGAAGAAATACTTTTAGTGATAATTGGACGAGACTCTAAAGCACCTAAATACCATCCCAATAACCCCACTTGGCTTTTCGATGATGACGAAGACGAAGATGAATACGATTTTCGAAACAGAAACAAAAATGAGAAACAAGGAGGGGTATTTGTAACACTTCTTGAATTGAAATTGTTACTAACACAATATTTGGATTCTGTCCATATCCTAGAAATTGAAGAATTCTTGCTAGTGAAATAACGTTTGGAATGTTGAATTGTTGTGTGCTTAGCTAAGTTTGTTAGGAAACTTAGTCCCATTTTCCTTTTTTGGGTTTCTTTGGAATGAATTAAGATTTTCTGACGAGGGATTTGTGTGATTTTGGGGGGGTTTTGGTGAGGTTTTAGGGCTTTTGATTTCTTGATGAGGGGGTTTGCCCCAAAAGAATTAAGGAAACTAGAAACTACACATAGGTTCACTTCTAATACTAGTTCATTGGGACAATAGGCCGAAAAATACTTCTAATTTGATTAAATTTACCGTCATATTGAACTTTGCGGTCCTGTCACCCCTAAATTATTTTAAAGTAAAATTAATTTTTTGATGCTATCTTTAATTTCGGAGTGGACGATATAATACATGCATTAATATCATATTTACTCATGTATTTTTATTTTAAATTAATTTTTATTTACTTTGTTCTTCATTTTTATTTTTTTCATCATTACAATCATATTAAAGATTCAACTAATAGCTTAAAATGTAAAAATAAGTCAAATTTCTAAAAATGTCTTGAACATTCTTAATTTTTTTATGCTTGATTCTTAATTCTTGAAATTTAGGCAAGATTTTGGGTGACTTTAGCAACGGAAAAAGAGAGAAGATTGAGGATTTGTATGGGGAAGAAATTAAATGAAGGAATGTGAAGAAATGGACAAAGAGATGGTGATGGCTGCGCGGCGGCAATGATGGATTGATGGTGGAGAGAATTTGAATATGGTGATTGGAAGAAGAAAGAAAGTAACAATAAAAAAATATAATAATAATAATTTAAATAATTAGGTTGAGGATTTATATGAGGAGGAAAATGGAGAAAGATGAAAAAATGGATAAATAATGGAGATGATGGTGGCTACGCAGCAGTAATAGTGGAATGGTGGTGGAAAAAATTTAACTATGATGATGGAAATAAGAAAAAAATAAAAAATAAAAAAAATATAATAATAATAATTTAAATAATACAGATTGATAATCTATATGGGAAAGAAGGGGGGAGATGAAGAAATGGACAATTGGTGGACATGATGGTTGTTGTGCGACGGCGTTGGTTGGATGGTGGTGGAGAATATGGTGGTGGATAAGAAAGAAATTAATAATAAAAAATATAATAATAAGTTAAATAATATATATTTATATTAAAAAGAAATGTAAAAAATAATTTTTTTAATATTTTCGAATGAAAGAGAGTGAGATACACTTCTTTTGCCACATAAGTCTTTAAGGGTGTAATAATTTCACTTTAAAATAATTCAGAGGGTAATAGGATCCCCTGCAAAGTTCAATATGCGCAACTGCAAATTTAGGTAAAATATAGTATTTTTCAAACTATTATCCCCTATTGATTTTTGTAATAATACTCACGAAAATACCTGAACTTTGATCGAATTTTCAGTTGAGCATACTGGACTTTGCGGGGGTCCTATTACCCCCTAGACTTTTTTAAAGTGGAATTAATTCCCTCCCAAAATGCTATACCTAGTTTGAAAGTAGAAAATGTAATACACACGTCAATCTCATATTGACATGTGTATTTTTTATTTAAAATTAATTTTTATTTAATTTCTTCTCCATTCTTATTCTTCTCCATTCTTCATTCTTATTTTCTTCTCCATTATGAATTGAAAATTTAATGGACATTTAATTTCTTCTCCATTTTTATTCTTCAAAATTCACAATAAAATAGTAACATTTTGATCGCATATGTGTCATCTGTCCATCTCCATCAATAACTCAAACAAGAACGAGATCAAAATTTTCAACAACAAGAAAATAGAGACAGTGTAGAAGACAAACATGAGGGGTCTAACAACACCATTACAACCAAAACATTGGCATCCAACATCCCAAAATAACCAAAAACTCAGAAAGTTTCAATCTTCACACTCTCCAAGTTTAATTTAATGAAAAAAATAGCAAGAATTTTTTAAGAAAAGTGAGACCCATATCTTGTTTTGCTTCAGAGAATCCAAATCACCCAATCTTAAAAGAATCAAAGTCATCATTAGTAGTGGTTGGGTCAGCCAATATAGATACAAGGAATTCAACTTTCTAGAATATCTTTCTTCCTATTGTCAACTACAAGAAACTTCAAAATGCATCATTTTAAAAAAAGAATAAAAAATTCATAATTTGAGAAAATTATCTTCACTGATTTCTTGAGAATTCAAAATTTTAATTACTATCAAGATTGTGCCGACAAATTCCCTTTTGGCGCCAATAGTAGGTTGGTTGATGATGTCAATGATAGGTTAATTTTGTTATTTTGATAGAATTGAAGAAGACTCATTTGGTATGTATATTGAGATTGGGTCAAATTGATGTAATTAAATTGGGTGTGTTGAAGATAACTTATTTGGTGTGTGTGTGTGTGTGTGATGAAATTGTGTTCAATTCAATTCCAACTTAATAATGGAACACCAATGGAACACCATTAAAGAGAAGAAAGAAAGAAGAGAGAAGAGAAAAAAGATATAAATGAAAAAATTAAAAAAAAAACATACAATTTACAAAAATTAGAAAATTGAGGAGCTGTTTGACAAAAAAAAAGTTTTTTAACGATTTTTTAACACTTTCATGCGCCCAATGCGCGTGAATTACACGCAATGGTCCAAGTGGGCAGATATATGTCATTAAAATACGAAAAAAAAAGTCTGGGGGGGGGGGAATAGGACCCCTGCAAAGTTCAGTATGCTCAACTGAAAATCCGATCAAAAAACAGATATTTTCGTGAGTATTATCCCTTCATTTTTAGAAAAAATTAACTAAATAAACTTTTTATATTTTTTATTATAAGTTATAGAAAAACTTTTAAATTTTTAAGTTATAGCTTTTAAAAAAAAAAGTAGTTAAAAATAATTTTTTCGTTTTTTAAAAAATATAAAAAAGTAATTACTGAAAAGAAAAATAAAGATTTAATACAACTAATATACAATATTCCTTCCTTAAATGTAGTTAACCTTAATTATTGATATCAATCCACCCCAAATTCCTCTAACCGTTTTTCTTTTCTCCTATTTTAATGATTCCATTAAGAGTTTTCATCTTCATACACTATTTTCTTTTTCTACACGATTTACTTTTTTTAGTAAATCAAATTCGTAATTTTCGTTTTTTTTATGCAACTGTTGAGAATTATTTTGTGAAAGAAAAGCAAACATAAGTAACTCATGTGTTATAAAAATATGAATTTTGATAAATTGCATTCAATCATGATACGTCATGGAGGGAGATGGGATTCGTCATGTATGTTTCATTATTTAGCAAATTGATATTTTGTAATCAAACGTATTTATAGAATTAAATAGTTTTTTATGTGTTTCTTAAATTCTTTATTGTTAAAATGTTGAATTAAAGTATTATTCCAACTTCATTAACATATAAACGGTTTCTTCTTTCAAAACAATATTCAATTTCTGATTTCATAATTCGATCATGTTTCATACATTAATCGTTTTCCATAATGTTATTCTGATTGCTTTGAGTAGAACAATTTTGATATAATATTTATTTTGCTGTATTATTTTATGTATGTTGAAATTATGAAATATAGTATCTTGAAATTATGAATTTTCATATTTTCAAATTATGAAATTTCAAAAAATTTCTACTAATGAACTATGTAATATGTTTACAGGCAGACCTAAAGATTTTGCTGTAGATGGGATTATATAAGATGTAGATTCAAAGTATAGAGGATTGGTTAATGCAATATCAAAACAGTTGAAGATTGACATTACCTCAATCCGAATTGATATTAAGTTTTTGATAAGTGATACATGCCTACCAATGCTCATACACAATGACACGAGAGTAATGGTGTATTTAGATTAAAAAAAAATAGTATTGTCGATTTGTTTAGTTAAATATCTATTGTATGTGACAACAAAATATATGATAATGGATATTAATGAAAATACAGAACAATCTGTTATTTGTTGGTATATAAGATTCTACATATAAATGATATATTCTTATAATTATTTTTATTCTATGAAACTAGTATAGTACACAATACAATATCCATGAATTGTTTACGAAATTACGTTGAAACCAGTTTATACACTCATTTCATACTTAAGTAATACTTTTGTTTGAGTTCTCAATGCCTTAAGTTGATATTCAAATTGTTATTGATGCAGTTTCGCATATATCATATTTGTATTGAATGAGTTTTATGAATGTGACAATCGATAAGAAAAATTATGTTTTATTTTACATAGCTTTTTTAATGTATGTAATGCATATTACATGAAAAACTATCATCGTAAATATTGAAAATAAATTAATTGATAATTGTTTGATGTCAAATAATTTTTTGTTGTAATAAAAAAATAATCAGTATTAACCATGATTGATATTGGTGTTTGTTTCTGACAAAAGAAGATGAAGAACATTATATAAATACTAGAGAAAATGGTCAAATACACCCCCCCCCCCCCCCACAACCTTTACCTCAAATCCCAACTACACACCTATTCTTTGAAGAGGTCCTATGATCCCCCTGAACTATTTAAAAATAGAATATATACCCCCAAACGCTGACGCCCAGATGTGTAATGGAAAGTGAGCAACACGCACCTGCCATGTAATGCCACCTAATTTCCACGTAAAATTATCTTTTTTATATAAAAAAATTAATTATTATTCTTTAATATATATATATATATATATATATATTCTCTTCTTTTCTTTCCCTTTTCATCTCCCTTTAATATTATTATTTTCTTTTCATTTTTTTCTTTCCCAGATTCTCTCCTTTTTCTTTCCATTGTTCAAATAGCAATCTTAGCCATAACTTTTAGAAAAATTTATTAAGAAAAGGAATTATATCAAATGCTTGATGGAGATAAAAAAGCTAAAAATAATAGCTTTTGCTACCTCAGTTAATGCTAAGTCGATAACAATTTTTCTCTTTTAGGATCAACAATCTGAGTTAAATTGTCAAAATCAATTTTAATCAAGTGGGTGTCACTGTTGGGGATGACCAATTTGGTGGTTTTGATGGAATTGAAGATGATCAATTTGGTGATTTTAGAGTCTTTGGTAGAAGTAATTGTTAATTTTGCTATTTTGATGGAATTAAAGATGACCCATTTGGTGTTTGTGTGTTGAAATAATGGTTAATTGAGTTGCTTTTTGATGGAATTGCAAAATTTGGGGTGTATGTGTGTGGAGCAACCATGGTGTGTTGTTTTTTTATGGAATTTCAGATTTTGGTGTGTGTGTGTGGAGCAGCCATGGTGTTTTGTGTTTTGTTGAAGAGAAGAAGAAGAAGAAGAAGAAGAAGAAGAAGAAGAAGAAGAAATGTCATTGATGAGTTTTTGGTGCCATTGTTTGTGAAGAAGAAAAATTGAAGAGGAAGAAAGAAAAATGTCATTGATGAGTTCTTGGATGTCATTGATGCCATTGTTTGTGAAGAAGAAATAAATTATTGTTGTTGTTGTTGATTTTGCAAAGAAGGAAGCTCTTTCTTTCTCTCTCGTTTTTTTTTTTTTTTGCTTCAAGAAAATTTAGTGCTTTAGGCTTATTGGTGTAGGTTTTTGTTTTGAGAAGAAAGAACGAACCTCACTCCTTATAACTTTACAAATTACTGTACAATCAATTTAGTGCTTCAAGCTTTTGTAACTTTGTATCATTTCTTATGGAATTTTGAATTTCCTTTTTAAAGTGAAATAAATGAATTTTTTTTGTGGGTTTTATATTTGGACACATCCATGAATTGAAATAGAGAAAGATGAAGAAGAAAATGAATTGGAGATGAGGACGATGAGAAATTAATCTTGGACATCATTGATGAGTTCTTGAATCTTTTTTTCTTGAGAAAGAGAAGAAGAAGAAACAAACCGTATAAGGCAACAAAACCTTTTTGTTTTGAATCCTTTTGAAGAAGATTATGAACCCTAAAGCTTCAATTTTAAAATGGAGGTTACTATTGAAAGTTTTGAAATGGTAGACAACAAAACCAAAACTTCAAATTTTGAAAATGGCAAAAATAAAAAGGAAGAAGATGGAAGATTTAATGGCTAACAAATGAGGATTTTTTAAAAAGAAAATAAAATAAAAAATTAAATTTACACGTGGGTTAAAAAATGTAGATTTGTGTACTGTAGGCAAGTCCTACGCACCTAAGGAAAGTAAATACACTTTCTTGGACATGTCAGCATTTTAGGGTCATAAAAAATCAAAAATAAAAGTTCAGGGGGGTAATAAATTCGGTAAAAATAAGTTTAGGAGGGTAATAGGTCACCTTTAAAGGTTGAGTGTGTAGTTGGGATTTCGACTAAAGGTTGGAGGGGTAATAGACCATTTTCTCTAAATACTATGTTAAATACCAAAACTAAACTTTGTTCATACCAATAATCTTATAAAGGCAAAGAGTAATGAGCACCAATAAACATCAAAATGCAATATTCATGTCAAATGTTACTAATTGCAGAATCGAAAAATGTATAATTTGATGTAGTTGATATCAAATTTAATACCATCTGATGCGACTTAGTTCATATCAATTTCATTCAATAATGTAAAATAAGAAATAAATGATAAAGCAGCATAACATTATATAAATACTACTTAAATACAAAAAATAAACTTTGTTCATACCAACAATCTTAGAAAAACAAATAATAATGAGCACCAAATAATTAAATCAAATTATTAACTATCTTAGAAAAACAAACAGTAAATAAAAAAAAAATAATTCAATATCAATTTTATACCAATTTAATACAGAAAAAAAATCAAAATCAAATTATATTAACTTTACAATCTTTTCTTGATTTCTTCGTGTCAACTTTCTTATCACCAACTTTGCCAACACTTACATTGGCTTTGGACCTTGTAATTTTAGTATTTTCACGATTATTTATTTTTGATTTCTTTGTTTTATGAGCGGAAATCTCATCTTCAAAATCAGAAGCTGAAGCTTGTTCAACAACCTTTTTTCTCTTATCAACCATCTTATATTCTGGAACAACAACCTTTTTTGATGCTAAAAATAGCTTTGCATGTTGAGTTGCGGCTGCTTCAAGAATGGTGAATTTTTTGAAAAATTTATTTTGAATTAAAACCAACCCTCTAAGTCGCACTTATATAATACGTGCGTACAAGAAAAACGTGAAAAATTATAGAAGAAAGTTAAAGAATAAAGATCTTTTGCGTATGAATATTGGTATTGATATACCGAAAAACGTAAAAAATTGTAATAAAAAGTTAACAGAAAGGAAAAAGAAATTGAAAAAGGTAAAGAGTTAAAACTTCTATTGGTAGTGAAAGGCGGTAAAAGGTCAAAAAAGTGTAGAAATAAGTTAATTATTAAAGTTAACTAGTATAGGTACCTACGCGATGCACGTTTTTTTTTTTTAAAAATTATTAAGAAAATATTACTTTGAAATTAGAAAATTAACCAACTTTTATTATATGACGTTAAAATACTTCAACAGTCAATAAAATATTAAAATAATTATTATTAATGAAATTACGGAATATTTAATAACTAATCACAATTTTAATCATTTTAGGTCGATATAAAAAGAGCAATATTAGTAATTTGTAAATCATTTCATTGACTGGTTTTTAAAATTTATAAAATATGACATATTAATTTTATTGTTGAATTTTTATCTTTATATTTTTAATCAATTAAAACATGTCGTTATATTCTTATTTTTAATTTTAAATTTCAATTTTTTTTAGACTAACAATTCACTCCTCACCCCCCCTCTTCCCCCCCCCCCCCCCCCCGCCCCGCTCCGCCCACCATAATCTCCTACTCTTGCCTCCCCCATTATCAATATTCATCTCTCTGTCTCTATCTTTTTAATATTTCTTAATAACACTTTGAGCATGTTAAATCAAAAGAAAAAGTTTAACTATTCATTTTATATTTATGAGTTATTTGTATACATTATATATAGAAACTTTAAATTCCTTAGTTACATCTATAACAAAAGATAAATGTAATACTCCTTCCATTCCAGAATAATTAAATTATTGATGTATTTTTTGATGTTCAAAATAATTGAATTTTTCAAAGCCCAAAAGAATTGTTGGAACTTTTTTCCATATTATCCTTTCATTTGATGAAGCTCTTAAGTACTTCACATTTTCTTACGAGAATAGGTTATATAGGTTAAGAATTAAAGTGTAAAAGTGGAAAGTAGTCCACAAATTATGCTCTTAGACATTTTTCTTCATTAGAGGGTGTCATATCCCAACAATTCAACTATTTTAGAATGGAGCGAGTACTAATTATAAATAATAAAAACAACACAAAAATTTTGAACTTATAACATAAATAATCATGATATGTTTCAAATACATGGCGTATTTATCACCTTTTCAATTCACTAAATTTCAACAGTTTTCACGGGACAAATCTTACTGGGATCTTTAAAAAGTAACGTCTTACCTCCATATAAAATCTTTAAATCTATATTTTGACTGAATTCAACACGTTGCTCTCTTGCAAATTTTATATCCTTATGCCTACAAATTTAAATTCAAATGCGCGCGCGCGCGCACACATATATATATATAGATAAAATTCTAATTTGTCTTTTTCTTTGATATTTTTATTCTTTCTTTTTCATTAACAAAGGAAATTTTTTAAAAGAAAACGAATTTATGCCAATTTAAGTTTAATTTTGAATTTCAATAATGTATCTATAACAAAATAGTTTTGAAAAAAAAAGAAGATAATTTATATATTTAAAAATACATAATTCTAAGATACTTTGTCTTTTCTTTCTTCTTTGTTAACAAAACAGACTATGTTTTTCTTAAAAAATTAAAATATATTACATTTAAATTTCAATTCAAGTTTAAATTATATTCAAAACTTGATAACGTATATATTTGTTAAAAGTACGCTTTTGAAAGAGATAATATAAACGAAAAAATTTAGCGTGACAAATTAATAAATTCAAACGGTTGATTTTTGAAAGAAAAACAACAAAGTAACCATGCAATCCCCATAAGTAATTACCTCACGCTTCTTCTGTTGTTCGATTCCAGATTCCTGCTTCTAAACTATCATTTTCAAAGTTTATTGATTGTTCAGAAATAGGTATTTATGAAGCCACTTTTTTATTTCATTATAAAAATTATTCGTTAATCGAAGCAACTTAGCACAATAAAAAAAAAGAGATCAGCGTCCAATACATAAAATTATTTCATGGCAATATTGATCCCAATTCTTCATGATCAAATAAGACAAATTGTTAGCAAATTTTAATCAAATAATCTAAACATAAACTTTGAATAGTAAGCAAATTGTGCTCAAATATAATATGAAAGCATATATCAGGCATAAATATTATATATCAATAGACAAATTTGATCGAAAAATCAAAGAATAAGGTTAGAAAATTTAAAGAATGAAATAAGAAGCTAATTTCATTGAGAAATGAGTTTATACAGGAAAAGATTAATTAAAATCATGTCTTATCTAGTATAGAGTTTTTTTTTCGATTCAATATCTAACATAGAGTTTGTTTTCGAGTCAAATTTAAAAAAAAATCTGTAACTTTCTATTCAAATTCAAAGAATAAAAATTTATCACTAATTCAACTAACTAATTTTCAATAAATTCTATATTTATCTAAAAGTATTTTTTTTAAAAAAATTATTAAAATAAATAATATAACATACAATCTTTGAATTAAAATAAACAATATAAAATAATACTAAGAACATGACTTTTCCCAAAATAATACATACAATTGTTGAAATCCTTATTGAATTAGTTAATGTAAAAATACATTAAAGTTAAAATTAAAATTGAAATTTATAATATAAAAAGGTCAACTTTCTTCTACAAAAATGGAGCATGTGTGATAACACCCGAGGAAAATGGGGAAATAGGGGATGAAGAAGTTATGTGAGGGAGGGATTTAAGTTGGTTTAGGCTAATTAATAATTTTACCTTAATTTGGCCATTTTTTATTTTATTCTTTTCTTTTCTTCTCTTTTTATTGTTTAAAAGTATCTTTATCCTATAAATAATTTTTCACCCAAAATGAATGTAAAGTAGAATATAGTCAAAGTAAGTCTTTTAATTATTATTTTGATCTAAGTAAGAATGGATAAGTAAATTAACTTAACAATTTTTAGTTAAAAATTCAAATGGGATTCTATTTTTAAGAAAATGATTTATTTTAAAAAAAAAAGATATTGTATTTTTAAATTTAAATATTTTATTTATGTATTATTATTATTATTATTATTTAATATTAAAATATATTATATATCATTGTAAGAAATAGGTTATGAATAGTTAGAGTTCATTTAGAACAATGCACCATTAACAGAAGAGTGGTTATTATTTGTTAAAACTTAAAAAAAAAATCAGCCGAAGGAGGTAAAATACCTTAAAGAAGAGGCGACCCGAAATGTATTTCCATTGTTTATGGCGCTATTAATCAATATAAGAAGTAAAATGCCAACACACAAAATCAACCAAAACTACATAAATGAGCCAATTTATGCGCACACACACAAAAAAAATACACATGCACGTATTTATCAAACAAATTGACCATAAAACGGCACTAATTTCAATCAAAATATAAGAGAAAAATGAGATTTGAATAGGTGATGGAAAAAGAAACCTTGAAAGTGAGAATAAAAATGATTTTGGTGATGGAAGGAGTTAAAAATTAACAATGTATTTTGGTAGTAAGACGGATTCGAAAGGCTTTTTGTTACGCATACCTTGTCTGCAAAAGTATATGTTCTGAAACTTAGTTTATAGCTATTGGACGGTGTTTTTCTTTTTTATGATACATGATATGTATTTATAGTAATGCTATAGTTTTTGAATTACAGAGATAATGCTAAAAGAGTTGGGATATCACTATTTTAAATTCAAATTTAAATTAAGTCTGGATAATCACTAGGATAAAATTAAAACTCTATTTTAAATTCAAATTCAAATTAAGTCAGAATAATCACTAAGAGTTGAGATAAAATTAAAACTCTAAAATTATAGAAGTAGTTATAATCATTAAAAATTTAAAATTGTTATTTGATTAAAATATTTTTTTAGATGATGATTATTTGAGTTAAAAAACTGCTTCAAACTTGCTGAAAGTTACTAACTCACTAACCCCTTCTTTTTTTAAAGTTACTATATTTGCGCATATTTTTTTTTAAAGTTAGGATTAATTTTTAAAACTGGAGTTTAAAAAAATGAAAGTTAATTTTTGCATCAACAAATTAAAAATAATGAAAATAATAGTTCAGATTAAGGTAGAGTTTATAATTTTTAAAATTGGATTCTTTAGTTTTTGTTTGTCCGATATGACTTTTTTAAAAAATGAAAGTTAATTGAGGTTTAAAGTTACTATATTTTTTAAAGTTGAGGATTAATTTTTAAAGTTACCCCAATTATAATTTTCACATCAACAGATTTTAAATTGCTGAAAGTTTATACTTACTAATTCACCCCTATTTTTTAGGTCAGCAAGATTTTCTTGGTTGAAAATATCATTAATTAATACTTAAAGTTTATTTAGGACTCTTTAATTATAGTTTTTAATATTCTATAATTCAAAATTTTTATTATAATATTATTAAATATTGTCTTAAAAATTGTCACGTGGCTATTTTAATATTTTGTCGCTTGACATCTTGTCTTGTTTTAGTTTTGCTTTTATATATATATATATATATATATATATATATATATATATATTATAATAATAATAATAATAGTAAAAACTACTACTACTAACCACAATTTTTTTTTTCTAAATTAAAAAATTACTACTATGTGTCTTCTATATACTATTACTGCTACAATTATTATGTTTATTGTTATTACTATTATTATTATTATATTGTATTTAATATTTTTTGTTAAAGATATCATCCTAAATGTAATATTATGAGTTGTAATATTATTTATTAATAGATTATTATTATTTTAAAATAGTTAGAGTTTATTTAGAACTCTTCAACAATGGTTGTTACATTTAAGCTAATAAAAGTCTTTTGATTTTCATTTAAAGTATTATTATTTTCAAATTTAAATATATAATAAATATTTTATTTTATTTTTAATAAAAATCTTGTCTAGGCCTAAGTTTCATTTTTTAAATTTAATGCATCTTTTTTATTGGGTTAAAAAGTTGTTTGAAATGATCCACGTTTCTTTATTTTTAAATTTACTGCATGTTTTGAAAGTTTCAAATTTTCTAATATTTTTTAATTAAATTTTTTTATTACAACATTATTAAATATTGTCTTAAAAATTGCCACGTGACTAATTTAATAGCTTGACACATGGCATCTTGTCTAGGCCTAAGTTTTTCTTATATATAGAGAGAGATAAAAAGTAAAAAATCAATTCTTAACTTTAAAAAATATATTTACCATATATAAATCCTTAAATTGTGAACAAGCGCTAATACTTAATTATTAAAAAAAATCATTGATACCAATAATATAACTTGCCTTAATTATCCAAAACTTTAATTAAGAGTGATAAATGTTAAATGTTAAAAATAAGGAAATCATATAAATAATAAATATTAGAAAATTGATATTCGGATATTTAATTAAAATATATTTTTCTAAAAAGTTTATATAGCTTATAATTATTTCTTTAGTCTAGTAATTATTGAAAAGTTTTGCTATAACTTGTAATTAACAAACTAATAAGCCTATTTAGGATACTTTTCACTTGTTTTTAATGGTTACATTTTGAATTAGCATACTCATTACGAAAACTAACTATTCACGTGACTACTCTATTATAGTATTTCTATTAAATAATATTTACTATTGTATCTTGAAATTAATTTGAAAATAAATAAATAATGCTAAAGATAAAACATAAAAAAAATTATCTTCCTTGATTCGTAAAAAATAATAAATAAAAATAAAAATTAAATTAAAAAAATAATGACAAATAAATTCAAACGGATGAAGTAAGAATTAGATACGAGATTCTTGTGTCAGCATGGACCACCACTATATATTACTCTTTCTCCTCAAATTTATGTGATACATATAAAAATTTGATAACAACGATAATAATATATCAAGTAAAATTTTACAAGTGAGGTATGAGGAGGATAAAGTATATGAAGACCTTACCACTATCTCGAAGAGGCAGAGAGGCTATTTTCGAAAGATCCTCGGTTCAAGTATAACAAATCCAAGTACAAGGAAGAGGAACACACTGAAATACAATAATATGGCAACACGAAAATTTATCATAAGTGCAATAAACAAAATACAATAAACGATAATAAAGATAGATATCACGGCTAAATCCTATGCTATTAAGACTAGTGCACGTCAACACTCCTACCTGACTAACCTTCTATTCTAATGCGCGTCTTCCATTGAAATTTGGATAATCAATGAAGTTTTTAAAATATTTTTAGTTGTTAACTATTGTGACTTATAATACCGTTACGTCATTTTCAAATAATATGTGTTAGAGTTGTGTAATTTATGTTGCACGATTGAAATTTGATGATTTTAAAATATTTTAAATTGTTAAATATTATGTTTTATAGTAATTTATACATAATTTCCTAGATAATATGTCAAAAATCCAATTTGAGTATTCACACGTGATGAAGATGAATATGATTTTCGAAGGAGAAATAAAAGTGAGAAAGAATGGGATTTAGTAACTATAGTCGTAATCGTTACTCGTACAAGATAGATTCTGTAAATATCCTTGGAGTGAATTCTTGGAAGTGAAATAACGTTTTGAAAATTGAATTGTTATGCGTTTAGCCAAGTTTGTCAGGAAAGTTAGGCCAAATTTTTTTTTTTGGGGGGGGGGGGGGGGGGGGGGGGGGGGGTTGTGAATGAATTTGAGAGTTTTTCGTTGAAGGATTTGTATGAATTGGGAGGGTTTTGTTGAGGTTTTAGGGCTTTTGATTTCTTAATGAGGGGGTTTGACACAAAAGGATTAGGGAAATTACACATAGGCCACTCCTAATAAGAGTTAGCTACAAGTTTCTCCTGTAGCTCAATATTTATTTTTTCTAACCAGATTTATGTGAGACATACGAAATTTGAATAGTGAATACTTTTTATGTCATATTTAAATAATATATGTGAAACTCTCTGCCGCAATTTATATGAGATCATTGTAATTCAAAGAGCCGGCTAAATTGTTTTTATGATTTTTTAAGTATCTTAAATTACTGGTTATCGTAATATATAGTAATTTTTATGTAATTTATATCTATAATCTATATTTATATCTGTATCTATATCTATATCTATATTTATCTCTATGTCTATATCTATGTCTATGTCTATATCTATATCTATATCTATATTTATATCTATTCTATATCTATAATCTATATTTATAATTTATATTTATAATATATTAAAAGTGTGAAGGGCCTTAGAGATATTGAATGAACTTTTTGCCATCCATTAAAAGCCTTTGCTTTAAACAAAATCGTCTTTTCACTATTTTTTTAATATTTAATAGTTAAAAATTAATTAAATATATTTATAATAAAATTCTTCCTTATTATAACTATTAATGACAATTAATATTTTTTTCATTACTTTAAGAATTTAAATGTCATTAAATATTGTTTGTAACCCTAATATTTAACTTAGGTACAATCCTACTTTACTACAATTAGCCCGTATATTTTTGGAAGAAATATTAGGAGAATTTAGTACAAACTCCTAAATCATACAGGAAGGAAAATTGGAATAAAAACTCCATACAACCAATTGAAAAAAAAGAAAGTAATGTCGATGATGACATCAAATACCAATATCATGTGTAAAATCAAATACTTTTTTGATCTGTTCTTTTTTTTCCTAAAATATATAGGAAGGATAATTTGAATAAAAAATTCATAAAATCTATAGACAAAGGAACTGATATCGGTGGTAACATCAATTAGCAATGTTATGTGTAAAACTAGACAAAGATGGGCCCATGTTATATGTTATTTTTTGGTCTTAATTTATATGACATAAATATAATTTAGATAAATATAATTTAGATGATCAATCACTTAAATAATTAAATTTTTAATTATTATGATTTATAATACTTTTTCTTCTATTCCTAAGTGACACTGATATAATTTCGAAAATCAACCAAATATTTTATATCTTTTAAATTTTTTAATTTGTTAACTATGTGACTTTAAATGCTTTTAGAATAATTTTTTCAATAGGATACAAATACTCTTTACGTCTAAATTTACGGGGCACGAATAAAATATATATATATATATATATGTATGTATGTATGTATGTATGTATATATGTATGTATTGTGATTTACAATACTTTTTAACTCATTTTTCAAATAATATGTGTTACTTTATATTTTTCTCTGTCTCATCCTAATTTATCTGACACTAATATAATTTTGACGGTCAACCAAATATTTTATGTTGACATATTTTTTTCTATTTCACCTTTTTTTATGAAATATTATTAATTTTTTTAATGCTTAGATGATCATAATAATTAATTAGAGGTGGTATAAAAAAATCACAGTTGAAACAGCGAAATAGATGTCTTAAATGACTTATAACAACTAGTTAGAAGTGACATATCAAAATTACTATAAAAATATTTATAAAAAGATTTAAATGGGCCTCGTATAAGACATCATGTTAATTTGAAATATCAAGAGTTAATTTATCATTTTATGTTTTTTATTAAATATTTTTTTTAATACTTAGATGACTTATAATAATTAATTAGGGGTGATATAGTAAAATTATGATTGAAGCAGTTGGAGCAGACATTACAAAATATGAAGAGTTAATTTATCATTTTATGTCTTTTACCCTTTTTATTAAAAATTATTAATTTTGTAATACTTAGATGATGTATAATAATAATTGGAGGTGATATAGTAAAATCACGATTGAAGTAGCTGAAGCAGACAGCACAAGTAGACACGTCGACCTCGTGCTTACTTATCACCACTTATTATTAAGTAAAATTTACCTTTCTTTAATTAAGTATTATTAATCTTTTAATACTTAGATGATTTATAATAATTAATTAAGGTGATATGATAAAATCACAATTAAAACAGTAGACGCAGGCAACATAAGCAGACATGTCGACCTCGTGCTTGCTTATCACCGCTTGTTATTATGTACAAAATAAATTTTACATGATATTTTCTTTCTACTTTTTTTGTTCTTTTTTTGTTCTTTTTTTTTTTTTTTTTTTTTATAAAATAAACATTAAAGATTTTAAAATCTATCAAGTTTGCCTTCAAATAACGAGGAAAAAGGTTCAGTGCCTTTTCTTGTCAGGACCTACAAGTTTACAGTCCACTACTAAGTCGACAAGAGGTAAAGTTTAGAATTTCTTATTTAATGGTTCTACTTTTTAAAGTACAAAAAAATAAAAAAAAATGAAAAGGAGCAAACGTGCCAGCACGTTCACATAGACTAGTTTCCTAAATATCATGTCAAAAACCCAATGGGTTTTCGCAGAAAATAAAAATGAATATGATTTTCAAAACAGAGTCAAAAATAAGAAAGAGCGGGTTTTAGAAAATTCAAAATCGTATTTGTAATTTTGTATTGAAAGTTTTACTAGTACAAGATTCAGATTCTATTCATGTTCTTGCATATGAAATAACGAAATCCAGCTTTTTTCACAAATAGAAAAAGAACTTTGTTCGGTTAAAGCCCTTCAATATCATCTGCTTAAATTGGTTTATTGTTTCTCCGTATTGCCCACTTAATCCATAAGCCTCAATAATAGCAGTCCATGTCAGAGATCCTTTGACAGGTATTAAATCAAAGGAAAACCTATTTATCAATTGCGCCACAACTCCCATACATCTTCACAAGTTCAGCAGAAACAAATGGTACAGATGCTATATCTTTCTTCAGAATCTGACCATGTATTTCCCTCCCAAGTTTCAAAAGCCTTAATTTGCTAAAATCCTTCCCATTGCAACAGCGTCCGTCCGGTGCTTTGGCAGCTGTATTGACCGGAAAACACCAATCGCTTCTTCAAGACACCCAGCGTCGATATATGACATGAGTGTCCATGCTATAACATTCCTGTTCTCCATGATATCAAAAACTCTAGATGAATGTTGAAGCAAACCACATTGTGAGTACATCATCATTAGGCGCGTACTTACAGATGCATTAGGCACAAAACCATTTTTCACTGCATAAGCATGAATCTCTTTTCCTTGCTTTAACACTTTCAGTTTCCCACAAACAGAGAGAACAATGGCGACAGTTACAAGATCAGGCTTTAAAGCCGCCTTGTTGCATCCACACAATTGATCTCAATGCCTGCCAAGTTTTCTTTCCCATGCTTCTCCAATAACCGGAAGAATAGTAGTAAGAATAATAGAATTCAGCTTTAGTCCCTCATTTATCATCAATCTCATATACTCCAACGCCTCCCTTTGCAACTTATTATGAGCAGAACCAGTTATCATCGCACCCCCACATAACTACACCCCTCTCCTCTGCTTCCTCAAACATCCCATCTTGAAATTGGTTTATTCTGTATCAGCAGATGCTAGTTACGATAGTGGTTCCAATGAAGCGAATTTAGTCATTGGTAGCATTCTGTGGATTACTAACAATCATTTGGAGAAGCCAAAGTCAACGGGAGTACTACTGTGAATAAATTGAAACCCTGAGCTTGCGGATGTTATCAAGGGACCAAGGCGGAGAGGAAACTTTTGCAGTTGTGATTTGGTATTAGGCCTTACTTTCTGCATATGATGAACAAAGCTAACAAGATTATCATAAACATGATATAAATCTAAAAACAGTGACAAGTATGTTCCAAGAAAGTGAGCGCACCTTGACTGAAAGTGAACCTTATCTTGCCGTAGTCATTCAGTTGTTTTCTACCTATGAAATTTAGTGTTAAAAGTGGATAATTTAAGTGGAACGGATGTATTGACATGAGAGGGGAAATGTTAATGAAAATGACTAAATTAGAGTTCTTTCGAGTAATAAAGACATCATGATCTTTGGCATTCGAGGACAGGAGAAAGGAAGGTCACGAGGCAAAGTAAGGCCATGGAAACGTAACACACATAAAACAAGAAGATACCAAAACAAAGAACCGAAATATATACCATAGTAGTTCCATTTTTTCGATTAATCGAAATATCAAAACCTTAAAACCGAAAGCCGAACTCTTAAAAATTAAATACCGAAGACTGGCCGTGTGTTTTACATGAATTACTTACTTTAAAAGGACAAGTTTTTCCTTTAAGAGGTTGAATCTCCGTATTGATACACTTTTTCTAGTTCCACATTTAGATCACATACATAGATTCACGCGTAACTTAATACGACAACTATTTAATACAACAACGGCCATTTTTTTCTTATGCTGCCAAACAAAAAGTGTACCATTTTATGCTGGTATCAATTGCTCCGATATCAAAACTGAATGAATCTATTAGTAAATCAATCCACTGTTTGTAAGCACAAAAGCATATAAATAGAGCAACAAAAAAACTAAGTGAATCAAGAATGCTGGACTACAGGAGCTGATCCTTGTATGATTTATAAGCTTCTTCCCCGCATCATTATATATGTGATGTTGCTGCACATTATATAAGAGTTTTAGATTGATTTTGCAAACAATAAAATATGAGCAATTGATCTCACTTCAAGTTGGAGGATTTGATATCTCACTTGATGGTTAATCAATTGTTCAATTTTTAGCCAAGCTTCACAAACCGTATGGCCACGTTTGGATTTGATTAATATTATTTCTTGACGGATTTGTCGTAAAATCATATCTTGCATCCACAAGAGAATAACAGAATCAATTTGTCCCTGTTGAAATGCAGGATTCTGAACAGAGCTGCCATCCTCATCGCCCATAGTAGGTTCAGGGCAAGTATAGCTTCCATCAATAAAACCATAAACACCATAATCTTTGAATATGGGCAAAAAAGAATAAACCACATTTTTTTAATAAATGCTAATTCAGAGAAAAAAAAAAATTAGAAGAAATTTGTTGCAGTAGGAGTAAAATTTTGTAATAGAAACACCACACAAGTAATTTGACCACTATCTATAAAACACCTGTCAAAATAATTGATAGCTTACATGACTTCTTGCTTTCCTTGATAAACCCCATAATTCCAAACAACGTGCTCGTTATATTTCTGCTTATAACAAAATTCAAAAAGTTAAACACACAAGCTTATATACACTATGAAGCCAATAATTTTTTGCTAAATATGCAACACCTAAGTTGCACGAACGCTATATTTTTGCTGCCGTAACCGTCGACATGTGACGGGTGCGGGTGCGAGATACGTGTGGGATTCGGTCAACTCACATTATTGGATACTTTGACCAGAGTCCATGGACAAATTTGGGGGAAAATTGAGATTTTGATTTCTCAAAATAAAAGATAAAATAAATTTAAGACATTGAAAATGGCATACTTTCAGTATTATAATCCTTTAGTCTCCCTTTTAGTTTTTCCTCTTGGTCAATTGGCCCACACTAGCGCTTCCGCGCAATAATTCGACCAAAGGTGATCCTATTACAGGAATAAAGTTAGGGACACTTGTTACTATTTGACACTTGTTACTATTTTCACTGCCCAATAACCAATTTGGTCCAAAGGTAAGGAATAACCAGTTACGCCAAAAGATTCAGTTAATACAGCTAGAACCACACCAGTAACACAAGTCAATTCGCGAGATTTTTTAAATCCACCGGTGAGATACACACGAAATACATGCAGGATCATCATTTCCTTGATTCATGATTCAGATCAAATAGAGAGAAATCGAAAATTCAAGTGGTTGTGCTCTGAGGTAGACAATAGGAACAATCTATAATAAGAGTTGATGGAAAGCCTTGAAAGACCTTCTTTTTCATTTTTTTTAGGTGAAGAACCAAAGGGCTTGAAAGAAGAAGTTGGGGCTCTTGGGGGAAGACAACCTAAAAGATATTTCAATATTTAGAATATCTTTATAGCTCTATAATTTTGGATTCTTTAGCTGAATCCCAACACTCGTATCCATACCTGAATCCGCACCCTTAAATCTTAAAAGTTATATTTTGCCGAATTCGACTCTCGAATTTACTTCCGAGTCAGATACTCGCAGTTGAGTCCGAAGAAGAAAACGAAAATTTTCTTAAGAAAAGTAAAATTTAATGCAATATACATGACATGTCCATAGATGCATAATCAAGCAAATTGTTCATGCATCTTTGAGACAGGTTCTTCCAATACAAAAAAAAATATACTACAAGATTTATACATGAAAATTGTCCAAAATTATACCACAAGACTGTACATGAAGATTATACTACAATATACATGAAGATTATACTACAATATACCTAAAAATTGTACTACAAGATAGTTCTTCAAAAACAAAAAAAATTATCAAATCTTCAGTCTAATTCATTGTAACTAAGATAAAAAATCCCCCCACCCCCCCCGTCTACACCCAGTACCATGCCCAGGTCCAAAACAGTCCCCACCCTCGCCTAGACCCGAGACCATGCCTAGCTCTGGGATCGCCCCTTCCCCCTCCCGCCCCTACTTAGCTCCAGGAAAACGCCTAGGTCCAGCATAGTCCCCCACCTGGACCAGGGACCACGCTTAGGTCCAAATCCCTCGTTCTCACCTGGACCCTAAATCCTAAAACCTTAAACTAGGATCCTCCCTCTTGCCCCCACCTGGACCACGGGATGCCTGTAAGTACAGAATAGTCCCCCTCCCGCCCCCGCCTCCGCCTGGACCCGGGACCACTCCCCCAAGACCACCCCTTTCCTGGACTTGAGACCACGCCTAGGTCCAGGACTGCACCCCGCCTGGACCTGGGTCAACACCTAGGTCCAGGACAACCCCCCTCCTAAACCCGGGACCACGCCTAGGTCTAGGACTGTCCCCCACATGGACCCTGGACCAAGACCAGCTCAAGGATTCCCCATCCTGGCCACGCCTGGACTATGAGTCAACGTGCAGGTCCAAAACCCCCCTCTCCTCCTGCTTCCATCTGAACTTGGGACCACGCTCAGGTCCGGGACCGCCCCTTTCTTCCCTAGACCCGGGACTATACCCAGGTCTAGGATAACCCCTACCTTGGACCCGGGACCATGCCAAGCTCCAGGACTCCCTTCCCGCCTAGACCCGGGACCACACCCAGGCCTAGGCCCAGGATCATCCCCTGCATCGACCCTGGAACACGTCCAGGTCAAGGATTCCCCTTCTTGCCCGCCTGGACCATAGAAAAACACCCAAGTCAAAGACCCCTCACTCCTTCCACCCCCGCATGAACCTAGGACTATGCCCAGTTCCAAGACCAACCCCACCTGGACCCGGGACCACGCCTAGGTCCAGGACCGCCCCTAGCTTAGACCCAGGACCACGCCAAGGTCCAGGACCCCCTCATTCTTAGACCCGGGACAATGCCCAGGCCCAGGACCCTCCATCTTCGCCCCTCTCTCCCTACCCTCTGCCCCCTCCTTCTCGCCACACCCAGGTCCAGGACCCTCTCCCTCCTGGCCCCTCACCTGGACCACGGGATAATGCCCAGGTCAAGAAACCCCTTCCCATTCCCACCTGGATCACAGGATAATACTCTGGCCCAGGACCTCTCCTCCCGCCCCCTGACTGGACTATTGGATAACACGTCAAGGTATAGGACCCCCATCCCCCTGTCGCCACCGCTTAGACCCGGGACCACGCCTAAGTCCAGGACCTCCCCAGCTAGACTCGGCATAATACTCAGGTCCAGAATCCCCCCACCCACTCCCGCCTAGACCATAGGATAACGATTTCTCTGTCTCGCCCCCTACCTGGACCATGGGACAACACCTAGGTCCAGGACCCCCTCTCCCATCCCAATCCTTGCCTAGACCTGAGACCATGCCCAAGTCTAGGACTACCTTCTCTCGGGCCTGGACTCAATCCCACGCCCAGGTCCAGGATCCCTCCTCTCCATGGGACCATGCCTAAGTCTGGGATCATCTTACCTCCAAGCCTGGAACCGAGATCACGCCCAGGTTCAGAACCTTTCTCTCCCGCTTGGACCGGGGACCATGCCTAGGTCTAGGACCACACCCTCTCCCCCACTTGGACCTGGGACCATGCCCAGGTCAAGGACCCAAGACCACGCCCAAGTCTAGGATATAGGACCACGCCTAGGTCCAAGACTGTCCCCACTCCCCTTTCAGTCTGTATTTGGGACTATGCCCTGGTCCAGGATCACCACCCTCTCTGACCTGGACCGGGGACCACGTCCATATCTAAAATTGCCCCTCTCCCTCACCTGGGTCCAAGACCACACCCAAGTCCAAGACCTCCCCCGTTCCCCCGGCCTGGACCCAAAACCATGTCCATGTCCAGGACTGCCTTCTCTCTCTCTAGTCTGGACCCGAGACCACTCCTAGGTTGAGGATCTCCCCCTTTTTCTCCAGCCTAGGCCTGGGACCATACCCATGTATAGGATAGCCTCCTCTCTAGCCTGGACCCAGGAACATGCCCACGTCCAGGACCGCCTCCCTTTTTGGCCTGGACCCGGGACCAAGCCCACATCTAGGACTGGCTCCTTCTTTCTTTGAACTGGACCCAAGACTGTGATAGGTCTAGGACCTCTCCCTTCAATTCGGCCTGGGCCCAGGACCATGCCAGGGTCCAACACCAATCACCTCTAAACCTCGACCTGGACCCGAGACCATGCGCAGGTCCAGGACCACCCGTCCTCCCCTATTTAGACTCGGGACCACGATTTGGTGAAAGAACACTGCCCTCTGTCCTAGACACTCGACCATTTCAGATCTAGGACCGCTCCCCTATGGCCTGGACCCGAGACCACGTCCTAGTCCAGGATCGCACCCCTTCCGGCCTGGACCCGGGACTATGCCTAGGTTATGGATCACCGCCCTTCATCTAGGACCAAGGACCATGCCTAAGTTAAAAAATGATGCCCCTCCCCCTCAAGCCTGTACCTAGGACAACGCCCAAGTCTAGGATCTCCACCCCTTCGACCTAGACTCGGGACTACACCTGGGTCCAGGACCGCCTTTCCTATCCTTCGGTTGGGACTCGGAATAATGCTCAGGTCCAGGGCCGCCCCCTTCCCTCGCTGGCCTGGACCCAGGATCGCGATAAGGTCCAGAATCGCCCTACTCCTTCTCGCACGAACTCAAGACCACGCACAGGTCCAGGATCACCCCCTCTTCCATTTGGACTCGGGACCATGCTTAGGTCCAGGACCTCCCCCCTATGATCTAGACTTTGGACCACACCCAGTTCTATGACCCCTCCTCCCGCCTGGACTCGAGACCACGCCTAGGTCAAGGACCTCCTTCTCCCCCCTTCCATCCCATCCGGCCTGGTCCCGAGGCTACGCCCAGGTCCAGGACGCCCCCTTCTAAACTGGTCTCGGGACCATGCCTAGGTCCAGGACTTTCCCCCTCGGCCTGGACCTAGGACTACGCCCAGGTCTAAGATCGCCCCCTCCCTTTCGACCTGGTCCTGAGACTACGCCCAAGTCTAGGATCGCTGCCCTTTCGTCCTGGACCTGGGACCATACCCAGCTCCAATACCGCCCTCTATCCTCCCATCTTTTCGAGACTTAGGATCATGTTCAGGTCCAGGATCACGCCTTCCTCCAGCCTGGACTAGACACCTATATACAAGATTGTCCATCATCTGTCTGGGAAATGGAACAACACCCAGGTCAAATATCAACCACCCTTTTCTCCCAGCCTAAACTTGGGACTACACCAGGTTCAGAACCACTCTCTTTGTCTTGGACTTAATACCACTCCCAGGTTTAAGACCGCTCCTCTCCGGCTGGACCCGAGACCAAGCCCAGGTTGAGGGCCCCTTCTTACCCTTCTTTCTCTCAGTTTAAGACTGCCCTTCTTCTGTCCTGGATTTGGGACCACACTCAGGTCTAGTACCTATCGCTCCTTCTCCTTCCGACCTGGACTCAAGACCATGCCTAGGTCCAGGACCAGGACCGACCCCCCCTTTGTCCTGGACCTAGGACTATGCCAAAGTCCACGACCGACCGCACCCTTCCTCTGAACTGGATCCAGGACCATGCCTAGGTCCAAAACTGCCTCCCCCCGGCCTGGACCCGAGACCACTCCCAGATCAAGGATTGCCTCTTTCCGTACATGTACCCGCGGCCATGCCAAGGTCCAAGACCCGACACCATGCCTAGGTCGAGGACCCGAGACTATACCCATATCCAGGACCTCTCCCCAGCCTTGACCCAAGACTACGCCCAGGTCATGGACTCAAGACCACCCCAGGTCATGGATCACCCTTCTCCAGCTTGGACCCAGGACCAAAACCAGGTCCAAGACTGCGCCCTACGGCCTAGACTCGAGACTACGCTCAGGTCCAGGACTGATCTCAACTCTTTGGCCTAGAACCATGACCACACTCAGGTTCATGACTGCCCTCTCTTCGGCCTGGACCCGGGGCCACGCCCAGGTCTAAGATCAACTATCCCCCCTTCAGCCTGGACTTTGACTATGCCCATGTCCAGGAATGCCTCCCTCCGGCCTGGACCATTGACCACGACCAGGTTAAGTACCACCTCCATACCAGCCTAGAACCGGGACCACGCCTAGGTCTATGACCCAGGACCATGCCTAGGTCCAAAACCTGAGATCACGCCCAGGTCCAGGACCGCCCCACCTTCTCTTGGACCTGGGACTATAATCGAGTCTTGGATCGACTCTTCCCTTCGTCCTGGACCCAAAACCATGCCCAGGTTTAGGATCACCCTTCCTCCTCCGTTTGGACTCGAGACCACGCCTATGTCCAGGACTGTCCCCCTTTTGACCTAGACCCAGGACCATACTGAGGTCCAGGACTGTCCCCTCTCCCTCCATCCTAGACCAGAGACTACACCCATGTCTAGGCCTGCCCTTGCCCCTCCAGCCTAGACCAGAGACCACGCCTAGTTCTAGGACCCCCTCACTCCGGCCTGGCCCTGGGACCACATCCAGGTCCAAGACCCCCATCCCCTCATATGGCCTGGACCCGGGACCATGCTTAGGTCAAGGATCACCCCTCCTAGGCCTAGACTGAGGACTATGCCCAAGTCTAGGACTGCCCTCTTCTTCCTTCAGCCCAGACCTGAGACCACATCGAGGTTAAGGACCGTGCTCTTTTCCCCCTTCGGCATGGATTTGAGACCATGCCTAGATCTAGGACCACTGCCCTCTCTCCTTTCGGCCTAAACTTAGGACCACGTCTAGGTACAGGAACCCCACCTCTACCCTCACCCTTTTTTGACCAGGACTCGAGACCATGTTTAGGTCAAAGAACTCTACCCCTCTTTCCTAGACCTAGGACGATGCCCAGGTTCTAGACCTCTCCCACTCTGACCTAGACTCGGGACCATGCCCAGGTCCAAAACTACCCCTTTTTTGGCTTGGTCTAGGATCTTCCCCGTACCCACCCTCCATCCTAGACCTCAGACCATGCCCAGGACCAGGACCACCCCTCCCCGCTAGGACTCAGGATCATTTCCAGGTCTAAGACCGCCCCTACCTTCCGGCCTGGACCTGAGACCATACCCCGATTTAGGAATGCCTTCCCCACAGCCTGAAATTGAGACTATGCCCAGTTCCTGTACTGGCTCCCTCCATCCAAGACCTAAGACCATGCCTAAGTCTAGGACCGATCGCCCTTCCCCCTCTTCAACCTAACTTAGGACCATGCCCAGGTCTAAGACCGATTACCCCCTCCCCTCCGGTCTAGACCTTGGACCACGCTTAGGTTCAGGACCTATTCCTCCCCTACCTGAACTCGAGATCACACCTAGGTCCAGGACTATCCCCTTTAATCTGGGCATGGAACCATGCCCAGGTCTAAAACTGCCCCCTCTTCGGCCTAGACCTGGGACCACACCCAGGTCCAAGACCTCCCCCTCTCCTTCGATGTAGATGAGATCATATCTAGGTCCTGGATAGACCACCCCTCCCCTATTCATCTTGGAACTAGACCACGTTAAGGTCCAGGACCGACCGCACCTCCTTTGGCCAGGACCCAAGACCACGCTAAGGTCCAAAACCACCAGCCCCACCCCTTTCCCTCTTCGACCAAGATCGAGGACTAGCCTATGTCCAGGACCGCCCTCCTGACCTGGACCTGAGACCATGACTAGTTCAAGGACCACCATCTTCTTTGCCTGGACCCAAAACCATACCTAGGTCCAGGATCCGGGAGCATACCCAGGTTCAGGATTGCCCCTTTCCCCGCCAGGACATGAGATGATACCCAGGTCCAGGACTTGAGACCACACCCAGGTCTAAGACCCGAGACCACACCTAGGTACAGGACCACCCTCTTTCACCTAGATCTAAGAGCACACCCAGTTCTATGACCGAGTTAAGGAACCCTGCGTCCTCCCGCCTAGACCCAGGACAATGCCCAGGTCTAAGAATGCCCCCTTCATCTTGGTTTTGAGCCCATGCCCTACCCATTTCTCTTCCAGCCTAGACCCAAGACCACGCTCAGGTCTAGAATTACCCCTCTTTTGACCTAGAATCGGGACCATAACTAGGTCCAAGACTGCTTCCATTCGACCTAGACTCAGGACCAAACCCAAGTCTTGGATCAACCATCTCTACCCTCAGTCTAAACTTGAGACCACTCCCAGGTCCAGGACCACTCCCCAAACCAGGGACTATGCCCAATTTAAGGACCGTCCCTAGACCCAAGAGCATGCCCAAGTTTAGAATTGCCCCCTGGACAATGACCAGGTCCAGTATTACCTCATCTCCCTCCAGTAATCGAGACCATACCCAGGTGTAGGACCTGATACCATGCCTAGGTACAGGACCCAAGACCACGCCAAGGTCCAGGACTGCCACCCTACGCCTAGACCTGGGACCATGCACAGCTCCAAGACTTCCCTCTCTTTGGCTTGGACCCAATACCACGCCCAGGTCCTGGACCCCTTCTCCTGTCTGGACCATGATCTGAGGTGGTTTTAAGCACTTTAGTGTTGCTTATCTTATTTAGCCTTATTTTAAGGACAAATTATGTGCTTAATATGTTAATGATGATATAATTGAGCATCAAGTATTTAAGTACGTGATTAAAATTTTAAGGTGTATTTCAAACAAGTTTATTCTTAAATTGGTCACATAGAGTTTAAACGAGAAAACTAGTATTACTAGCTTGAGCTAGGTATTTGTCTAGTTGATCTTGATGGATTCTAATGTGTTTAATGAGTTTATAAGGTTATTACTGTGTAATTATGTGTGGAACAAATTGTTTACAGTGTTAAAATTGAATCAAGCGAAGAGTCAAAACTAAGTTAAAGATCAAAAGGGACAAAACTAGTATTCTTAGCTTAAGTTTCTTGTCCGTCGTCTTGGATGTTGTGTTATTTTGAGTTCTAATCCGTGGTGTTTAATGTTATAAGATGCTTGGTGAGTTGATTATGATGATATATGAAGGATATAAAAGCTGGAAATCAAGTGGAAACAACATAAAAAGTCTTGTAATGGATTGTCAAAAGCACGGGATAAGATTTGACGTAAAATGGAAACTTTGGATATCCATGGCGCTTATACAACCCAAACAATAGATATAGAGAACGTGATATAAATAGATAGCTTCATAAGGACCCAAAATAGTGTGCCTCTATGATAATGGCACGTCATGCACCTTAGTCCCCGCTATAAGCTCCGCGACGCGGACCTAGTGCAAAAATCGACAGTTATGTCCTCCTATAAATAGGACACTTAAACTTGATGTTATTCACCTTGGACGAATTTAAAACATGAAGGGCGGGATGAAAAATACTTCAATTAGGGTTTTTATTCTATTAATTTAGTTTATTTATGGATTATATCATGTATTCAATTATCTTGATTACGGTTATGTCTATGAGTGGCTAAAAGCCCTTTTCCAAGGTTAAGGCCAAGAACATGATTACTATTGCTTTGAATTGAATTGGTTTTGATTTCTTATCATATTTGGTTTCTTATTTACCCTTGTTATAACTATTTTAAGGATTTGTGACCCTTAGAATACATATATTATCGACTTTATAAGATCAAGAGTGGAAATAAGAAAATAGAACGTGGGGATAAATAGAGTAAGGTTCTCATTCTTTTATAAAATAAGGAATCTGAATTAGCGAATAGGATAAAGATATACCTAGAATCCTTATTTGGTTCACATGTAGGATGATAGCTTCATCCGTCTCCCCGCTTAATGATGTAGCTGTAATGTCCAATTAGGTAGACGATTAGAGGTTGAGAGACCATGATCATACGATAAACCCTACGAATCAACAACCAAGATAAGTAACTTAACCGATGAAGTTCAGTAGCATAGTATGATTGTTTATAGTGCTTTAACCCTGTGTTACTATCCATTGATTGTTCAAGCACTTTACTTTACTGCATAGTTTACTTTAATTTTAGTTTTCAATTCACAAAGTTTTTCGGTTACTTTTGCATCAATTTAATCTCAATAGTTGAAGTAGAACTGGATAGTTGCTTAATACAAGTCCCTGAGGGATTGATATTCGACTTTATTTAAGGCCACTGCATTACTTAGTGAGACCACGTACACTTGCATATGCGCTTGGGCGCAATAAGTTTCTAGCGCCGTAGCCAAGGACTTGTAATCTGGTAACTATCTTATTTTTAGTTTAGCTATATTGATTTGTACATAGTTGAGTAATTTTTCATTTTAGTTTTTTTTTTATTTCTTACACTTCTTGAGATGTTACCCTGGGATAGATAGTTTTCGAGTGATGACGATTCTTATTATTTTTGCAGGGGACCCCATACTGAAGCTTATTGTCCAGATTTTAATGGAAGCACGTGGATGGGACCTTCACAATGTGAGGTGGATACTATTCTATATGTAGAGCAGACCACAAGTTGGTGTATGGTTTGTGTTAATAGTGGTCATTCTGCAGCTTTTTGTGTTGTCAATCCCAATTCAGTAATGTTTGTGGGATATGACCAAAGGCAATGTTAATTTGTGAATAACTACAATCAAATGTTGCAGACTCGACCACCAATTCGATCATGGAACAACCAGCACATCAGTTTCAACTACAACAACAAAACATGCAGGCCACAACTCAAACTAGTAATATAGAAGAGATACTAAAATAACTTTTAGCGTCTCAGGTACAGTTGTTGGAAGACATGAAGAACCAACAGGTAGCTATAAAACAATTGGAGAATCAGTTGGGGTAGATGCAACAGGTAGAAAATACCAGGACTCAAGATCGTTTGCCAAGTGACACGGAACCTTCTAACTAAGTAGTGGTAATTACTTTGAAGAATGATAAAGAGCTGAATGACAAACCTCCAAAGATACCTAAGGAGGTAAATACAGAGTTGACTCTCCAACCAGATGCAGATAAAGTTGTTGATAATTCAAGAAAGTCTGAGTACTTGAAAACTAAAATTGCTGAACATGTTAAGAAGATAGCACCACCACCATCTCCAAAGAGACTGAGTAAAGAAAAAGAATATACTAGCCAATGTATAAAACAGACACAAGAATTGCAACCATTTAGTTGTTATCTTTCTCTTGAGACTAAAATTGAGAAGGTGAATAAGAGTGAGTGTGTTGTGGATTATGTAAATTTTGAAGTAGTATTGGTTGGACCTCACTCAAATAATACATTATGTTTAGATGATATCTTGTCTATCACCTAAAATAGTAGGAGAGTGTGAAGATGAGGAACAAGAATCCTATATTCTTGATTTTGTACCAGATAAGCAATATAAAGATACACCTCAATTCAAGGTTGAGTGGTTCACCATGCACCCTCCATTACTCAGTTTCTTTATCTTTGTACCACCACCTTATTAGCGAATAAAAAAAATGGATGCAAAGTTGGGGGTAAAATTTATATCCTTAAGATGGAGGGAAAAGTTGGTTGGGTCATGCCGTGACACTAAATCAGGCTTTGCTTAGTTGGCAACCCAAGTTAAATTATATTTTATTTTTAGTATTTTTAGTTTTTAATTTACTAGTTTTTTGTTTTGTTGAGTAACAAGTTGATGGAAAGTTTGAGTACCGGAAAACCTGAGCTAAGGAGCATGATGAAGACTAAGTGTGGGGTTTCCTAACCCTCTTAATGTATAAAGAAGTTACTAGATAGGCCTAGAGGCCTCAGGAAGTATTTATATCTCTACTTTTAAAAGTATACTTTGGGGACAAAGTAGAAAGTATGGGGTGGGAAAATTCCCATTTTTAGGGTAATTTTATTTTTTTATGTTAGTTATGAGTAAGATGTGCTTGTTGGTGATATATATGACTGCATAATGCAAGTGTTTTGGTTGTAAAAGCATGTTACTTGTGTGAATTACTACTTTTGAGACTCTTCGCTCATGTTATGACTCTTGTACTTGTTGGATTAATGTTAAATTCATGTGATTGTTTGGTTGAGAGTTTATGATGATCCTGCTTGATTTGAGCATATTTCATGAGTGTGTAAGACGTTTGCATATTCCTTTTTGCATGTGATGTCTAGAACATGCCTGGTGTGTGTGCAAGATGAAATAAAGAGTGTGGGTTTAGGAGATGCTATAGGCATTTCTTTGATATCCATGTTCATACCCTTCTTGTTACATACCATTGTGCATAATATTAGATAAACCCCTATTAAGCCTTTAGTTTTTTTTAGCAGCCTTATATGTAGTCTAATCCCCTTCTTGATTGACCTTAATTTGATCCAAAACTCTTGAGCGCTTTAGTGTAAAATTAATTGAGAGTAAGGAGTTGGAAATTCAAGTAGAAAAAATGTGAAATTGAATCCCAAAGTGATAGTTATTGGTTTGTGTAATTTTTATGTGTTGTGGTTGTAATTTAGAGTAATTTGTGCTTAAGAAATTCCCATTTTTATCCAGTTATGTTACAATGAACCAGTTTTGACCCTGGTCCTTCTTGGACATTGTCCAACTTAACTAAGGCAATTGGTTAAGTTAAGGGTGGCTATCATAGGGGTGCGTAATGTATAATGGTGTAAAAAAGAAAATTGAATAAATTGTGTATAGCATAGACTCCTACCATAGTGTATGTGAATGAGCTTAATGAGATGGGGCAAAACAAAAGACGTGGGTAGACAAAAGTGGTGTAAGTGGTTGTTAGAGATTGGTCTTAATTAAAAAATGTGATGTATTAAAGCGCTTAGGGAAAATAGTCACTATTTTTGGCCAAAATAGTTCCTACCCATCCCTTAGCCTACATTACAACCCGTAAAGAACTATTTGATCCTAAGTTTAACATTCTGCTATTAGTTGAGTACTACACTAAAGGCAAGCAAATGATTCATCTTGTGTAACGTATGAATTTCTTTTATGAGTGAGCGTAACTTGATTCTTGTACCCATTTTGTTATAATTGCATTATTGTGAGTGATTATGGGTAACTCTCTTATGGTGGGGGCACATGTTCGATGATATTATGGTGAATTATATGATGTCTTTGATTGAACAATGTGCATGAGTGTGCTAACTAGGTGAATCAATTCCTGAGGCTAGGATGTTTTGGAGTAGTGTTCTTGAACTTTCAATTGTGTACATAACAAGCTTAGTGTAGAAACATGCATTCTGTGTAGTATTATATTACTAGATTGAATGTCTTGATTGTAGTAGAAGTGTGGATTCATCTTAGATTATGCTTAGAGTAAAGATTTGTTCAAGGACGAATAAATATTTAAGTGTGGGGTGATGATCTGAGGTGGTTTTAAGCACTTTAGTGTTGTTATCCTAGCTTATTTAGCCTTGTTTTGAGGATAAATTGTATGCTTAATGTGTTAATGATGATATAATTGAGCATCTAAGTGTTTAAGTTTTAAGTAAATGATTACAATGTTTAAGGTGTCCTTCAAACAAGTTTTTACTTAAATTGGTCACTTAGAGTTTAAACGAGAAAACTAGTGTTACTAGTTTGAGCTAGGTGTTTGTCTAGTTGATCTTGATGGATTCTAATGTGTTTAATGATTTCCTAAGGTTATTATTATGTAATTATGTGTGGAAAAACTTGTTTATAGTGTTAAAATTTTAATTGAATCAAGCGAAGATTCAAAACTAAGTTAAAAATCAAAAGGGACAAAACTAGTATTTTTAGCTTAAGTTTCTAGTTCGTCGTCTTGGATGTTGTGTTGTTTTGAGCTCCAATACATGGTTTTTAATGCTATATGATGATTGTATAGTTGATTATAGTTATATATTAAGGATATAAAATCTTTAAATCAAGTTGAAACAACACTAAAACGCTTGGAATGGATCGACAAAAGCATGAGACAAGATTTGACGTAAAATGGAAACTTTGGATGTCCACGACGCGTATCCGACCCAAACCATGGATATAGAGAGAATTACATAAATATATAGATTAATAAAGGACCCAAAACAGTGTTAATATGTTATTAGGACTTTTTCCACCTTAGTCCTCACTATAAGCTCCACGACGCGGACCTAGTGCAAAAATCAACAGTTTTGTCCTCCTATAAATAGGACACTTGAACTTGATGTTATTCACCTTGGACGGCTTTGAAACTTGGAGGGGGGCTGGAAAACACTTCAATTAGGTTTTTTATTCTATTAATTTAATTTATTTATGGATTATATCATGTATTCAATTATCTTGATTACGGTTATGTCTATGAGTGGCTAAAAGCCCTTTTTCGGGGTTAAGGCCAAGAACATGATTACTATTGCTTTGAATTGAATTAGTTTTCATTGCTTATCATATTTGGTTGTTTATTTACACTTTTTATAAATATTTTAAATATTCAAGACCATTAGAATACATAAATTATCAACTTTGTGAGCTCAAGAGGGGGAATAAGAAGATAGAACGTGGGGGTAAATAGAGTAAGGTTCTCATTCTTTTATAAAATAAGAAATTTGAATTAGCGACTAGGATAGAGATATACCTAGAGTCCTTATTTGGTTCACATGTAGGATGATAGATTCATGATTCTAATTGTATTATTACATCCCCGCTCAATGATATAGTTGTAATGTTCAAGTTAGGTAGACGATTAAAGGTCTAGAGACCATGATCACACGATACACCCTACGAATCAACAACCAAGATAAGTAACTTAATCGACGAAGTTCAATAGCGTAGTATGATTGTTCGTAGTGCTTTAACCCTATATTCCCATCCATTGATTGTCCGATCACTATACTTTACTGCATAGTTTACTTTAATTTAAGTTTACATTTCACAAACTTATTTTGTTACTTTTGCATCAATTTAATCTCAATAGTTGAACTAGAATTGGATAGTTGTTTAGCACAAGTCCCTAAGGGATCGATATTTGGCTTTATTTAAGGAAATTGTATTACTTGGTAAGACCACGTACACTTATGTGTGCGCTTGGGCGCAACAACCTGAGACCAAGCCCAGGTCTAGGTCCGTTCCCCTCTAGCCTGGTCTCGGACCCACACCCCTCTCTCCTTCTGGCCAAAATGTGGGACCATGCCCAGGTCTAGAATCACCCCCAGTTTGGGATTAGGACCATATCCAGGTAAGGTACGCCCCCTCTCCGGCCTGAAATTGAGACCACTCCAAGGTCCAGGATCGTCCCCCTTCCAGCCTGGACACGGGACCACGCCCAGGTCCAGGAACGACCTCCCCTTCCTCTCCTCTCGGCCTAGACCCGGGACCACGTCCAGGTTTAGGACCGCCCCTCGGACCTGAGACCATGTCTAAGTCCAAGACCGCACCCTCCTCCGCAAGGACCCCAGACCCCTTCCCCGCATGGGTCTGGGACTACGCCCAGGTCCAGGACTAATAACCATGCCCAGATCCAAGACCTGAGACCAAGCCTAGGTCTAGGACCCGGGACCATGCCCAAGTTTAGGACCTAGGACCATGCCTAAGTAAGGGATCTGAGACCAATCCTAGGCCCTGGACCTGAGACTATACCCAGGTCTAGGTCCTAGGACCACGCCCAGGTCCATGTCCACTCCCCCTTACCTCAAGACCCGAGACCATGACTCGGTCTACGTCAAGGGACCACGCCCAGCTCCAGATCTGCTCCCCCTAGGTCTAAGACTCGGGACCAGCCTAGGTACAGGACTATCTCCCTCCATCCACGACTCGAGATTACGCCCAATTCTAGGATCACCCTCCTTCGACCTGGATCTTAGACCATGCCTAGATCCAGTACCACCCTTTTCCTTTTAGACTAATTCTCGAGACCATGCCCAGGTCTAGGACCGCCCCTCTTCCTTTACCTTTAGCTTGGACTCAGGACTACGCTAGTTCCAGGACTGCCCCCCTTCCCGCATCTTGTACTCGAGACCACGCCCTAGTCTAGGACTGCCACTCTCCCTCCCGGCCTAGACCCAGGACAATGCCCAGGTCCAGGATATTCTCTCTCCCAGCCTGGCCCTAGGTCAGCACCCAGATCTAGGATCTCCCCTCTTCCTGGCCTAGCCTCGGGACAACGCCTAGGTCTAGAATTGTCCCCCCAAATCTAGGACCTGGGACAATGCCCAGGTCCAGGATCGCCCCCTTTTTGGCCTTGACACAGGTCCAGGACCGCCCCTCTCTTTTGGCCTAGACCTAGGACCACACCCAGGTCCAGGACCTCTCACCCTCAGCCTAGACCCAGGACCACGCCCAGGTTCAGGATTGGCCCCCTCCACCTCTGGCCTGGACCCGGGACCATACCTATTTCAAGGACCACCCTCCTCCAGCCTAGACCTAAGACCATGCTAGTTCAAGGATTACCCCCTTCCCCTCTATCTTGGACTCGAGACCACGCCTAGGTCAAGGACCACCCCTCTTCCAGCCTAGACCCGAGACTATGCCTAGGACTAAGCCCTCCCATTCCCTCGGCCTGGACCTGGGACAATGCCTAAATCTAAGATTGCCCCCTTCTGGCCTCGACCCGAGACTATGTTCAAGTCTAGGACCCCCTAATCCCTCCCGTTCTTTGGCTTGGACCCAGGACCATACCCATATCCAGGACTTCCCCTCTCTGGCCTAGATCGAGACCATTCCCACATCTAGGACTGCCCCTCTTTCCCTTTCGACCTAGACTCAAGACTGTACCAAGTCCAGGACCGCCTCTCTCCCCTTCTTTCGACCTAGACTCAAGACCACATCTAGGTCTAAGACCACCCCTTCCCCTGGCTTGGACTCGGGACCATAACTAGGTACAGGAACCCCTACTCCCGCCTAGACCCGATACCACACCCAGGTCCAGGACCCCCTACCTTACCCGCCTGGACCCAGGACCACAACCAGGTTGAGGAACTCCCTTCCCACTTGGGTTCAGGACCACGCCAAGGTCCAAGACTGCTTGGACTCGGGACCAAGCCCAGGATCACCCGCTTTACCACCCGGGACCAGGTCTAGGCCTGCCCTTCTCCTTTTGACCTAGTGAGACCATGTCCAGGTCCAAGACCACATCTCTCCTTATTCTAGACCCAGAACTATGACTATACCCAAGACCGCCTCCTCCTAGGTCTTATCTTGCCTCCCCTCCCCAACCCTTTTGACCTTGACCCGAGATCATACCCAGGTCTAGGAACACCCCTTGACCTGGACCAGGGACCACACCTAAGTATAGAACCCCCTCATCCTGCCTGGACCTGGAATATGCCTATGTCTAGGACCCTCTATTCCTCCCGCCTAGACCCGGAACCATGCCCAGGTCTAGGATCCTTCCCCAGCCTGGATCGTTACCACATCTAGGTCCAAGACCCTCCTTATCGCTCAAACCTAGGACCACGCCCAGGTCCAAGACACTTCTTCCCTCACTTGGACCAGGGAGAACGCCCAGGTCCACGACCGCCTGGACCAGGGACCATGCCCAGGACCGCCTCTTCCACCACCCGATACCAGGTCTAGGCCTAACCCCATCTCTTCCCTCTCTCTCTGCCCTACCCATAAGACCATTCTCACTCTCTCCACCTTACCTACACGTAACCCACCCTTCCTTTATTTTACCATAATATACATCACGTTACCTATTCTCACTATTTTATGTTAGATATTTATCAATGCTTTTATGATAATATGTTTTACTTTCAACGTATGGACCTCTTTTAAAATAGGAGACATCACGTCAAGATTTTGAATCTTCTTATAATTGAACACACAAAAAGACAATTTTTAAGAAAGAAAAAGTTCAAAAGTAGCACTCTTTCAAACATCCATTAATCCCTTTTTCTTGAAATCTCATAATATGCATTTAGTAGAGATTTAAAGCATTCTTTACTAAAACATAAATATCGGACACACATTTGATTGATGACCTTACATTGGTAGAAATGGCCTAAGAACTAGCTTCTAGTAGATTAAATAAGAGAAGATAATGCTCTTTATTCATTCGCTCCAACAGACAGGTATGGTTCTGTAGTCAAAGAAACTTCATCACTTCTGTGTACCCATCAGACTAGGTACTTTTGGGGGTTTCTTAGGGACCTACCTTCAACCCTCAACATGTTAAGAAAAATAAATAGGCAATGAAAATTAAATAATAAATAAAGTCAAAGCCTAAGCAAACATTGATTTTTTAATTCATTGCATACAAAATTACAAAACAAAATAAAATAAAACATACATTACACTAGGTTTAGGTAGATCTTATATATATAAAATAAAATACATATGCTAAAAGAAAATACATAACCTAATTATTATTATCATTATTAATATTATTATCAACCGACCAATCGTCAACCGACAGTAGCAGGGCCCTCCTCATCCTTTGAATCTCATGAAGCATCCTTTTTCTTGGGGCGTCCAACTCCTACTGGAGTTCGTTAACCTACCTTTAAAGTTTTCGCACGGTGTCGCACGGAATCACCATGTCTTAAGCTGGATCAGCCATATTTAGAGCATGCCTGCATTAACAAAAAATGTAAAACACTAAAGAAAAGAAAAGAGTCTGAATGTAATACAATGTCTACTATCAACTGGTAGTTTTACAAAAAAACATACCTCAACGGACGAAAAAGAAATCTGCTTTTTGAAGAGAAGTGGTTGAAGATGTAATGGTGTTTTTATGAAAGACAAGATGCAAGAAATAAATAAAGTGGAGTAGACTGGACGAGTAAGGAGCGACCTATTTATACAGAATTGAATTTGGATGTGTTAGGCAAAAAGTCATGACTGTTCACCTCTTTTTTATTAATTACATGCCTTAATTAAATCCAACTGGTTACTTTTTAATTATTTAAATCAAACTGGTGAAAATTCATGAATTTTCACCTTTTTAATATTAACATTAATTCTTAAAATTAAATAACCATTTTTCTTAATTAAATAATCAAAGACTTTTAACCTTTTCAATAACCTTTTTTTAATAATAACCTTTTTGATTGAGTTCTTCCAATAGATGTCCATCTATTGCAATAGATAACCCATTTGTCACAACAGATTACCCATTTGTTGCAACTGATGGGTAATGTATTGCTCAGATGGACCATCTGCTATAGTAGATAAATTATCTGGCGGAATAAATCAAGGCAATCTTGCTACTAGTTTGACTTTTTCCAATAGGTGATCCATCCGTTGCAATAGATGGACCATCTATTAGAATAGCTGTTTTAATTTCTTCCAACAGTTAATTTATTAGTTGAAACAGATAGGAAATCTGATTCATCTGTTGTTTTGAATGTGTTAAACAAAAAGTCATGATCGTTCACCTCTTTTTTAATAATTATATCTCTTAATTAATTCAAACTAGTGAAATTAAATTTAAAAATAAATTTAAATACAAAATGACTTTTCAACCTTTTAATATTAACATTTGTTATTAAAATTACATAATTGGTTTTTTTATGATTTTAAGTTTTTTTTTATCATTTATTTCCTTATTATTTATTTACGAACTATTTTTCTTTATTAAATAGTTAAAAGTCATGGCTTTTCACCTTTTCAATAATCACTTTTTTTTATTAATTATCATTTTTAGTTTGTTCTTCCAATAGATGGACTATCCGTTGAAACAGATTGGTCATCTGTTGGAAGAATCTAAAGTAGTGGCAAGAATTGTATTGTGTTTTTCCAGCAGATCTGTTGCAATAGATGTGTCATCTATTGGAAGACCACATTTCAGTTGCAAGGATTTTGAGTTTTTCCAACATATTACTCATCTCTTACAATAGATTAGTCATCTATTGGTTGAAAAAAAATCCAAATTAATGAACTGTATTGTGTTCTTCCAGTAAATATTCATCTGTTGCAATAAATGGGTCATCTACTGAAAATATTTTTTGTGGTCTGCTGTATTTAGTTCCTGTTAACTTTTTTTATTGATGCACAAGTTAATAAAAATATATTTTATATGATAAATAATAATATTTACATCTCCAACAATTATTTAAAATTATCAAAGTCCATAACAAATAACAAAATAAGTTTACTATTACAACGATCATGGTGCATTACGATTTAGGCATTGATACAGGCCAAATTGCCTCCTAACCTTTGGATGAGATATGTATGATGCTCAGGGTACTTAATGACTCCTTAGTGCTATTAAAAGATATCACATGAATGAATATTACCATTAAGGAGGGTCAAAGAACTTTGACGAGGTTGAAGAAGCACAAACCGAGGCTCGAAAGCCCCTTGGAAGGGTCATGCACCCAAGGCACTTTGGAACCGCTCTATCATTTCAAGAGTGAGTCAAAATAGCCCCTAGTGGGCCTTTTTTGTATTTGGATCACTTTTGGGCACTAATTATGTAATATTTAGCCAAACATAAATACTTGGTAGGTAGGCTTATTTAGTTAGTTTTTATTGATTGATAATGATGAATTCCTTAATGAGGTTGGGAGTGTTTTGAGAGATTGGAAAAGAGAATATTAATCTTTGATTAGAAGTCTCGGATGTAAGGGAGATTCAACCCCCTTTGTGGTCATGTAAGAGTTAGGTGTTGTTTGGTAATCTTTAAGGGAGATTTTTGGGTTTGATATACCCTTTGATTGCCCTTTTGTTATCATATTTGTGTCTATCTTTCTATCTTTGATATCCTATCCCTCTCTATTTACTTTTCCACATTTTAATTTGAGTTTTCAATGCAAGAATTATATTATTTGGTATTGAGTCAAGCTTGATTTCATTCCTACGAAGTCAATCTTGGGTCTATTCGTTTTAGAAAATCAAAAAATCACAAAAAAGTTACTATACAAATTTTTGTTCTTAGATAAAAATTTGAGTTTTTGATTTTTGTGTTTTTATTGTGATTATTGTGTTAGATTTTTTTCTCTAACACTATATGAGTCTATAAATCAAATTTGAGCCAAATCGGAACTTATATGAATGTTCTATCCTTATTGGAAGCTTGGATTGAAGATTTTAAAGTTGGTTGCAAGATTTAAAGTGTTGGGTGAGGAATTTAGTCAAAATGATGTTTGTATAAGTTTAGAATATTTAAAAGTGCTTACGTTCAAAATTTCAACTCATTCCGAGCTTCGGAGAAAAAGTTAGAAAGATTGATGTTCTTAGTGTGTTCTTGAAGAAATTGCTATCATCAAGTTGAATTTTTCACCAAATTTGGGTGTTTGATCCAAAAATAAGGAATAAAATTAGTGAAAAGTGTTTGTACTTGGGCATCTAAGGAGATTCTGAAGGATATTCCAACAAAAGAGGACACAAAGGACCATTAGAAGGGCATTTCGGCTATTTCAAGAGAGAGGGGCGGCAGATCTGCCATTCAAATACCCTTGAGTTGTCCCAAAGGTGTTTCAGCACCTCAAACCAGTAGCACCTGCATCTAGGCTACTTTGGAGTTATGCCCCACCTACTAGAGCAGGTCACCAAACGTAAATCAGCCCCTCCCAATGCATATCAAGGCCCCAATGCAAACTTTAAGTCTCTAAATTCAATTCAATACTTAAATTACTTAATTTCTCAAGGTTTGATCCTGAAATTTTATATTTTTGATCCCTAAACTCTTTTCTTGATTCTTAAAATACTCATCAACTAGTAATTCATCTACTAAGTTGATTAATTAGTTCTTGAGTCCCATTTCTTTCATCGTCCAATTTATTTCAAGCTTTTCTCTTTTCAATTCATTGTGATTTCTTGATTTAAGTCCTTACATATTTTCATTGAGTCATTAAAACAAGAATCCGCTCTGGCCGCAAGTAGAGATTGACACCTTATTTTTCACCGAAGTATAAGAAACTTTCAACATTCACCGCTCCAATTGTAATAATAACAAAGGTGAGATTCATACGAGTGTTTGTGAGGAACTTTAATACTAATCTTGTTCGTTCATTTTGTAGGTCCAAGGTGATATAAGGAAGCATGTCTTTGATAGCCTTGGATAATTTGACTACAATATAGGAGACTATGATTATGGCCAAAATAGTTATGGCTATGAAGAAGATGGAGAATATGGGGGCCATGAATATATACATGATCAAGATTTGAACGAAAATGAGGGCTACTATTCTGAAGGAGAAGGTGATATAAATGATGATCCTAGTTATTATAGTGAGTATAGAGATGATGAAGACCCTTGTGATGGTTCTTATGAGGAAGATGGGCATATAAGGAGTATTACACTTCCCACTCTAAGCCTAGAGGTGATGTAAGGTATAACTCATTAATTTATAGATCTTATGAGGATCATGGTGATAATGTATGTGAGGATTGTGAAGTTTCGTATTCCTCATCTTGTATTACTTTTTTTCAAGGTCGATTTGGTGTGAATAGTTATGCAAACTATTGTAGAGGTTGATCCATAGGAATAAAAGAATGTTCATCTCCAAATCCTAGGGTTACTACATCTTACTCTTCTTATCCTAGTGCCCAAACATATAGAAATGGGAACCAAAGTAGATATGGAGAGTATAGTAGGATTCAAGATCTTCCTACTCTCCCTATCTTTATAAGAGAGTTGGGTCCTGAAGAATATCTTAATTGGTAATAGGAGTATGAAAGGATCTTCATGGATTAAGATATGTGCACAGTATAAAGAACTATGTGTGCCCTTAAACATATTCAAGGTCAGGGGTCGTTATGATGGGATTTCACAAGAAAGTCTAACAAAACATGGAGTGCCTTGAAGGAACTCATGAGGAATTCCCATATACCAATGGGGTATACAAATCTTTCCAATATTGATCCAAGAAGAAACGTTCACTCCAAAAGGGTAAGCATTTATGAGGTTCCGAGTTGCCTCCTTGTGCTAGATGATTGGGGCTATAGAAACTACATCATCCCACCCATGGTTGACCATCTAGGGATACCTCGATAGCATTTACTTGTTCCATACTTTTTAGAGGGGTATAGAGTTTCTGAAGAGTGAAGGTTTCTTTCACCCAATGTGGGTACTATAAGAAGGTTTGGTGTGACATCTTCCTCCTGGAACGTGGACACTTATGCTTAGGTGCTAATTGGTTTTCAAAACATAGAGTTCCAAATGATCAAAATTGGCATAAGGTTGTAAGGACCAATAGGGAAATAATCCCTTTTCATCTATTCTTCCTAAATCTCAAAGAGATGTGACCACTTACTCTAAGCCTAAAGAAATTAAGAGACAAAAAATTGATAAGAGTAATGGGTACAAGGTGGCAACCTAATAGAGAAAAAGGAGAGGTTGTGAGGAGTGAATTGAGGGGGTTTCCCCCAAACCTAGATAACATTTTTTGTCCTTCTTTTAAAAAGGACATATGCGTAGGTACCAACATGGCAAGCGGAGAAGAACAAGAACCAAAAGAGAAGATTCCCTTTAAAGATTTAATAAGGGAAATCTTAGATACTTCCAAGGCTTGTAAAGGACATTCACACCAAGTCAAAGAAAAATATTCTCAAGAACTTTAAGGTAAAATAGCTAACTCTTACACTCTTGTACATGTGAATGATGATTGTGTAGCTAGTAGCACATTGAGTAGTAGCTTATGTACACGTGAGTCTCATGATTCTTTGCCTCTTCCTGATGATGTACCCGTTGAGAGTATGGAAATACTAGTTGATCCTATTGATGTCCTGATTGACTCTTCTAGTAAGATAAATTTGAGTCCACCTACTGTTGAAGCCAATGTGATGAGTGATGGTACATTGTCTTATGAAAATTGTGTTTACTAACTCGTGGGTTAAACTAGTACACCACTTGAGGATGATTGTGATATGATTAATGGACCTCAAGTGAGTGATGATGTTGAAAATGGTGGTCAAGTAAATAGGAGTGACCCTTTGAGCATGTACTTTAGTGGATATCCTATTATTTGTCTTGCTCATAGGGATGTTTATGTGTTTAAAACTTCTTCGAAACTTGATACTTGTTTTATTAAGAGTGAATTTATAAGTCAATCCTCCTTTATGGATTGATCCTTCTCTCTTTAAGTACAATATCATGTCCGAAGATGGTACAATTACTCCTAGTGAACCTAGTAGTATGAATAATATTGATATTGTAGCTCATCATGAGGGCTATAGCCTATATGACAATCCACTATGGTGTGACTACATTCATCCTAAAGATGAAAATCACTTCCTTGAAGATGAGAGTACTCTTAAGGGAAAGAAATGTGAGGTTTTGAAAAGAATTATCAATTTTGTCATGATAACTTTGATTTTCTTGAATATTTATGAAACCGAATTAGTGATTGTTCCTATGAAAATGCTTGTGGTTGTGATCCTTTGTGCAATAACCCACCCTAGTTTGATAATTATGAGGATGAATTGCTTGATTCTTGTGTTGACTTGAGTAAAGATTCCTTTGATGTTTAGCGGTGGTATGTGTCTACTTGAGGATTCTTCCCTTGGAAAAGAAAGTATCAATTATTTGGAAACTATTTCTTCTTATACTTTGTGTGCTCCTATTGTTGAGAATACTTATGGTGATGATCTTGAATCTAATAGTTTGTATATACACGAGGCGATATTGGTGGAAGTTAACTTGAGTGATACCTTTCTCCACTCTTTATTTGCTTTCAATGATGCGTATGCTAGTGTGGAGAGTATATCTTTTGATTTGGGTGATGTGTTTGGGGGAATGAATTATTGTCTAGACCCATTTCTATGGCCACTCTATTCATTTGGCCCCAGTGATAAATTTAAATATGGTGATTTCCACACACCCAATTTGATGCTTGATCTAGTTGACAAACAAAGTTTAGATGACGATGCAGGAATCCTTCCTTGTGATTAAAAGTCTTTCTTGGGGATTTAAAACCCACTTAATAGATCCAAATTGTGCATGAGAGGCATTTTCAACAAAGATAAACATTCATTAAAGAAGGAGAGTAAAGAAAAGATCCAAGAGAATTCAACATTGTGTGTTTCCAATCTTGACCACGGTTTTACTACTTATAGGTCAAGGAGAAGTGTCCTCTTGAAAACTCTTTGGATGGATTCCATGCTTGTGATCCCCTTCTTTGTGAATTGTTTACTATTGGAGACCCCTTTCTTAAGGGAAGTTGTTTGAAAGGAAAAAGTCATATATCCTTAAATGTTTTGATTCCTTCCTTGTGTGCATTATGTGCTATATATTTTGAGCTAAATGGCCTTCTTGTAGATAATAACACCTTGGATGATGCTTTTATACTAGATTCCTTTCTATATTACCTTTTTGCTCATGATGATACCCATGCTAGTCTTGGATTTACTTTATGTAAGGGTAGGGAGATTTTTGGTTGGTCCTCTTGTTTTAATGACAATGCTATAGGGATCTTGTGGACTTTAAACCCAATTGAGGCACTACTCTTGATGTGGTCTCTTAAAGAGATGATTAAGCAATTATGTCTTATGGCTCCTAAAGTGAAGGTAGCCTTACATTTTGGATTTAGTAATGCCATTATGACCTGTGCTATTTTATTACCTCTCGGTGATTCCCATAGCCAACTCTTTTATGCATTTTAAATAAGTTTCTAATGTTTACCACGAAGGATCCTTGGTAATATCTTAAGTGTGTGCAACCTTATCATGATGCTACGATTATTTGTGCTAACCCTAACCCTCATGTCATGAGGATGTTGTATTTTTTTGTCCTTCATTTGGTTTTGCAAGATTTGGATTCTAGGTCATATCCTTTTCAAGAAGGGGAGGATGATACAAGCCAAGTTACCTCCAGACATTTGAATAAGATATGTATGATGCTCGAGGTGCTTGATAATAACTCAGTGCTATTAAAAAATACCATATGGATGAAGATTACCATTAAGAAGGGTCAAAGGACTTTGATGAGGTTGAAGGAGCGCAAAACAAGTCTCGAAAGCCTCTTGGAAGGGTCATGTGGCCAAGTCACTTTGGATCATATTTTGATCCGCTCTAGCATTTCAAAAGCGGGTCAAAGTAGACCCTAGTGGGTCTTTTCTTACATTTGGATCACTTTTGGGCCCAAATTATGTAATATTTAGTCAAACTATAAATACTTGGTAGTTAGGATTATTTAGTTAGTTTTTGTTGACTGATAATGATGTATTCATAAACCTCCATTGGGAGTGTTTTGAGAGCTTAGAAAAGCGAATGTTAATCTTTGATTAGAAATGTTAATTTTAAGGGAGATTCAATCCCCTTTGCGGTCACGTAAGAATTAGGTGCTATTTGGTAATCTTTAAGGGAGGTTTTTGGGCTTTATACACCCTTTGATTTCCCTTTTGTTATCATATTTGTGTCTATCTTTCTATCTTTGATATCCCATCCCTCTATGTTTACTTTTTCGCATTTAGATTTGAGTCATCGTGGCGAGAATTATATCAAGCATGTAGTTCTTTTGTGGCCAGTGTTCTTACATACGGAGCACTTTTTTTCTTGATAGGCATGTAGTCCAATATATTTCCTATTTGTTGCAATAGATGAGTCATCTGTTGGAAGAACTCAATCCAGTAGCAACAAGGGTTTTTCTTGATTAGGTTTTTATTTTTTGAGATTGTTCTTAACCTTCCCAGAAGATTAAGAAGAAAGGTTTAGAAGATGGTTACCCTTTTAGCCTCCGTAGTTTTATACACTACTTCACGATGGGAACAGAAGATAAAACTAATAGAAATCTTGGGGTTTGCACCAAACAGTGAAGGACCAGATCCCTCAAAGTCAATCACAAGCTATAAAATAGTAAAACAACTATTAGGTGCTGAAAACAAAGGAAGTACAGGAACATAAAAACATAATATTTTAACCTGGAAACCCAGGAAGGGAAAAACCATGGCTTGCCCTCACATGTACCAATGAAATATACTATAATCAAACTCCTGATTATAGTCTAGGTTTCAGTCTACCTCTAGGCTCCTTTCGCGAGTAGCAACTCTACTATCAGCTCATCTTGGTAACTCTACCAAGGACTCTCTCTACTGATTTAAGTCTAATCAGTATAACACTTAGGCAACTCTGCCTAAGCACACTCTCTTAACAAAAGAAATCAATACTCTTATAACACGAGTAGTTCAGTTATAAATCAGTACTAACTCAAGAACAGTTTCAATTTAATATCATATAAATGGATAAGAACTTGAGCAGTGTTGAAATAAGGTTTTTGTTGCCTCCTTTCACTCTTTTTATTTTAAAAAAAATTTAATGTAAAAGTGTCTCTTTTCTTTAATAGTTGAATGATGATTTGGGGTGAAAAATTATTGGACCAGCTGTCCAAATTAGTACAAAATAGCACCTGCAAGTTTGTTACACAAGAGGACAAAATTGTGCAGACAACGCATGCCAGCTGTATTGTACCTTGTATGTCACGACCCGAGCAGGGGCCCTGGCTGTAACGAGCATCCCAAACCATGGAGGCTTGGGCGCCCTTCTATATTTGGTAAATTATGCATAATACGCATATAATAAGGAAAGGATACAAAAATAAAAATCATTATGAAATCATGGTAATGTCCTATGTTAAGTATATCAATATGAAAAGAAAAACATTAATATCTAGACAACATCTGTTTTAGTTTGCAAAATCTCAACTGCATACGAAATTAACAAACTGTCTGAAACTAGGACAAGGCCCCCCGTGGACCTAAACCAAAGCAAATAATAAATGTCCGAAAAGAAATAGGCCTTCCGGATTAAAGAAGGCTTACCAACTACACACTTCTATCTGATAACTCTATGGCTTAGCAGGATCTCTAGACTAAACCTCAGACCCTGAAATATAGGGTGTCAATACAATTGTACTAGTACGCAGAGTAGTCCAAATTAATGTATTTATATAAACAAAATAGATGAGAGCAAGTCATGAACATCATACATGATATAGTTAAAATACATGGGCAATCTTTAATAATCATAAAAACATTCTTGTCAACGCAGTTCTATTCTAAGCATGCATCTTTTTGAAATCATGTTCTAAAAGAAATCTGAATAAAATCTGACTTCTATTTTTATTCTGAGTCTATTATGGTATTATCTATTTTGGTGTCATCACACCAAGACTAGTAAGTTGTATATCTATGCCATATGGTGCCACGTATGATTATTTCATTCAAAACATTGTTCAGACCACTCAAGCATTACAGATAGTATAAGAAAATTTATATTTCAAAACATAAGTTAAAACTATGCAAAGGTTCTCATTCTTTCAACAATTTAAACAAGTGGTGGTCAATTTCTCAAAACATTCCTGAAATTCCTTCATTTATAATTTTTAGCATTTAAATCATAATTATATTCCTCTCTCCAATCCTCATACATCATAAAATTCATGTGAGATAATAAGGATCTTGACTCGTTCTTTAAATCATGTAATGAAAGAATCCATAGCTTGTAAATCAAGTAGTAACAGAATGGGAGAGGGAAAGATTTGATAATTCGTGCTCTGAATCCATATTTCAAAGCTTCAACACATACATACATATATACTAGTCAATTCACTTTCAAGGGAAGGACTCAAGACCAAAACAATAATATCAAGGGCTTCAAAAGCATGATTATAATTGTAAATCCAAAACCCTTTTTGTAAGTTCATGATTTCTAAACCTTCAACATAATTAAGAAGAATTTATTATGCCCATGTAGTTTTAGGGAAACCCCACGTACCTTAGATTACTTAGTAGGGAGAGTGGAATCTGAATCTTGATTAAGTTCTTAATACTCTTGACTTCTAAGGATGAGTTCTTGATCTTTGGGGAGAGGATTAGAGTTTTGATTTAAGAGAATAGGAATAGTTTCTGATGTATTTTGCACTAATCCCACTTTAATTTTGTGTTATGGCAGAGATATAATAAGGAAAAAGACTAAAATGCCTTCCTAAGGTAGGTTATTTTCTTAAAAAATGCAAACTCAGCATCGATGCGTTACCCGATGTGACGCATCGATATTGCATTGGTCTATTATTTCACTGACGTAATCATCGATGCGGTGCATTAACTTCACATTGGTTCACTACTTAACCGATGCTATCATCGATATGGAGATCCGACTGTGCATTGGGCCACTATTTCTAACATCCAAACGCGTTCCATCCATTGTTTGAAAAATCCAAACTTCTTCGAGCCACCCTCCTTCCATCCCCGATCATGAATCAACTTTAAAAACCAAGCCTCAAGGTCAGGAAGATCGATTTAGAGACATTCCAAGTTCAGGAGCTAAAAATAAAGCTAAGTCATTCTTGACACTTAGCAAGATTTCTATTTGCTAGCCTCTCAAGCATGCCACAAGGTGAGATACAACGCTGAAATTTTTTTGCAGGGTGATACCTTATCCCCCCATTGGGATCATTCTTCCTCGAATGATGTTGCAGGTCACAAGTAAGCACGAATAATTTCTCTGAAGAGAAGATAAAAAAAATAAGGGAAGGATTGTACCTTCCATATCTTCATCCACCGGATCAAAGAGATTTGGGTATCTTGCACGCATATCATTCTCTGAATCCCAAGTTGCTTCCTTGGCCTTTTGATTCTTCCACAACACCTTAACCGAAGTTATTTCCTTGCTTCTCTACTTCCATAATTGGTGATCTAAGATGGAAACAAGCTCTTTTTAGTACTCAAGGAGTCTTTCACATTTGTTTCCTCTCTAGGTAACACTAAAGAATGGTCCCTAATACACTTTCTCAACATAGACACATGGAACACGGATGTACGGAATCTAAAATTGTGGGAAAATCTAAATCATAGGAAACCCCACCTATTTTCCTCGTAATCTGATATGGACATATATAACAAGGACTAAGCTTCCCCTTCTTTCCAAAATGCATGACTTTATTTATTTGGGAGACTTTGAGAAATACCCAATCACTAACCTCAAATTTTAAATCTCTTCTCCTAACATTGGCGTATGATTTCCGATGACTCTAAGCTGTCTTAAGACGTTTTCTATTGATTTTCACCTTCTCCATTGCCTGATGAACAAGATCAGGCCTAAAAAACTGGGTTTCACCCACTTCATACCACCCAATTGGTGATCTACACCTCCTCCCATAGAGTGCTTCAAAATGAGCCATCTTAATACTGGCACGGTAGCTACTATTGCAGGCGAACTCTATCAATGGTAAATGATCTACCCAACTACCTTTGAAGTCAATTACACAGTACCTCAACATATCCTCAAGGGACTGAATGGTGCATTCAGCTTATCCATCGGTCTAAGGGTGGAATACAGTACTCTGGTTCACTTGGGTACCTAAACATCTCTGAAAAGATTGCCAAAACTGCAAAGAGAATTGCGTACCTCGATCGGATATAATGGATAATGGTGCCCCATGTAAGCAAACTATTTCCTCAATGTATAGCTTAGCATAATCATCTCTCGAATAGTTAGTCCTCACAGGCAGGAAGTGAGCTGACTTAATCATTCGATTTACTATCACCAAAATAGAGTCATATTGGTTTCGGGATCTCAGAAGTCCCGTAATAAAGTTCATATTGATCATCTCCCACTTCCATATAGGCAAGGCTATCTCTTGGGAAGTACCGCCTGACCTCAAATGTTCCACTTTGACTTGTTGAAAATTCAAACTCTTGGAAACAAAATTAGCGACATCACATTTCATATTGTTGCACCAATATATTGCATTTTTGTCATGATACATTTTTATAGAGCCTGGGTGAACAACATATCGCAAAGTGTGTGCCTCATCAAGAATTTTTTCCTACAATCCATCCACATGCGGCACCATAGCCTACCCTGATATGTTAAAATCCCATCAACTCCAATTTCAAAAGCCACCACTTTCTGTTGGCCCACGTCTTTCTTGATCTGTATCAAGATGGGTTCTTCATCCTACTTTTCCTTTACTTCAGCACATAGAGAAGATTTGGCTATCTCATAACAATTACCCCTCCATCTTCGAAATCCAACAGTCAAACCCTTAGATTTGCTAGCCGGTGAATATATTTCATCATCTCCTTTTTTTCTTCCTCAACATGAGAAAGACTGCCCATTGACAACTTGCTAAGGGCGTTGGCCACCACATTTGCCTTGCCTGGATGATAGTGCAGGCTCATGTCATAATCGTTCAACAATTCCAACCACTGCCTTTTCCTAAGATTCAACTCTTTCTGCGAGAAAACATACTGTAAACTTTTGTGGTCAGTAAATATATCAACATGTACCCCATAAAGATAATGCCACCAGATTTTAAGTGCAAAAACCACTGCCGCTAACTCTATGTCATGGGTGGGGTAATTTCGCTCATGCACCTTCAACTTCCTAGATACATAAGCTACCACCTTGCCATGCTGCATAAGTACACACCTAAGTCCCACCCAAGGTGCATTATAATACACCACGAAACCCTCTGTACCCTTGGAAGGGTCAAAATAGGTGAAGTAGTCAACTTGTCTTTCAATTTCTTGAAACTATTCTCACAGGAGTCAGACGACACAAATTTCACCTTTTTCTGTGTCAACCTGGTAAGTGGAGCAGCTATGGAACAAAAAATTTCTACTAACCATCAGTAATACCCTGCCAAACCCAGGAAGCTCTGGATATAGGTTGGATTCGTGGGACTGGGCCATTTTCTCACTGCCTCAATCTTTTGAGGATCAAACTTAATCACCTCACTAGACACAATATGTCCTAAGAAAGCAATAGCACTAAGCCAGAATTCATACTTCGGAAATTTTGCATATAATCTATAATCTTTAAGGGTATGAAGAATGATTTGGAGGTGATTGGCATATTCCTCTTCACTCTTTGAATAAATCAAGATATCATCAATGAGAGCTATGACAAACAAATCTAGAAACTGATGGAACACCCTATTTATTAGGTCCATGAAAGTTGTAGGGGCATTAGTCAACCCGAAGGACATGACTAAGAATTCATAATGGCCATATTAGAATCGGAAAGCTATTTTGGGAATATCAACCTCCCTAACCTTCAACTGATAATACCTCGAACAAAGGTCTATCTTTGAAAAATACTCAGCACCCTAAAGTTGGTCAAAGAGACCATCGATTCTAGGAAGGGGATAACTTTTTTAACAGTGACCTTATTTAACTGTTGATAATCTATACACATACGGAGGGAGCCATCTTTCTTATGCATAAAGAGTATAGGTACACCCCAGGAAGAAACACTAGGATGGATAAAGCCTTTGTCAAGCAAATCTTTTAGATGCTCTTTCAACTCTTTCAACTCCATCGGAACCATTCTATAAGTCAGAAGAGAAATAGGATGAGTGTCTAGCAATAAGTCAATGCCAAAATCTATCTCTCTATTAGGTGGTATTCTTGGGAGATCATCGAGAAAGACTTTCGAGAATTCATTTACTATGGGGACAGACTGGAGAGATGGACTTTCAGTATTGGAATCTTTGACCCAAATAAGATAATACAAAAAATCCTTGGAAATAAGCTTACGAGCTCTGAGATAGGATATGAATTTCCCGTTAGGTACTAAAGAATACCCCTTCTATTCTATCACTGGTTCATTAGAAAATGAGAAAGTAACCTTTTTGGTTCTACAGTCTAGGATGGCGTAGCACGAGTGAAGCCAATCCATTCACAAGATAACGTCAAAGTCAATCATGTTAAGCTCTATAAGTTCTGCCACAGTGTCATGATTACAAATAGACACTACATATTTTTTGTAAACTCTCTTAGCCACAATAGAGTCACCAACAGAAGTGGAGATACAGAAAGGTTCAGGAATATTTTTAGGTTCAAAATAGAAACCAACGGCTATATAAGGGGTCACATAAGATAAGGTAGACCCAGGGTCAAGTAACATATACATATTTCAAGAAATTATTTACAACATACCCTTGATGATATCTGGTGAAGCCACTGCATCCTGGCGGTTGGACAAGGCATACAACTGATTATGACTGCCCCTAGTAGCTAAAGTAGTTTCTTTAGGAGGTGGTGGTGGTGCAGGTGCTGAGGAGTTGGATTGGGACTTAGCACCACCAAAGTTTCTTCTAGCGGAAGGACAATCTCTCTATAAATGGCCCGACTGACCACAAGTATAACATACCAACCTGCCCAGCTGACACCTCCCTGGGATATGCTTACCGCAGGTCTCACACCGAAGAAAGGTCCGATACGGCTGAACCACACTGCCTTAGGACTGAGTACCTTGCATTTCAGATCCATTATTAGGCTGGAAATTATAAGATCGCTAGTCAATTAGGGTTCTGGGAACTGGAGCGCTGGTGGCAGACTGAGCATCGCCCCAAAACTTTTTCTTCGACTAACTGTTACCCCAATTACCACCCTGCAGTTGATTGTTGTTCTAGTCTGTTGTTCTGGCCCTCTTGGCCTTTCTTTATTTGTCCCTTGCTTCAACAACCCTATACTTCTGTTCCTTGACCTATTACACGTGAATGGACAATCTGGAGAAGTCCATATCTCTGTTCAACATTACCCTTTTGCATTCCAACAACAGGTCATCCGAAAGATTGGATGCAAACTTCCTTATATGGGCCCTCATGTCCCCTGCCATTTTTGGGGCATAACAGGATAGATAATTAAATTTCAGGGTGTACTCCTTAACACTCATCTTTCCTTGTTTTAAGTTCATGAATTCTTAAGCCTTGGACTCCCTTAATTCCCAGGGAAAGAATCGATCCAGGAAGGCTTCCATAACTTTGCCCTATATAAAAGGCTCAACATTATTTCCCTTTGAATCTTCCCATTCATTATACCACTAATTTTCCACCTCCTTTAGCTGATAGGCCACTAGTTCAACCCCTTATACTTCCTCCACATGCATCACTCAAATTTTTTTTTCTATCTCATCCACAAACTCTTATGGATCCTCTTCTACCTTTGTACCCATGAACCTAGGCGGGTTCAGTATCATGAACTGGCCCACCCGCGTAGTCTCAGATGCACCGGATGTAGACCCAATATCTTCCTACCATCGGGCCTGGAAAGACATAAACTGTGCAATTATATGCATTAATTGTCTGAACTCAGCATTTGATATCTCTCCCTGGGAAGGTTGGGCACGGTTAGTCCCAGACTGGGGATCCCTTGGTGCCCTGGGTGGGCTAGTCTGAATGGGAGGGACTCCCAGGGCAGCAACAAATTCAGAAGTGCGAGCCCTATCTCGTGTCCTCATCGCATGAGTAGGGCGTACATCCTCGACTTGGGTATTATGTTCATTAGAGCGGCGTGGAGGCATGATAGATTTTCTAAAATACAAGAGACCATTGATTAGAGGGCATTCAGACTTTACAACACGAACTAAATAACAAAGAAGAGGGTATTTCTAAATGCCTTATAACCTCATGCTTATAAGTATGGCGCGCTACATACCCATAAAAAAGACTATACCCGACGCAATTTCGCAGACACCCTGGTACCATAAATCATACTTTGATACCAAGTTTGTTACGACCCGAGATGGGGTCCTGGCCATAACGAGCATCCCAAACCATGGAGGCCCTGATGCCCTTCTATATCTCGTAATCATGCACAATAAGCATATAACAAGGAAAGGATGCGAAAATAAAAATCATTATGAAATCATGGTAATGTCCTGTGTTAAGTATATCATTACGAAAAGAAAAACATCAATATCTAGACAACATATATTTCAGTCTGCGAAATCTCTACTGTAAATAAAATTAACAAACTGTCTGAAATTGGGACAAGGCCCCCAGTGGACCTAAACCAAAGTAAATAACAAATATATGAAAAGAAATAGGCCTTCCGAATTAAAGAAGGCTCACCAACTGCACATTTCTATCTGATAATTCTATAGCTCAGCAGGACCTTTAGACTGAGCCTCAAACCCTGAAATATAGGGGGTCAGTACAATTGTACTGGTACACAGAGCAGTCCAAAATAATGTATTTATATAAATAAAATAGAGGAGAGTAAGTCATGAACATCATGCATGATATAGTTAAAATACATGGGCAATCTTTGATAATAATAAAAACATTCTTGTCAATGCAGTTCTATTCTTTGCATTATTTCTCAGTTAGGTGGTACACCCTACAATTGTACGACCCCACAGACTATATGGAGTCCACCCTTAACTCGGCGGACAAGCCCCTAACCTAAGTTTGCCAAAAGAGTTAAGAGTTTTTAATTCTGATTTTGATATGCCACAGGGCACTAAGCCAATGTATAATCCCTCTTGGGGACATAATAACCCATATCGTCAAAACATGGTTTTCGGCAATGAGTTACCTAACCTCATGCCTTCTTTGGGTAACTATCTAACATCTCTTAAGTCTATTTTTAGTCATTTCTAAGCATGCATCTTTCTAAAATCATATTCTAAACGAAATCTGAATTAAATCTGACTTCTATTTTTATTCTGAGTCTATTATGGCATTATCTTTTTTGGTGTCGTCACACCAAGACTTGCAAGTCATATATCTGTGCCATATGGTGCCATTCATTCCACTCAAAAATTACAGATAGTATAAGAGAAATCATATTTTAAAACATAAATCAAAACCATGTAAAGAATCTCATTCTTTCAATAATTTCAACAAGTGGTTGTCAGTTTCTCAAAACATTCCTAAAATTTCTTCATTTATAATTTTTAGCATTTAAATCATAATTATATTCCTCTCTCTATTCCTCAAATATCATAAAATTCATGTGAGATAATAAGGCCCTTGACTCATTCTTTAAATCATGCAATGAAGGAATCCATAGCTTGTAAATCAAGTAGTAATACAATGGGAGAGGGAAAGATTCGATAATTCGTGCTCTGAATCCATATTTCAAAGCTTCAACACATACATACATATATACTAGTCAATTCACTTTCAAGGGAAGGCCTCAAGACTAAAACAATATTATCAAGGGCTTCAAAAGCATGATTATAATTGTAAATCCAAAACCCTTTTTGTAAGTTCATGATTTCTAAACCTTCAACATAATTAAGAAGAATTTACTATGCCCATGTAGTTTTAGGAAAACCCCACGTACCTTAGATTACTTAGGAGGGAGAGTGGAACCCTAATCTTGATTAAGTTCTTGATACTCTTGACTTCTAAAGATAAGTTATTGATCTTTGGAAAAAGGATTAGGGTTTTGATTTAAGAGAATAGGAGTAGTTTCTATTGTATTTTGCCCTAAACCCACTTTAATTTCGTGTTATGGCTGAGATATAATAAGGAAAAAGACTGAAATGACCCTCCCAAGGCTGGTTATTTTCTTAAAAAAATGTGATCTCGACATCGACACGTTACCCAATGCAACACATTAATATTGTGTTGGTCCACTATTTCATCGATGCGATCATCTATGCGGGCATCGAATTTGCATTGGTTCACTGCTTCACCGATGCTATCTTCAATGCAACACACCGATTTCGCGTCGGGCCACTATTTCCAACATCCAAACATGTTTCGTCCATTGTCCGAAAAATCCAAAACTTCTTTGAGCCACCCTCCTTCCATCCCTGATCATGAATCAACTTTAAAAACCAAGCCTCAAGGTTAGAAAGATCGATTTAGAGACATTTCAAGTTTGGGAGCTAAAATTGAAGCTAATTCATTCTTGAAACTTAGAAAGATTTTTAGTTTCTAGCCTCTCAAGCATGCCACTAGGTGAGATACAACACTTAAATTTTTTTGTGGGGTGTTACATTGCATATCCAGGGACCTGGTACCTTACACTTTAGCTGCTCATCATCAAAACTACATATAACAATCATCCCCCTTTTTGATTATGACAAACCAAACCATACAATTTGAGCATTAGTGTACATTCATCACATTTCATCAGTGTGATTACTGCCTGGATATGAATGTTCCAGCTATCATCATGATTCCCCCTACACCATGCAACATAGGTACTTGGTCCCTTATTGTCATTTTGCAGCAAAAACTCTAAGCAACACAGGTTTGCTTCCCCCTGTCTGCATGCCTACATATTTGAGCACACACACTTACCCTTGTCATCATGCCTACATATCTGAGCACATACACAACCTGGTCACCTTATCCTCACACATAAAGTTAGAATTCCCCCTTTTGTCATAATTTAAAAGGATTAAAGCAAGAGTAATAGTAAGCACAAGTTAGTTAACTCATGGCCACTGGGGCAATACTGACATGAAGAACACTTTTAAGGTAAAACTAGATAATGAGAAAAAAAACAAGAACATTTTCATGTCCAATATATTATGTATCATTTTAGTGCAAGATTTATATTTCAAGTTCCAAGAAAAATCCATAAAAGTTGGAGAAAAAGGCAGAGGATTGTGGGAGAAGATTTGGAGCTTTTAGATCATCTTAGGACAGTGTAACAATTTCAGTTAAGAAGCCTCACTTTTCTGATTTTGCACCAACACTCACCAAATTTCTACATTTTCTAGAATTTTTCTTTTGTTTTTGTTCTTTTACAAGCCTTGTTAGGTTTATCATTAAGATTTTCTTCTTCTTGGGACTGGGTCCCTAAGAAATTTGATGCCTTTTAATAGGATGTTCAGAATTTACCGCAAAAGCTTTATTTCCAGGCTGTTATTTTATCCCTTGAATCATCAAACTCCCTTTCTCACTGTCAAAGGAGTGAGATATTTTTGGAAAAATCGTCAATCAAAGAGTAAGTGAAGAGGAGGATTTATCTTTAGATAATTTGGATAATTGAGTTGAGCAGGGTCCATGGGGCTATTGCAAAGATGAAATTGATTTTATTTTTTCCTTAGAAAAGTTCTCTAACATGGGGAGAGAGAGAATGTGGACTTTTATAATAGAATAAGAAAAATAACATGCACAATCATGATACTAACCTGAGAGATGGGACCAGGTCCCTCTCTTTCTTTGAGTGATTTCTCACATTTGTACATACTTTATTTGTTTTCTCCTAAAGTTTTTCCCATGGATGTATATACCTGTAAAGTTATAATATTGAGTGAGACTAACTTTAACATACTCTACCAAGGATACCTGTCTCCTGATCATAGCCAATTTTATGGAGAACTACTGATTCTCATGGTAGGTAAGGTCATTTTGATCAGGCCTAACCTCAGCCTGTTCTTCATAAATTGTTCCTTGTAAAGTGCCTTAGTTAATATATCTCCTATATGATCCTTATTCTTGCAGAACTACATGCAAATTTACCCCTTTTCAATATTATCTCTTATAAAGTGTTGCCTCACATCAATGTTCTTAGTCTGTTTATGCTACACTGGGTTCTTGGCCATGTTTAGAGTACTTGTGTTGTCAAACAATATAGGGATGGTATTTAAGACAATACCAAAGAGTTTCAATTGCTTTTTGATCCATAGCAGTTGTGCACAACTAGAAGCTGTAACAATATATTTGACCTCTGCAGTAAATAGAGCAACTGAATTTTGATTCTTCGAACCCCAGGAGATTAAGGATGAGCCAAGAAAATATGCCATTCCTAAAGTGCTTTTTCTATCTACTACATATCCAACATAGTCAACATCAATATAGACCACTAAGTCAAAACTATCTCCTAATAGATAGTATAGGACCAGGTTCATTGTCCCTTTCAGGTACCTAAGAATTCTTTTTGCAGCTTTTAGATGAGACTCCTTTGGTCATGCTTTAAATCTAGCATATATTCCTACACTGAAGACAATGTAAGGTCTACTATCAGTGAGATATAGCAAGGATCCAACAATCCCTCTATACATTGCCTTATTCACTGAAGAACCTAACTCATTATTATCCATTTTTGAGCTGGTTCCAATTGGGGTATAAATTGGCTTGGCATCTCCCATGTTATACTTATTTAGTAGATCCTTGATGTACTTCTCTTAACAAATCATTTCCCTTTGTATACCTAATAAAAATCTCAATTCACCTATCATACTCATTTTAAATTCACTTTCCATCAGTTTAGCAAATTCTTCACATAGGGATTCAGAAGTAGCTCTAAAGATTATGTCATCAACATATATCTGAACGATCAATAGACTGCTACCTATGGTCTTTAAGAATAGAGTATTATCTATTTTCCCTCTTTTGAATTTATTTTCTATGACAAACTTTGAGAGTCTCTCATACCAAGCCCTTGGTTCTATCTTCGAACCATAAAGAGCTTTGTCCAATTTAAGTACAAGATGAGGAAAATCTATATTTTATAAACCTGAAGGTTGTTTGACATATACTTATTCTTTTAAATTTCCATTTAGGAAGGAACTTTTGAATTCCATTTGAAGCAATTTGAATCCCATGTATACAATAAATGCAACAAGAATTCTAATTGGTTCTATTCTTGCTACAGGGGCAAAGGTCTCATCATAGTCAATCCCTTCTTCTTGGTTATAACCTTGAACAACCAACCTTGCCTTGTTTCTATTGATAGTTCCATTTTAATCTTACTTATTCCTATACACCCATTTAGTCCTAATGATATTTCTATTAACAGGCCTAGGGACCAGATGCTAGACTTTACTTCTTTAAAATTTATGCAGCTCTTCTTGTATTGTATTAATCCAATTAGCATCTTGCAGGGCCTTTTTTATATTCTTGGGCTCAATTTGGGATAAAAGTTCTAAATATGCCATAGTATTCCTGGCTTGAGCTCTTATTTGGACTCCAGTTTCTGGGAATGTAGTCAGGTTCTCAAGGGGATGAAAGGATTTATGCCTCCAATTTTGCCTTCTGAGATTGATAGCCTGGGACTATAACCTCATTTCCTTTGTAACAGATTTGAGAAACACTTAGAAGACTGTACTTTATCCCATTCACATAATACATATCTTGTATTGCATGATGAGGTGATTTCCCAATCTTTCCAACACCTTGGATGTAACCCTTTTTTCCATTTCAAAAAGTCACACTTCCCTATTGAAGTGCCTTAAGAGTGAAAATAATTACCCTCCTAGTCATGTGTATAAAATAACCACTATCCATAAACCAGTTTTGGTTGTCATCCTCCTTTTCTACCATATTTTCTTCTCTATCTTCAGTAGTGGCCATTAGAGAGCTACAGGATCCTGAGATTATTTCCTTCTCCCTATGTTTCAGCATGAAACCATCTCCATCCTTCTTATTTTTCTCAAATTTATTTACGCAGTCTTCCCATGCAGCCAATACCTTCTTTATTATGTAGCTAACTACATCTTTTCTTTTTGATTTTTTAGGATTTTGATCATTCTTATTGCTAAGATAACCACTCTTTTTTATAGCTCTAACAATCCTCGTTTCCAGAAGTGCAACATTAGAGTCTTCTTTACTTGGATCAGATTCTATAACTTTCATTGTTAGGAATCTCTATTTTTGCTTCTTTTCCTTTTACCCCTTATTCAATTATCGTAGCCATAATGACCAGAACACTCTAGGTATGATCCTTTTTGAGTGAACCAGCTGTGATACCATTTGATAGAACCCTTGGGGATTGTACTACAAAGTGAGGGACCAGGTCCCTCAAAGTCCATCACAAGCTATAGAACAGTAAATCAACTATGAGGTGCTGAAAACAAAGGTAGTGTAGAAAGGTAAAAACACAATATTTTAACATGGAAACCAGGAAGGGAAAAACTACGACTTGCCTTCACAAAATTGTGCAGACAACGAATGCCAGCTGTAGTGTACCTTTCACATCCAGGGACCTAGTTCCTTGAAGTTTAGCTACTCATCATGAAAACTATATATAGCAAAAACATTGTCTGATATTGATGGGGTAGGAGGAATAAGGTGCATGCAGATGTATGGATCCACTTTTATGTGTGAGAGTTGTGTATTACTGATCAGGTTATCATGAAATTACATTACACATAAAGTATAATGATTTTGTGAATGTTCTTTTTTATCGATTAGGCATTGATTATTCAAACAAGATCCTGTATTTTATAGTTAAGTTTGACAGGTGCAAATTGATAAAGCCGAGGGACCTAGTAGGTGGTGCTGATACCCTGTTACAATTTAATACTGATTTTGCTCATGTTTATACGTGTCAAGTTTTGAGAAGGGATCAATATTTGATGGCAGTGTAGAGATTCAAAAGTGATTGGGCTGGATTTAATGGTGGAATAGAGTTTGAGAAGGTCTTCAAAGCCTCCCAGTGCAACAAATAAGAATGGAAAACCAATAGAAACTTCTCTGGTCTAAATTTGTATGGATGGGTTACTCGGGTTGATGATTATACGATAGAATGTGTTGTAGGAGAATACCTGTAGGGAAAAGGGAGTTGTTGAAGACTATAATCCCATACCTTATTAAAGTAGAAACACAGGGCAACAAACAAGGAACTTCTAGCAAATTTGGCCAATGAAATAGACTTAAAAGATAAAAAATCTGAATGAGCTACAAATATGAAAGTGTATCCAAAAATAAAAATTCGCCAGTCATTGTTGAAAAGAAAAATGGTAAAGTATACTGGAGTTGTATACTTTGCTAGATAATTGCAACTAGTTAGAGTGGTCTAAATGGTCACCTCCAAAGAAAATAACAAAACTCCAAGGAAGCAACTTTGCGAGCACCGAGGGTTGGAAAGATGTATAGTCAAGAATGAAACTTGCACCAAGAACTGTTGAAGTTGAATAAGGATCAAGCCAAGGCGGAAATTTCTGAAGTTTAAATTGCATCCTATGTCTTCTGTTTATGGTTCTCATCAGGTTAATAGCAGCGGAAATAATTTTTTTTTACCATCCATTGGAAGATATTAAAATAGGTCTTCAAATAGATTCCAAACAGATTCTCCATATGTTTCAATAGGTGTATCAACAGTTGGAATAAAATAAAATAGATCTTCCAATAGATTACCCATCTGTTGCAATAGATGTATCCGCTGTTGGAAGAAAACAAACCAGTAGCAACATTATTTTGATTTTTTCCAACAGGAGCCGATCTGTTACAACAGGTTATAATTTGTTGCAACAGATAGGTCATATGTTCCAAGAGATGGGCTGGAATATTTTTTATTGTGTGTTGTATTGATTGAATTTTGTGTTACTTTTTTTTTTTTAAATTATGCAGACATCAATTGTAATATTTTTTTATTTTTATTTTCTTTATAGGTAAAATATGTCTTCCAAAGGAAAAAAAAGTGAAAGTGGATCAACTTCTGACCAGGTAACAAAAAAACTAGAGTGTAGATGGATTCGGAGGAGCTTCTGAACAATTTATTTCAGAAAAAAGTGAAGCTGGGAAAGGTATGAAAACAAAATTGAAGAGATGGTGAAGGTAAGGAAAATGAGGTTGAGGGAGGTAGAGAAGGTTCTGTCAAGGGTAGTGGAGAAAATAAAAGAGAGGAGGAAGAAGATGAAGGTAAGCAATAAACCCAAACCACCATCATCAAATAAAGGTAACACATTGTCCAAGAGACCACCCACCAAAACCAATAAAGGCAACAAAAAATAGAAGGGTTGCTAGACATTGCTGGACGTGGCTACAAAGCCCAGACGTTGATAAAAGATCTAAAGAATAAAGACATACCACAGAAGTATAGGAAGCAATTATGCTTAATTTGGTTTTCCCATTCCATTATACTAGCAAGAGACGTCAACAAAGTCATAGAAGATGATTTGTTGGTGCTTGCTAAAGATTTGGATAAATTCTACATTTATTCTTAGGGATATGACAACTGCAAGTTAACTGTCAAATATTTATTAACAAAACTATCCCCAAAGACGATCAACTTATACGGCTTTCCTGGGTTCATGGTAAATTTAACCATTATTTGTTTACTCTTGCATTAATTTATTTTGAATAATTATTATAACTTTTTTTGTTTAATTCCTTCTAAATTTTTAGGCTTGCGCATTCGAAATCATTCCTCACTTTCGAAAGCAATACAAGGATTACCCGAATAAGGTTTCTCATCCAAGGATCTTTAGGTGGTTGGATGCAAAGAGCAACATAAAATTAAGGAGGTTGATCTCTTTAACCCTCCAGATGATGCATTAAGTCTTCTTTCAAGTACAACAATTTGACTCAAGGAAGATATTGAAACAGATGGGCCATCTATTGCAACAGATAGTTCATTTATTGCAATTTATCTTAATGACACGACCCGAACCAGGGCCTAGTTGTATCAGGTGCCTCAATCCCAATCGAGATCAAAGACCACCCCCAATACCCCACCATAACCGCCTATATCCCATATCCGTTGAGTTCTAAATATATATATATATATATATATATATATAAATATACCAACGCCAAACTAACACCAATACCGACACCTCCCATACTAACCCATAGTATTCCCACAAAGTCTTTATCCCAAAACAAAATAATATCTGATCGGTACATGCCCCCGACTATAGCCAAAACCAGAACCTATGAAATATCCTAAGTATGTAAAGAAATCTATGACATGAAGTAGAGCCTTCCAAAGTATGAAAGCTCATCACTTCAATTCAAAACAAGTTGATTCCGAATTCAATCACTGAGCAGTATGAGTAGTATGGTTGATTCTTACATTGCGTAGGGATACAACCGCTCGTAGATGGGTTAGCGAGTGAACACTAACAAGTACTCAGGATAAAGATTAAATAGTACCAACCTTTAAAACCACATAACAGATATGTACATTCACAACCATGCATACACACAGACACACACACACACATATATATATGTAGTCCATATCGGGAAAGAGAACCGAGTTTAGCATGCCTTTAAAGCCATTAACCTGGGCATGTGTAGATTAATAATCCTAGAACTACCCATGGGCTATATGAGTCCAGTGTTATCCCCTGAACAAGCCCCGATGTATGTAGCCGCACGAATCAGAGATACGATAGAGTAGGGGATTCCTGTTTACCCTTCGGTCTCTATGATACATACATACAAGTGTAACTTAGGGAATTCCCATGTACCCCATAAGTATATTATATGGTTTCCATGACCAATCCTCATGTCGACAAATATGAGTTTCCAGTGTCCATCCATTGGACTCATACCTTCACGGTTAGCTATCACACCCCGCCATTATTGCTCAATTAAAACCATTGTAACACAAATAAACCAACAATTCTATTTTTTATTAACCAAGGCTATAAGAACTGTTATAGTCATATATACTATAGCTTGCAAGAAATGTCCTTATCCAACCTTTTTAAAGGATTCCCATGTACCGAAAGATTACATTATCATTAAGTTTACTTGGGGGATTCCCATGTACCTTACAAGTAGTTCATTATTATGCTTTCTTGGGGGATTCCCTTGTACCCTGCAAGGCTTTTAATTAAGCCATAACCATGATCACTAAGAACTTACCATTTAACTATTTAAAATAATTCAAAACCATCCAAACCAATTTAGGGTTCTACTATCACTTTATACCATGCAAAATTTCAATAAAAGTTCAACAATATAACAAAAATTTTCTCATAGGCATTTTATCAAACATGTTGAGGGCATATAGTTTTCAAACCAAAACCAAGTGCCAATTAACCATTCCCATGTAACCACATGTGCAAACCACCAATAAAATATGATAGACCATAATTAAGACATGGAAAATCCATTACCAACCATTTATAACCAAAACACTCAACATATAATTCAAAACCCAAAACTATACCATATTTATGCTATGAAAACCATATATTAAATCATGCCTTTAGTTGAACTAACAATGAAGGAGGAGTAAATTACCTTAGATTATGAATAAGACGGAGATAAACCACCCGTGTATGACCCAAATTGATCTTATTAAAGAAACCCTAGCCTTCCTTGGCTCAAGAGCCTTGAGATTATTTGAGAGTGTTTAAGAGAGTTTGATTGATTGCAAATAGGTTAATGAAGCCCCAAAAAAGTTCTTTATGTCGTGGGTGCTTAAGAGGGTAAGAGGGAAAATGTCTAGATTACCCGCAGCTTAAACTATATAAAATTCCCACAGGAGGGTACGATTGTACCCCTCCGATTATGCCCTACCATAAGAGTGGTAACCACCACTCGTACACTAAGAATCCCTTAGACACCAACACTGTCCAACATATGACCACTAAGTCCACTCGTACCTAAGCATACAACCAGTACCCCAAACCCATACCCATAACAGAATTAAGAGAGGTTGGGCACTGCCCAACATATGAGTTGGACTATACCACTCATACCCTATCCTCACGACTCATGGTGAGGCACTTGTACTCAGATCTAATTTAAGTTATTAATTTTTAGATTAAATGAAGGAAAATCCACCCCAACGACCTATCACCAACCATACGAATCGTACCCACCTAGTCATACCCATATAAGAAACTCAACCACCCAATACTGGACAATATACGAATGGGTCACCTGACCTATACCCCCTCTATATGACTAGTATGGTAAGTCATATGATGTCCAAAAATTCCAAAATCTAAGAAATTTCTAAGGACCATAACCTTGGGTATTTCACTTAACAGATTACCCATCTACAATAACTGGTACAACAGATGGGTAATCAGTTACGACAGATGAGTCACCTTTTGCAATAGAGATGAATCATCTATTATAATAAAAAGATTATCTATTGCATAACTTATCTGTGTTAACATATTACCCAACTGACTGCAAATTATTACTTAATCTAAATGTATCTACTTTTATTTATAGGTTGTGCATCCATAGCTTGTACTTACTCAACAAGAGTTGAAGAGTAATTTTTTTATTCCTCTAGGTCTTATTAATAGAATAGTAGATCCAATGGTGAAGTTAATAAAGAAGGAATTAGCTGGAGTAACAATTATAAGAAGAGTAGTTAGGCAACATCAGCCTCATGGTGAGGCTTTTCATGACTAACCTGCTACAACAGATTTGGGTGTTGTTTGTGCAGTGTTCTTGGTAGAGTTATTGATATTGGTGGCAGCCATGCTGATGCTCAAGAGAAAATAAATATGTCTAAAACTAAATTTAACCTTCTAAAAGATGATGATTTTCCAGTCACCCCTTTTAATGGTCCAACTCACCCCTCTTCGAGCTCATGTTCTCTTTGCAAATGCAAAAACTACATAGACAAATAGGATGAGATCTTTAAGAAAATAGATGTTCTGGATAATGGTGTCAATGAATTAAAATCCAAATGGGGTGTCATACCATCCAAGAAGGCGAGAGAGCCATATACTCATACAGATGAGGTTAGGAAGAAGAAAAAATCAATTGGATGTATACTCTCAAATAAAAAATCAAGAAAACTTGCAAATCCTCCTTCATTAAATGTTGATGAAGTCCAGGTACCATTGAAGAAGATGGAAATATATGCAACCATTGGCACCAACAGGTTGATGACTCTGACACACCACAAGAATTCCAACAAACGTTCTAGGTTCTTCATAATGAATCCACTTTCCTCTGAAAACTTCAAGATAATAAAAAATATGTATGAGTGGTACGAGGATAGGGTAAGTTTTTACTTTTAATAATGTAACCTTCTAAGTCATCTTTTTTAATAGATTATCCATCTGCTGCTTAAGTTGCAGTATTTGGGGTAATCTGTTAACACAGGATTAGAGAAACTACACAACAGATAAGTCATCTATTGCAACAGGTGGTCCATCTGTTGCATAAGTCATAGAAGATGGCTAATCTGTTGATATATTCAGAGAATATATGCAACAAATTGACCATCTATTGTAATACATTACCTATCTGTTGTAATTTATGGACCATCTGCTGTAATAGATAGGCAATCAATTTTATCTTTTGAATTTTTTTTTAAAAATTACTAACCTATTTAAAAATTGCCATTTTATATAACAATATGTTGTTGAAATACTCTTCCTCATGAGGACAAGGCACCTTGCATACAACGAAGCATATGATCCTTACGATAGAATAATGGACCTCAACTTCCTCAATAATTTTAAGAGTAGGTACGATGTAATTAGTATCAAAGCAACCATTCTCGGTGGCCTAGATCTTGAGAGGTTAATTTCATAGTTTGAATAGGATCAAGATATAATTAACTATGTTAGAGGAAAAAGGCTATTTCCATATGGCATAAGTTGGATCATGGAAAAGAGATTGCACTTATGAACCTGGAAAAAAACATTTTGTGACTCTTGAGATCCTCCTCCATAGAGGATACATTACTGCCTATGACTATAACTTACCAGCTTCGAGGACCATGATTTTTTCCCCATGGGGCAGCCAGTATTAGAGTTGCTCCCTAAATTTTTGGAGCAAAGTGACTTAATGAATAACTTTCTAGGGGAAGTGTTAAAAATATGGACTTTTGAAAGTAAAAAAAATAACCTTGAGAAAAATAACATTAGTTCCGCGTGCGGGTCATACTCACTTGCATATATCGAATGTTTGCTAACCGATAACGAAATCTCATTACCAAGGTCCTTACTGTGTGATAATGTTGTGGCAAGTATGCAAGAGGTCTAGGCTACTGGGATCCTATATGAAAGTTTGAAGCCTGTGTTTAAAAAAGAAAGTCTAAAAAAATAATGATAGTTTTATTCTAAGTTTTTAACTTATGTATACTGTTTAAGTAATGTCAATTTTTTTATTTTTTATAATTGATGACAATTGTATTGTTTTGTTAAATTTACAAACTTATAAATTAGAATAAAAATAATGCAACAGATGATGGAACTGTTGCAACAGATGTAACATCTATTGTAAATTATCAAATAGGTCTTCCTACTTATTTGAATTATTCCAACAGAGAGACTATCTGTTGCAACAGATGATTCATCTGTTGCAATGGTAATATTTTTTTAATTTGTTCTAATAGATGAACCATCTGTTTCAATAGATAGTCCATTTGTTGGAACAATTCAAACCTGTAGGAAGACCTGTTTGATAATTTTCAAAGATGTGACATCTGCTGCAACAGATCCATTGTCTGTTGCAATATTTGAATCTACTATTCCATTTCAATTAATAAGTTCAAATCTAAGGATAAAATAAAATTTATAAAAAAAATAAATCAAAGACTTTACAAATTACATTAAATTAAATAAATCAACAAATAAATAAAATTTAAAAATTATTATAGGTACAAATGATAGATGTTTACAATTTAAGTTTTGAAGCCAACAATTTCTAAAGAGAGGTTATTACTTTGACAAACTCAAGCTATAAAGATTTATCAATACTGACAAGTTGTTCTTTATCCAGTGCTATGAAATTTGACTTTGATTGTCGTGAATCTTTAATGTCACTTGCGGGCGATTTTTGAGCCTTCGCTTCTCTATATTTTCATAAATGAGAATCATATCTTTTGGGGTAATCGGACACCGAGTTTATCATTTGGTACTTATAATCCATCGCTTAAATTCTCAATGTAAGCGACAACAAAATACCACAATATCTGCGTTTTTAAGAATCAGATAATCCATATCTTGCAATTAATGTAAGTGTTGTGAAATTTACGAAATGAAACTAAATCATGATACTTTCAGACTACGACTAGATTATTGAGTAATTCCTTCAACATATTCTATATCAAATAGATTACCTATTTTATCCCAGTATGCTTCAATCGTGGATCAATCAGTATGAATCTTTTTATCGAAAAAGCCACTTATATCAAGGTAAGTAGGTAATATTTTGGCTATCTTTTGTATCTCAGACGATGAACCAGAATGTCACCTTCCAGTAATCAAGTCATAAACTCAGATGCGCGTCTCTTTTAGAACGAAGACAACTATTACCCAATGAAATTCATCACCACAATTGATTAGGATGTACACTTCATCGACCAAATGCCAAGGTAAGCCACCTGGAATGCTACAACATTTGATGATGTTGATTAAGCATTCCTCATTTTAGAAAAATTTTGGTTGTTATTGACAATACATATTGTAGGCATTATTGATGCAAATTTTGTACAAACAATTGCTATCTGTATTGTTGTTGTGTTTGCAACTTGGCCTTCTTTTGGAGGTAGTAAAAAATGACATCGATGTGCTGGACATATTATCAAGCATTTCAAATTATGTAAAAATAAAATTAATAAATAAATACAATTAAATATAGCATTAATAGTAAGATATATGACATTTAAACATCACCATTCCAGCAAGTTTGAGACCGTGACATCAAATAGAATCAATTCTTCATTTTGAAATGTGCAACAACAAAGTCAAACATATCAAAACCAAGATTGATTGGTTCACTTTGTAGTGTTTGTCATTTTATTTTCTGCATGGTTTATATGTGTTAATGGCATGTTCTTACAAGAAGAATTGTATAAATCAATATTTTTAAAAATAATTTATGTACCTGCTGACATGAAGCTTTAATAGTCTATCGATAATCCATTCTGAGTAGTCGTTGATCAACTTTGTTAGTTTTCTTGGAGCCACGTCTAAAATATTGAATCCTTTAAATGGACAATTCTTTCGTTCTTTTGGACTGACAACCTTCACTTTTTATTCATCTCCAAAAGCAGTTGATAGATTATTAATAATGATATTATGTTGTTCAGCAGTAGCTTCTACTGTGACATCCACCTGGAAAGCAATAATTATCAATGCTAATCATAGATATACAAAAAAATAAAAAAATAACTCATTTGTTGGAGGAAATCAAACAGGTCTTCCTTTTATTTTAATTTGTCCCAACAGATGAGTCATATGTTACAATGGATGGGTCATCTGTTGGGACAAATTAAAATAGGAGAAAGACCTGTATGATAATTTCAAACAGATGGCCCATCTATTGTAACATATGACTCATCTATTGGAACAAACTAAAATAATAGGAAAACTTTATTTAATTTATCCCAACAGATGACCTATCTGTTGCAATAAATGGGTCATTTACTGGGACAAATTAAATCAGTAGGAAGACCTATTTGATTTCCTAAAATAGATGAGATATATGTTGCAACAGATAATGCATCTTGATCAATAGCTTAGTCTTCTGTTGCAATAGATGTATATATTTGTTTGATAATTTTCAGCAGATGTGTCATCCGTTGAAATAGATATATAGTCTATTTTTTTGTTGGAACAGATGGTAAATATTTACCTTTTTTAGCTTATGTTTCTCTCCTATGGCCCTTTTACATTACTCAAAAGTGAAAGACAAACATAGAGGAGTTGCAATTTTGCTTTTATCGATGCTTGTTAATGCCTTGAAAATTTCTTTCCTTCTCCTCTTAGCGATCTTAATCTCTAATGGAGTGTATGGATATGAAATCCTCTTTGATGGAATGACACCGCTCTTAGATGTCAATCCCTTTATAAAAGTAGTTAATGCATTAATAACATTCCATCATGTTTCACTTTGCAGTTTTGACATTTGCATGCAGAACATTCTCTAGGAAGGGCAAAATCTGTAAAATCAGTATGATCATAATCATAATGGGTTGTTGTTTCAAAAATTGCAAGAAGAGCATCATTATCCCCATTAGCATCACCACTACCACTACCACTACCACTACCACCACCAACAGCTTCATCACCACTAATACCATCAACAACAACATGCCCAACCTCTAAAATTATTTTTCTTATGATGGTTGTTGCTCCAAATAATTCTTTTTTTATTCCATCAATGGAGTTAGGGTCTGATAAAGTTTGCACAGATCATAAAGTAAGAAAAAATGACATCTTTAACTCTCGATAGATCGGAACAAGCCACAAATGCTCAATCTAAAATAAATTAGTACATACATTAGAATGATGATTAAATTATTTAAAAAATCATTAATTAAAAAAAAACTTAATGAATTAGACTTATTGCTTCCTTCGGGGCATTGAAGAGATCAAGAAATTTTACTTTTTTATCAGTTTTTGCTAACAACCATCTCAGAATTCTTGGACATAAAACTTCTTCCTGGTAGTTCACTTGTTCTCTTAAATAAGGAAAAGCTTCAAATGCCTAAGCCTATAAAATAATACCAATAAATCAAAAACATTATTCAATAAAAAATAAATGGATCATAATAAAAGAAATATTTACCATGAAAACCCATGAAAAGCTATATAAGTTGATTGTCTTTGGCGTTAACAGAGTCAACAAATATTTGACAGTCATTCTGAAGCATTTATAACCTCAAGGATAGTTGTGAAATGCCTCAAGATCCTCAAAGAACTTTATTAAACCAAGTGGTATGTTTTTATTAACGTCTCTCTCCCAAAGAATATTATGTATAAATCAAACTAAGCACAATGATAGCTTATGCTTCTTTGAAAGTCTTCTACCTTTCAACTCTTCTATTAAATTTTTGTTTTTCAAGCTTGGATCAACAAGGGACAACAAGTCATCACCATCACTTGACTTTCCTTTGCCTTTTTTGGAGTGCGGGATGTTTTTTTTTCTTAGAATAGGTATAGGTTGGAAAGGAGGATAGCATTTTAGTCTAGTAACTATGGCAAACTCCTTCCAACCAAAACAAACTAGCATGCCACAGTAATTTATCCACACCTCATTAATTTTATCTATATTTTCATACATAAACCTACGCTTGAGAAGATCATATACCATAGTCATTTAAAAACGAGCATTGTTGTCCTCCGGCAAATCAAGATACTGCCTAAAGCAACTATCCCTGAAATAAGCATCCAATTGTTGGTCTCGAAGTATCTTTTTAAAGGTATCAAAAGATTTTTTCATGGCTGAATTTACCATGAAATGACCAGTTAAATCTGTGGCACCATCGCACTTGTAACGCCCCGAAATTTGATCCCCGGGACGCCACACGGTGGTCCAAACTACAAGTAGTCCTTATATGCTTAATCTTTGATTTACAAACCAAGATTTATATTATATGCTTTGTTGTTCATGATTCGTGATTTATATTATGAACAACAAAAGTCCATCCAAAAACAAAGCATATAATATAAATCATAAACAACAAAGCATATAACAAAACATTCAGTTCTAAAATCTATTCTTTTTGGAAATTGCTACATCATCTTATTGGTTTGTAAGGGAGGTACTCGTCTCAAGACTTTAAGAATCATAAATCATAGCTTTCAAAACATATTCTTTTATCTTAAGGCTTTACACTATTTTAAGAGTAGGGAATATCTTATTGGGAGGTTCTTCTAACTATCATACACCATATGAGCATCTATGGAGTCCCATGTCTGGTCCCCGTTAGGTAGGGCTGTTCTACCCTTTCCATTGAAATAGAACTTCTACATTAAGTGATCACAATCTGTGTCATCCACGTAAAAGTGAGAATAATCTGAATCCTACATTGACACGTAGTTTTGGGGTATGAAATCGTAGTAACTTACCCATCTCGGTGCTAAATACTACTCTCATTCTATTCTCAAAATTTTAAGAAATCCACTTCAAATAGCACATGGTTAAATCTCAAGTTATATAAAAAAGTGGATTCTTTATCTTAGCTTAGGACCAAAAGGTCAAATCTTTATCAATAATCTGAGGATAAACTTATCTGAGGGTGCTCATAGCACAAATAATCTCGAAATAATAATCTTAAATTGGGGCTTAACGACCCATGCATCAATCTCATGTTAGAACATCTTAAAATTCATGCTTGATAATTTAAACACTCATAATTCATCATAAAATCTTAAAATTTCTGCATAATGCATAGAAATATGAATATAGTCATGTAATTCAACTTCTAAATCATGGGAAATCTAATAACCTTGCAAATAATGATAATGGGCATAAACCCTAACTTTAATTTTATGGAAAATCTCATAAATTGCAGTAAATTTATAATTAAAATAAAGTTTCGAGCACAAGGATGAAAGAATTATTCTTGGTCAAACCCCACATACCTTGTTGGATGATCTAGATGCTAGAACTTGAATCTTTGATCTTTATTGATGTTTTGGAGATGGCTTCTTGAAGTTTTTGAATTGGGGATTCTCAATCTTGTGTAATCTTGGAGAATTAATGGAGAAAATTTTGGGTTTCTTGGAGAGGAAGTATGAGTCTTAGTGTTTTGGTTAAGAGAGAATGATGAATAAAGCATACAGTGCTCTCAAATATGATTAATCTTTTATTTTTGGACGGATTGGTGGTTGAGGATTTACCAAAATACCTTCTTTAAACTTTTACACACAACTAGAAAGCATACATTTTCCCGATCTGGGTGGCCACTGCGACGCGTCACTATCGCGGTGGCTCACTGAAAATTGACGAATGGAAATTGGGTAGACTTCGTGATGCGGAGACATCGCGGTGCCCCTTTGAAATGCCATTTTGGCACATGGTGCGACACGCCATTATCGCGCTGGACCTCTAGAAATTGACAAACGAGAAATTGACCCTCTCTGCAATACTTCAATATTGCGGAGGGCCACTAGAATGGGAAAATTGGAAATTTACACTGCTCCGCGATGCGCTAAGGGTACAAACGACGATGTTTTGTGACAGGAACTTAAAATAACCATAACTTCTTACCCGGTTTTTGGATTTAGGCGAATCTTATATCGCTGGAAAGCTAATTCAATTTCCTACGTAATGGAAAGTCCAAATATAAGGAATTCTACACCAGATAAATATTATTTGTTTTGGAAGATATCCCTTAACACTCTAGGGGTGAATTTAAGCTAGGAAAAATCACGGGATACTACAACACTTTATTCTCACAAAATATCTATCAATGCTGAAGTTTTTAACTAACTCTTCAGTGGAATGGATATTAGCATTTGGATCATCTCTTTTGAAACTTTCCTCATCCCCATGCTCATTTTTTCTAATTTTTGATTGAGATATCGTTTGTAAATCAAGTTCATAGAGTGGTGAATGTAGCCTAGTTGCTTTACTTATTCCTTTACTTGGACTTAATTTGGCTTATTCTCTTTTGGGAGCTATATTATCTAAAAATAATAGGAAAATAAAAGAGATTATAATTGATTATTTCATCATTAAAAAAGAATAACAGTTAATCTAACAAGTACAACACAAAAAAATAATAGTTCTAACAGATAACTCATCTGTTGCAACAGGTGAGTTATCTGTTGCAACATATAACTAATCTATTGCAATAGATGAGTAATCTATTGGAAACAATAAAAATATTTTCAATATTGTTGTGATTTCTTCCAATGAATTACTCGTCTATTGAAATAGATGGAAATCTGTGCAACAGATCATTCATTTGTTGTAACATATGGGTGATCTGTTGGAACTGTTATCAAACTATCAATATTGTTTACATTTCTTCCAACAGAAGGCTCATCTATCACAAGAGATGAATTATTTGTTGAAAAAAATCAAAGTCTTGGACATGTCATCTGTGGAGTAGTTGATACGGTTTCATTCAAGAGATGGTTCATCTGTTACATCAGATGGTTAAGCTATTGCATCAGATGGTTCATCTTTTGCAGAAAAAAATAAATCAATAGCAAAATTTTATTCAATAGAACAATAACAATATCACCATTTAATATCAACTACACCATTTTTACCAAGAACAACAATAAAATAAATCAACCCAGCAACACCAACACAAGACACACAACACACACACCAAGAACATCAACATTGATAAAAAAATACCAACATTGTTGTTTTGCTTGTACAAGCACAAATAATAAAAAACAAACTTGAAAAAATACAACAAACACCAACAAATCGAATCAACAGTTCGACAACAACAACTACAGTAACAATAAAAAATTATATTTTACTCCGAAAAGATAAGAGAAGAAATACCATAAATAGGATTTTCTTTAGTCCCAATTTTAAATTTAAGTAGCAAATATTGAAATTGTTAAGCAATTCTAGAAGTGAAGTTGACTCAATTTCCTCTTTTTCTTCATAACTAAAAATCCCTAATTTTTTACCTGTGAAAGTAAAAAAGGGACGATGAAGAACTCAAAACTGTTATCGCCGGAGAGCAATGTTGTCACGTCGATTGATGGTTGAAAATCGAAAAGGAACTTGAAGCCCAACTATTTATCGTCGGAGGTTAAAGTCTCTGGGATTGAAGGGAGAAATTTTCAGAACTATTGGTTGGGAGAAGTTTGAGAGAAACTATCGAGGAGAGAGACGGTCGATTTGGAGAGAAGGGGTGTAGGTTGATTTGTATTTTTAAAAAGATTAGAAAGTTTTAAGAATATTAATTAAGTCAACACCCTGAAGACATAAAATGTTAATGTCATCAATAAAAAGATAACTAAGCATGAAAATGTAAGGAATACTATAACTAATAATTGAAAGGGAAAGATGAACTATCTTACATTATAACACAACCAAATCATTCTAAAACGGAAGAAAAAACTAAGCATGAAAAATGCAAGAAAATACGGTAGCTAAGAGTTAAAGGGGAAAGATATAGTATATTGCAATATAACATATTCAAATCATTCTAAAAATAACAAGAAAAAAAAGATAAAATTAAAATTACGTCTTAAAGAGATTTTTATTCATACCATGAAGGAGTCAAAACCAAAAAGCTATCATATGCTTCTAGCAATTCAAAGTATATCATAGCTAATATGACTCAAAACAATTTTATTTAAATAGAAATAATATTTATGTGAGATTTTAAGGGTCATAAAATTATTTATTAAATATTTTTGAAGTTATAAACATGAATTTGAAAGTTATGGATGTTACTAATACTAATTAAGAGTAGATAGTATAGGGATGAAAAGATATGAGTTATAAAGATGATTTTTTATAAAAAAAATAATAATTTAAAAATGAAAAAAATTCAAAAAAAGGAAAAAATAGATAAATAAAAATGAAGATCATAGAGAAGTGCCACATCACCTTATCTATGACTCTCTTTTATGTTATGTATAGATTCATGTACTACTACCAAATAAATTATTTATTTGAGAAGACATTTTGTAAATTATAAATAGGTGGTCATCCTCCTATGAAATACACTATCAAAAGCATAGAAGAAATAATACTAAGAATTACACTCTTTCATATCCCTTGTCTACGTTTCTTATTTTACATTATTCTATATCTTATTTATATTTTACAATACGAAGAAATAATACTAAGAATTACACTCCTTCATATCCCTTGTCTACGTTTCTTATTTTACATTATTCTATATGTTATTTATATTTTACAATACGTTATCAACATGATGTTTTATATTTTTTATTCGTACGGCAAGAGCGCTTCAAATAATATTGCACTCATTATATCTAGACTGCAAATCAACCAAAGGGCAAAACCCCAAAATTGATTTTAGTCAATAACTGCTACAGAAAAAATCTTGAAGGTAATTATGTTGTTATTATGAGCAAAATAAAACAAAAATAATTATTAATGTGCCAATTTGTATTTGGTTAGATCTAATTTAAAATAAAAAAATCTTCCAAGTGTTCTTTCTTTTGAAAAAAGTTTTTATTATAGTTGTGAAGGTTGACATTGTTAGCGGTTTGCATCAAAAGCATGATGTATTTAAATTTTATATGGTAGTTGATTAGATATAACTATTTTAATAATAAGGTGGTGTTCTGACTTCGGACTAATAGAGCATACAAATTATTTTATTAAGTATTAATTTATGAGAACTTGCGTTGTACGTTTATTTCAAGTGATTTAATATAAAATTTGAATTGCTAATGCTATATTTTAAATGATACATACAGTTTAACAAAAAAAATATCAAAACAATATAAAAAATAACAATTCTTAACTTAAATTAAATATTCTTGTAAATTTGATGCCACTTTAGTGTCATAATTAAATAACAAAAAGAAAAAAAGAAAGAGAAAGAAAAAAATGAACTTTTGAGCTTATCAAATAGCAAACTCTCTTTTTAATATTAATTTATGAGTGGGGGTTGATAGTTTATTGTTAAGCATTTTTATATTAATTTGGCTCATTTGTATTAAGTGACATAATGATGGGCGTCAGTGGATGGCTTTAAGTTTTTTTTTTTAGGTCAATAAGATACATTCATTAAGAAATTTACGGCGGTTGGAGAGTTAGTCTCTCAACAGTTGTGAGAGCTTCAATTGAAATGTTCGGGGCCACAATCCTGCCCTGTAGGTTAATCGAAGCAATGGTAGTTTTACGATGGGCTAAAAGGCCGTCCATGTCTGCTTGCACAAAAGGGATTACAAAATGGGGGATTTGCCAAAATAGCTTAGGGGATGCCGTATTGATGCTTTCAGCTCCTTTCTTGTCCATGGTGTCCACTACTGTGTTTAGCACCCTGAAAATATGGGTTGGTGCTGCTGCCTGCATGTCCTGTAGCATAGACCTGTACTCGACAATTATGTTATGATAGGAAGGATGATTATTAACAAGCATATGAATAATAGTATTGGAGTCGATTTCTATAATGATGGGCCTGAGGTTGTTGGCTTTTGCAATGGCAAGGCCATGTCGCAGTGCTAGCAGTTCAACCATCAGAGGGGTTGTGAAAGGTAGGTGCATGTGGAAGCCTAGGACCCATTGGCTTTCGTGATCTCTAATAACTCCACCAATTCCACCTTTTCCTGGGTATGCCAAAGCAGATCCATCAATGTTAAGCTTCAGGTAGCCCTCCAGTGGTTGGTACCATCTAGTGGTGATCGTTGTGGATTCACGAATAAGAGAAAGATGGTTAGTAATAAGGAGAGAGTATTCAGTGTCCAGTGCAATTGCTAGCTGGGCTGATATGTGGTCAGCTTTGCTGTTAAAGTTGTTATTATTTCTGCTAAGCCAAATAGTCCAAAGGCAGTGGGGGAAGAGGACATCCTAATTGAGGCTTTTATTAAAAGTTTTTCCTTTAAGCTCTTGCCAGGACAACTCTCAGTTATTATTAGATAAGGTGGACTAGATTTAGGTGGATTTGAAGTTGGCTTTCTAAAAAATGTCATCCCAAAAGAGAGTGACATTTGGACATGTGAAGAAAATGTGATTAATGGATTCCTCTTGTCCTTGGCAAAAGTGGCAATGAGAGGGAATGGGGAGGCCAATGTGGCGCAAATAAGAATTTGTGGAGAGTCTTTTATGAAGCATCAACCAAAGGAAGGTTTTCACTTTATTAGCGGCAATAACCTTCCAACAAGTTTTTACTTTATTAGGGGCAATAGCCTTCCACGGTAGCTTGAAGTCTCTGGTAGTGGAAGTGCTTTTTCCCATGTTAACTAATAGGTTGTACATGCTGTTGGTGCTAAAGATGACATTATTAGTTAGACCTCAAATGGGTTTTTCATCTTTAGATGAGTATTGAGGGATGGGGGTGGTGGTAACGGTCTTTATTTGCTGGGGCAAGTCAAGTAATAGGGGATGGAGGTTCCAGACTCCATTATTATAGAGTTGTTTGATGGTGATGGAGGCATCCTGAGGGGTGAGGGGACCCTGGATGTGGTTTTTGATTGGTGCAAAATAAGGGATCCATCTGTCAAAAAGGAATCTAACCCTGCTTCCCCTGTTGACTCTCCAACTGATGCCCATATTACAGTGTTTTCAGCCCTTGAGGTTATTTTTCCTGGTAGTGGAGGAAGATCCTGAGCATTTTTGATTATATTTGGTGAGGAGAACTTGGATCCACAAGCTGGAGAGATGAGTGTGGACTTTCCAAGCTAAGTTGGCATGGAGAGCTTTGTTCCTCAACTCACTCTTATGAAGAACCAAGCCCCCTTTATCCTTATGGGTGGTGATAGTGTCCCAGCTGAGCATGTGAAGCTTTTTCTTTTTAGCACAACTAGCCCAAATGAAATCTCTTTGGATCTTGTTGATGTCATCATGGATTTTACTGGGGAGCTTAATATACTGTATGTATGATATGGATTTTACTGGGGAGTTGATTTAGCCAACACAGTTCTGCCAATCATATTAAGGAATTTGGTTTTCCAGTCTGCCAGTCTATTGTTCATATTATCCAAAATAAATTGGAAATCACTATTTTTGGGTTTGGCATGGAAAATTGGGTACCCCAGGTATTTGCCAAAAGATTGAGAGGGTTTAATGTTTATAATTTCAGCACACAGGGCCATATTGTCAGGGGAGCAATTATTTGAGAAGAGGAATTTGGATTTGGAGTGATTGATGGTTTGGCCAGAAAGAGAACTAAAGATAGTCTTGATGTTGACAATGGTGTGGCAGTTTGAGGGAGTAGCTTTGGCCGTAAGAGTGAGGTCTTCAGCAAAAAAGATGTGGGAGAGTTTTGGTCCTCTTCTGGTGATACTGATAGGGTCCCATCTCTTGGCACTAACCTCCGCCTCAATACCTCTAGTGAGCCTCTCCATGCAAAGGATGTAGAGGTATGAGGATAGAGGGTCTCCCTACCTGATTCACCTGGAAGGGTGGAAGAAGTCTGTTTGGATTTCATTACAAGAACTGTAATAGAAGAAGTAGTGATGCAAGACATGATGAGCTTGAAAAGCTTACAGGAAACCTAAAGTATAAGAGGGTGTCCTTGATAAAGCCCACTTAATTTTGTCAAAGGCCTTTTCAAGGTCAATTTTGAGGATTATGTTGGGATTTTTCCCTCATATTTTGCAGAAGTGATGGATGTATTCCTGGATGATAATATCTTGATCAGAGGTTCTCCTATTAGCTAAGAAGCTAGCTTGTGTAGGGACAATAATAGAGGGAAGGAGGGGTTTGATCCTATTGATAATGATCTTGAATATGATCTTGTAACTTGTGTTGCAAAGACCTATAGGTCTGAAGTTCTTCAGGGTCATTGCATTTCTGCAATTTGGGATGAGGCATAGAAGAGTGACATTGTATGCCTAGAGAATGGCATTATTGGTGAAAGCTTGCTTGCAGAAGTCAATGGTTTTAGGTCCTACCAAATTCCAGTATATTTGGTAGAACATGGGGTGGAGACCATCTAGTCCAGGGGCCTTGAGTGGTTTAAAGCACTTGATGGCTCGTAAGACCTTAGACTCTCCCAGGGAGGAGTCTAGGAGGTCTATATTAGCTTGAGAGATATTGGTGAAGTCATTCTCAGGGACAAAGTGGCAGTTGGGGCTGCTGAGATGGCCTGACTTGTAGAGGTCCTTGAAATGGTTTAGAATAAGGTCATGGATAGCAGCTTCTCCTGTGATGGAGTTACCTTGGCCATCCATGAGCTTATTAATTTTATTCCTTCTTCTTCTGACGATGGTGGATGTATGGAAGAAAGAGGTGTTAGCATCTCCATTAGAGAGCCAAGAAATTCTGGACTTAGTTTTCCAGAAATCTTGCTCACATTTGATAAGGCTATCATAGGTTTCAAGTAATTCTCCCTCAAGAAAATAGAGGTAAGAGCTGGTGTGGTAGTTAGGTGATTTTTTGATACTATCCAATCTAGCTAGGGTAGTCCTAAGCTTTCGGAAGAGTTTACCAAAAACATTGGTGTTCCAGTGAGAAGCATTTGAGTGGAACTTGGTCATTGACTGCTGAAGAGTGGTGGTCCATCAAAACTTTCCTCCATAAGTTGTTGGAAAGATTGATGGTTACACCATATTGGTTCAAACATGAAGGGTTTATTTTTTTATGCGTTATTATTTTTAAGAAGTGATAGGAGGTGGGGACAATGGTCAGACTTGGTTCTAGGTAAGTGGCCAACATTAGACTCAGGGTATTGGTTTATCCAGGAGGCATTAACAAGACATCTGTGAAGCCTATCCTAGATAAAAACTCCTCTATTGTGGTACCCCTGATTGGTCCAGGTGTATTTACAGACTGTATAGCCAAGGTCCACATGTTACAATAATTTAGGAAATCACAGATGTAATGCCTCAGAAAATGGGTCCCAGAGCGTCACACGGTGCTTGAGACTACGAGTATCCCCAAGCTAACCTTTTGAGCCATTTTCATTTAGTTCAACACAAATCAACGGGGTTTTCATAAATAACCCTCAAATATCAACAGAGTAATCATCATCCAAGAATAAAAGAATTTCAAAAAGATAACAAAATACGACTTATTAGTCAACTCCCAACATCTATACTAGTCTGACAAGCCTCTAAGAGAATTAATAAAACTAGCGAGCCATTGAGACATGCCCCAACTGACTCGTACTCAGTTATCAAATGTAAACAATTCTGTGAAACCAACATCAGACATCACATCCTCGGAACATGAGGACTCACCACAACAGAGAATGTAGAACAGCGTGCCCAAAGAATCACTGTCGAACCTGGAACTGAGCACCTGAACCTACATTTCGAGAAAATGCAGATCACATCCGAAGATGTGGGTTAGTACCATGGAAAGGAACCGAGTATATGGGGGTGTATGCAGTTGTATAAACATCATCATCATAAATATTTATAAGAAATATGCAGGATGTATGAAAGACTCACATAGCCCGAAGAAAATCATCATAATCATGAGAGGATGAAATAAGTACAATAACACATGTGAGTTATCATATAATTTGTCAATCACTTTCAGTTCATCAAGCATATCAATTCTTATAATGTTAATATTATTTAAGTCTTTCGAAAGAATAACTTTCACAATTCAACTTTCAAATCACTTCACCATCACCATAGACACAAGGAAACACACACACACTGGGAGATCCTATAACTGACATAAACCATGTGAGATACATGGAGTCCAACGTGCAACCCACGTTGGGGAGAGCCGTCCTATCCTTGCCACCGGAGTAGGACTATCGATATCAAATCCACACAAACTAGTGATCACTATATAAATAGCCTCAGGTTCACTCCTACAGGGGCACGTAGTTCAAGGGAAGTAAGGTCGCTTTATACCTCCCACTCGGTGCTAAAGATTTCTCTCAGACTTAGCTCAGATAATTTCAAAGACAATCCACAACAAAACAATTTCAATAATATATAAATATACATCGGGAGCCATCATGCTTCCCATCTATCAAAATCAACCACGTTGTGGATTTCTTTCACACTCGTGTTTAAAACAACTCCATTAAGACCAAAAGGTCAAATCATTCCAAATATCTCAAATATTCAACATCAACGTGCTTATAACACACACTTTCTAAAAAAAAAACACAATTTTCAATGGGGATTCATGACCCAATTATCAAAATCATGATAAATATCGTTCAAGATTCATGCTTTATATCTCCACACATGTAAATTCATCTTTTAAAATCATAAACATCA
>NC_061122.1:212027470-212071796 GCF_002878395.1 Capsicum annuum | reverse complement strand
ATAATGCTTTTAATAGGCTTTAATATAGGGTTTGGACGGATTTTGGGTGAGGGAAAATGACCAAAACCCCCTAAAAATAAAAAAAATTCTCGAATTTGTCCTTTGGTGGACTATTTTTATAGTCTGAAGTAGATCAACCATAACGTTTTACTCCGATATCCAAATTGGATGAAACTAATTTCATTAGAAAGAGGACTCGCAGAGCTTTCAGTTGATATATAGTAGATCTCCCAGATCATTATGTACAAGGAGTTATGATCGTTTAAAGTTGGAACAAAAATATGCCAGCCCTCAATACTTTTTCCTGCATGTTTTACTGTTCATTACTATTCACAGTTCGATCGGAATGTTCATAACTCATCGCTCGGGTGTTCGTTTTGGATGATCCACATATCGTTGGAAATCTTATTCGATACTTTACGCAATGGTGGGTCAGAATCTAAGACATTCTGGACGGAAAATTTATAATTCATTCTAGAAGATAGACCCAACACGTTTACGCACAAAATTTCAACGACAAATTTCCCGGGGTATTACATCATCCCCCCCTTGGAAACATTCATCCTTGAATGACGCTAGACATACCAAGATTATATAGGGAATAGAGCATACAGCTGAAACCATTCTTTAGACTCATCACCACATCGTTTGTCACTCCGAATGCAACATAGAATGCATAAATTCAAGAAACTACAGCTGAACACATAATAAATGACAGCTGAACTGCTGCAAATTTTATCAAAAGTGCATGATTTAGGAAAGAATGGTACCTTCGGCTTAATTGGAGTTCATAGAAAATAGGTGTGGGTACTTGGATCGCATATCCGCCTCAGCTTCCAAAGTTGCACCCTCAACAGATTGGTTTCGCCACAACACCTTGACCAAGGGAACTTCTTTGTTCCTTAGTCTTCGGACACTAAAATCAAGAATCTCAACAGGAATCTCATCAAAAGAAAGATTTTCTTGAATGTCAGCACTTAGAGAGGAATCCACTTCCACAGCTTCGCTAATATGCTTTCTAAGCATGGAGACATGGAATATTGGATGAACAAAGGACAACTCGGAAGGCAACTCAACCTCATAAGCTACCTTACCAACACGACTAAGAATTTTGTAAGGACCAACATAACGGGGACTAAGCTTCCCCTTCTTTTCGAATCTCTTCACCCCCCTCATGGGTAAAATTTTCAGATACACTAGGTCACCAACTTCAGACTCAAGGTCTCTCCTTCTAACATCCGCATATGACTTGTGATGACTCTGCGCAGTTTTCAACCTTTCCCTAATCAACTTAACTTTTTCCATAGCCTCAAATACCAAATTAGGACCGCTCACAGCCGCTTCACCCACCTCGAACCAACCTATGGGTGATCTACACTTCCTCCCATATAAGGCTTCTAACGAAGCCATGCCAATACTAAAGTGGAAACTGTTATTGTAAGCAAACTCTATCAACTGTAAGTGATCATCCCAACTTCCCTTAAAGTCAAGTGCACAAGATCTCAACATATCCTCTAAGGTCTGGATGGTCCTCTCAGCCTGACCATCTGTCTGCGGATGAAAAGCATAACTCAAAAGTACTTGGGTACCAAGACCCTTCTGAAAAGCTTTCAAAAATTGCGAAGTGAACTGAGTACCCCTATCCAAAATGATAGACAAGGGAACTCCATGCAGTTTGACTAGCTCTTGGATATACAATCTAGCATAATCCTCAGCAGTATATGAAGTATGAATAGGCAAGAAATGAGCAGACTTAGTCAACCTATCAACCACAACCCAAATGGAATCATGATGGCATTGGGAAGGAGGTAAACCAATCACGAAGCCCATATTTATCTCTTCCCACTTCCAGGTGGGAATACTAAATTCTTGCATCACACCACCAGGTCTTTGGTGTTCAACCTTAACCTGTTGGCATATTGCACACTTAGCTACAAACACTGCAATATCCTTCTTCATGCCACTCCACCAATAGATTTCCCGTATGTCCTATCTTGGTGGCACCAGGATGAATAGAATATCGCGCACCGTACGCTTCAGCCATAATCCTCTGTCTCAGATCATCAATATTCGGGACACACAATCTACCCTAAAATCTCAACATACCATCTCTCCCTTGGGAGAAAACCTCTACTTTTGGTCCTTGACTAACTCCTTCAGTCTGACCAAACTAGCATCTAAGTATTGCTTTTCCTTCACTTTCGAAACCAAGGAGGATTTGAAACTACTCTGAACCCCTATACTACCTTCAGTAGAGTCAAACAACCTAACCCCCAATCTAGCTAAATGATGTACATCACGAGCCAACTCTTTCTTACCTTCTACCACATGTGAAATACTACCCATGGACGCTCTACTTAGGGCATCCGCCACAACATTGGCCTTGCTCGAATGGTACAACACACTCATATCATAGTCCTTTAACAATTCTAACCTTCGTCTCTGCCTAAGATTCAATTCTCTCTGGGTAAACACATACTGCAGACTCTTATGATTAGTGAAAACATCAACATGGACACCATACAAATAGTGTCTCCAGATTTTCAAAGCAAACACAACAGTATCCAACTCAAGGTCATGGGTGGGGTAATTTTTCTTATGGGGTTTCAATTGTCTAGAAATATAAGCTATCACCTTACCCTTTTGCATTAATACGTAACCCAACCCAACTCTCAAAGCATCACAATACACCACAAAACCATCAACACCATCAGGCAAAGTCAAAACAGGGGCTGAAGTGAGTCGAGTCTTCAACTCCTGAAAACTCTTCTCACAAGATTCGAACCACAAGAACTTCACTTTCTTTTGGGCCAACCGAGTCATAGGAGATGCTATAGAGGAGAAAACCTCAATAAAATGGCAATAATAGCCAGCTAAAGCCAGGAAACTTCAGATATCAGTTGGAGAAATAGGTCTAGGCCAATTTCTAACAGCTTCGGTCTTTTGGGGATCAACTCTAATACCCTCGGAAGAAATGATATGACCCAGAAAAGCAAATGACCTTAGCCAAAACTTACACTTACTGAACTTGGCAAATAACTTATGATCTCTAAGGGTTTGCAAGACAGTTCGGAGATAATCAGAATGTTCATCCTCATTACGGGAGTACACCAGTATATCATCGATGAACACTATGACAAACATATCCAGATATGGTCTGAACACTCAATTCATGAGGTCCATGAAAGGTGCTGGGGCATTAGTTAACCTGAAAGATATAACAAGAAAATCAAAATGGCCATAACGAGTTTGGAAAGCGGTTTTTGGGATGTCACACTCCCTAACTTTGAGTTGATGATAGCCGAAATGAAGGTCTATCTTTGAGAAATAACTTGCACCTTGCAATTGGTCAAACAAATCATCTATTCTCGAAAAGGGGTACTTATTTTGATGGTGACTTTATTCAGTTGGCGGTAATCAATGCACATACGCAAAGAGCCATCTTTCTTTCTCACAAACAACACAGGAGCAACCCAAGGAGAAACACTGGGCCTTATGAAACCCTTATCTAGTAGATCTTTGAGTTGCTCTTTCAACTGCTTAAGTTCTGCAGGGGCCATATGGTAAGGAGAAAGAGAAATGGACTGAGTATCGGGAAGAAGATCAATCCCAAACTCTATCTCTCTATTAGGAGGTATCCTGGGAGATCATTCGAAAAGACATCAGAAAACTCATTGACGACGTTAACAGACTGGAGAGTTGGAGTCTCAGACTTAGTGTCTTTGACTCTAACCAAATAGTAAATACACCCCTTGGAAATAAGCTTTCTAGCTTTGAGGTAAGAGATAAAATGACTCTTGGGTGACACAGAATTCCCAGACCACTCAAACACGGATGCACCTGAAAACTAAAACTTGACTACTCGGGTCCGACAATCAATAGAGGCATAAGAAGAATACAACCAGTCCATACCCAGAATTACATCAAAATCTACCATGTCTAACTCAATCAGATCAGCCAACAAAACTCTACGAAGAACGGTAACAGGACACTTTTTATACACTTTCTAGGCAACAATCGAATCACCCACTGGGCTAGAAACTAGGATAGGCTCAGGAATAATCTCAAGACTCATTTCAAAATTCACAATAATCAAAGGTGTAATATATGAGAAACTGGATCCAGGATCCAACAAAGCATACACATCAAACTGAAATATATGAAGCATACCAGTAACAACATCGGGAGAGTTCTCCTGTTCCTGAAGGAACGGTAAAGCATAAAATCTATTCTGGCGCTACCTGCCAACATTTCTAGAAGAGGCGCCCTGTGCTGGGGTTAGGCGAGTCACTAGAACTGGAGCACTAACAGTCTGAGTCTGGGTCTGAGGGCGATAGTCACGATGCCCTTGTCTATCCTGTGACAATCTCGAACTCTGTGACCCATGTCACCACACCAAAAACAACCCGCTTCTCACCCCAACACTCATCCAAATGAGCCCTACCATACTTAGGACACAGAGGATGATTTGGCTTACTGCCAGCACTGTACTGGGACCTAGATGTATATAACCTGCTAAACTGCTTCTACCTACCTTTAGGCATGGGAGAATTAGCAGATGACGGTGCTGGCATAGATGAATGATCCTGATATTGAGGGCGACTCCCTCCCTGTGATCTAGTCTGACCCTGTCCGTGCTGCTTGGACCTAGCTCTCTTATTCCCTCTCATTCTATCTTTCTCCTTAATCTTATGTGCCTCAATCTGTTGGGCATGATTCATTAGCCTAGAAAGATTCATCTCACTATTCAGCATAGCAGACCTACACTCCTTAACCACATAACTAGACACTCCAGTCACAAACTTACTCATACTAGCTCGATTATCAGCCACTATGTCAGGAGCATACTTGGCCAACTGATTGAACTTAAGACAGTACTCCTTAATAGTCATAGAGCCCTGTCGTAGGTTTATAAACTCTTCCACCTTCACGTCCCTTATCTCCAAAGGGAAAAACTTATCCAGGAATGTATTCTGGAACTCTTGCCAAGTTATATGGACAGCTCCCTTACCTCTACCTTTCCTCCAAGCAACAACTCAGTCATAAGCAAGGTCTTTCAACCTATACGCAGCCAACTCCACACTATGTTCCTCAGATACATGCATCACCTAAGTAATCTTTCACACCTCCTCTAAAAACAACTGTGGATCCTCATCAGACTTGGACCCATAGAATTCTGGCAGATTCATCCACATGAAGTCACGGATCCTGGCAGCAACAAAATCACCTCCCTACTGCTGTGGATCCAGGGTTAGGTTGGCCTGAACATTTGCAGTAACAGCTTGGGCCACCACCTGAAAGGTTGCCCGAAATTCAGTATGAGACACGTTTTCATTCAATGGGTCAACGGGTTGAGGTTGCTGACCATCATTATTTCTTCTCCCTCGACGTGGAGGCATATTTCTAAAAAGGAAAGAACAAATCAATAGCAGAGAGAGACACTTTAAGCATGATCGACTTCTAAAAGAAAGAATCACACTTTTTCCTAAAATGCCTTGTAGCCTCTTGCTCATAGATGTGGAATGCTGCACACCGATGATCAAGACTCTACTTAACGCGGCTTGTCAGACTCCCTAGGACACCTTAAAACCTTAGGCTCTGATACCTAGTTTGTAACGCCCCGAAAAATAGGTCCCAGAGCGTCACATGGTGCTTGAGGCTATGAGTAGCCCCAAGCTAACCTTTTGAGACATTTTCATTCAGTTCAACACAAATCAATGGGGATTCCATAAATAATCCTCAAATATCAATAGAGTAATCATCATCCAAGAATAAAAGAATTTCAGAAAGATAACAAAATATGACTTATTAGTCAACTCCCAACATCTATACTAGTCTGACAAGCCTCTAAGAGAATTAATAAAACCAGCGAGCCATTGAGACATGCCCCAACTGACTCATCCTCAGTTATCAAATGAAAATAATTCCATGAAACCAACATCAGACATCACGTCCTCGAAACATGAGGACTCACCATAATAGAGGATGTAGAACAACATGCCCGAAGAATTACTGTCAAACCTGGAACTGAGTACCTGAACCTACATTCCGAGAAAATACAGCCCACATCTGAAGATGTGGGTCAGTACCATAGAAAAGAACCGAGTATATGGGGGTGTATGCAGTTGTATAAACATCATCATCATAAATATTTATAAGAAATATGTAGGATATATGACAGACTCACATAGCCTGAAGAAAATTATCATAATCATGAGATGATGAAATAAGTACAATAACACATGTGAGTCTTCATATAATTTGTCAATCACTTTCAGTTCATCAAGAATATCAATTCTCATAATGTAAATATCATTTAAATCTTTCAAAAGAATAACTTTCACAATTCCACTTTCAAATCACTTCACCATTCACCGTAGACATAAGGAAACACACACATACTGGGAGATCCTATAATCGACATAAACCATGTGAGCTACATGGAGTCCAACGTACAACCCACGTTAGGGAGACCCATCCTATCCTTGCCATCAGAGTAGGACTATCGATATAAAATCCACACAAACTAGTGATCACTATATAAATCAGCCTCAAGCTCACTCCTACGGGGGCACGTTGTTCTAGGGAAGTAAGGTCGCTTTATACCTCCCACTCGGTGCTAAAGATTTCTCCCAGACTTAGCTCAGATCGTTTCAAAGACAATCTACAATAAGATAATTTAAGTAATATATAAATATACATCAGGAGCCATCATGCTTCCCATCTATCAAAATCAACCACGTTGTGAATTTCTTTCACACTCGAGTTCAAAACAACTCCATTAAGATCAAAAGGTCAAATCATTCCAAATATCTCAAATATTCAACATCAACGTGCTTATAACACATATTCTCAAAAAACATAATTTTTAATGGGGATTCATGACCCAAATATCAAATATCATTCAATATTCATGCTTTATATCTCCACACATGTAAATTCATCTTTTAAAATCATAAACATCAAGATTTCATAATAATCATCATAATATATGGGTTCATGCTTCAAATTCATAAAAATCATGCCTCCGTAAAGAAAATTACTTTTGGGCACAAGAATGAAAGAGATTTCTTATTGAAAAACCCCACAAAACTTGAATGATGAACTTTAGATCGATACTCATTTTTGAGATGTTAATCGTGCCTTTGAATGATGGTTCTTGGAGTTCTTGAACTAGGAACTTGGAATCTTGAATAAATTTGCAGAATTAATGGTGAACTTTGGAGGTTCTTGAAGTTGGATGTAGGAACTTAGGGTTTTCTTTTTAAGGAAATTTAATGAAATATAACATATAATTCTTTTAATAGGCTTTAATATAGGATTTGGATGGATTTTGGGTGAGGGGGAATGAGTAAAACGCCCCTAAAAATCAAAAAAATTCTTGAATCTGTCCTTCGGTGGACTATTTTAATAATTTGAAGTAGATCAACCATAACATTTTACTTTAATATCTAAATTGGATGAAACCAATTTCATTAGAAAGAGGACTCGTAGAGCTTTCCGTTGATATATAGTAGATCACCCAGATAATTATGTACAAGGAGTTATGATTGTTTAAAGTTGGAGAAAAAATACGCTAGGCCTCAGTACTTTTTCCTGCACATTTTACTATTCACTACTATTCATAGTTCGATCGGAATGTTCATAACTTATTGCTCGGGTGTCTGTTTTGGATGATCCACATATTGTTGTAAATATTATTCGATACTCTACGCAATGGTGGGTCATAATCTAAGACATTCCATACAAAAAATTTATAATTCATTCTAGAAGATAGAACCCAACACGTTTACGCACAAAATTTCAACGAAAAATTTCTCGGGGTATTACAACATAACTGGCCTGTTCTGTTGCTATTAATAGAATCTCCTGCTAATTTATCAGAGGCCGTTTGGACCTCGCTAGAATCCCCCCCTATTAGCTATTTGCTAGTGTAGACGTTGGCTATGTTCTTTAGCTCATCCCAGAGCATCAAGCGCATGCTGAGCTCGGGGCTTGCATAAATAGCAAAGAAACTAAAAGTGTTGGGGTTAAGACTAACCTTAATAGTAGCGTGGATTTCTTAAGGGCATGAGAAGTGTTGGAGGTGAAGTTTCTTCTCCTTCCACATGACAATAATATCCCTCTTTATCCTCACCACACTGAATTCTAAGTAAGCATCAAAATGTAGAATATTAGTGATATGTTTTTGATCAACCATTTTTATTTCTAGTAGAGCATCCATGTTAGGATTATGGGTTTTGATGAGGGCACCACATTGGCAAATAAAAGTGGAGCTATTTGCCCCCCTTGTGTTCCAGATAATAAATTTCATGTGATCAGGTGGGGTGAGGGTGGGGAGTGGTTCAGTGGCATCTTCCCCTTATCTTTTTGGGAAGCCTGTTTCAGTTCCAATCGAGGGATCAGTGCCACTATAGAGGGTATCTTGTCCGTGGTATTCCTTAGTGTCAAGCTCAATATCAGTGTTTCTGTTAGAAGAGAACAATAATAGTTGAGACTAAGAGCTTTGTGAACTCTCTCCGAAGTGGTTTGTCCAGAATAAAGTTTTCTAGTTCCAGCTCTCTTAGATCTATTAATAGCTGTTCCATTTCCAAGTTTGAGCGCTTGAGAGCTTCTAGAGCGGAGCTTGTTTCTTCTCTGAGGTTTGCGCCCCCCATTAATAGATGAGGATGTGGTACTAAGGGGTTTTCCTCTAAGGGGTTCCATGGTACAAAATTTAGGGTTTTCGTCTCTAGTAGGTAAGGGACTATTGGGTAGAATGAAAGGCTCTTGAACGTGTGGCTCATTAGTGAGTTTAATTCGCTTGAGTTCATCATGTTGAGCCTAGCTTCTTCTCTATCTGGTCCACTCCCTCCTTCACTATCTGGGCCATCTATGTCGGATCTTGGTTGAGGAGGACTATGGGTTAGTCTCCTATGATTACGCTATGGGAGATGGTTTTCTCCTCCAAAAATAGTTCTGCCCATGATGTCGGAGATTGATTTGGTGGTGGTGGGGCTGTGTAAAGACTAAGGGTTCCTTCAGGGAGGTGTTGTTGTTTGGTGAAGACGCCATTACTGATGGGATTAGGGGATGAATATCCTTGATTGAAGTTTAGGGGCTTCAAAAGGGTGGGATTGGTGGAGCTGGAGTTAATTGAAATGACTGCCTTAGTCATGTCAATCGTTGTAGGGTGATGATTACCCCTATTATTAGCGGTGTAGCTCCTCATAGAAGCTGCAGAGATGCTGGAGTTTATGGGGAAATCCCCCAAGGGGGTGGGGCTGACCTCGCTGGTGTTGATGGGAATTGAATGAGGATGGTTTTGGGTAATGGGATTTAGTTAGTTGAGCAATAAATTCTCATCCATTTTAATTAAAGATTTGACCTTTTGAGGGTCAGTTGGCAAATTGTTCAAAGGAAAAAGGGGCTCCGCGTGGACCCCAACGGATTTATATTTCCCTTTTTTATTATTGTTACTATTATGGCTTTGTATAACAGGTTTTTCCCTATTTGCCTCTTAATAAAGTTCTTGGGGGAATTAGACACATGGTTATCTCTTTCATTGCTTATATCGGTACCTTCATTAATGTCTGAAAAGGAATTTGAGTTGAGAAATTTACCTGAGGCAGCGTTGTACACTTTTACCTGTGTGGTGTTTTTACCTATGAATCTGCAGTAGTCTTCTGCAACTGTTGGACTTTTTGGCCCGTCTTTCTCTTATTGAAGTTGATGGTTTGCCATTCGTTGTGGGGAAATGCTGATGAGCTGGTAGATGCACCATTCTTATCTTGTTTGTTCTGGGTAGTGGTAGCTTGAGTGGGGCAGATCTTATGTGTGTCCCCCAATTTGCCGCATCTGATGCATAAGACTCCTTCTCCTTCATACACTATATTCTGTCTATGGTTTCCCATGGTGACATAGGTCTTCACGAGGGTATCTAGTGGGACTTGGATGTAGATCCTCGCATACAGACCTCTTAAGGCTGCTGGGGTACATGTGTCAATTTTGAGAAGTGTACCTAATTTGTGGCTGATACTTTCTAGAATGGATTTGTCATAAAATTCGATTGGTAAGGAAGGCAGTCTCACCCATATAGCAGTGTGGGTAGTCTTGGCCGCCTCTGGGGTGAAGTTTGGTTCCCAATGCCTTACTAAGAGGAAATCCCCTGTGATGAACCAAGGTCCACCATGGAGTCCCCTTTGCATATTTTCTTGGTTTGTGAATTTCGCAATATAGTACCCGTTCCCCAGATCCACCACTATTAGGGGTTCCGATGGCTTCCATAAATCTAGCTGTTTTGTTCTCAGGTAGCCATAGGCAAGGTTCTTTTTGAAGAGTTTAATGATTATGGAGAATATCCATGAAGTGTAGATTCTATCCTTATCTTCATCGCTTAAGACAATTATGTCATCGATTTCTTCTGTAACTAGCGGCATTTTGCCATTGTGTTGACTTAGAGAGTTGCCATTGAGTGAGTTCACTTTATTGAGGAGTATTGACTTGAAAGAGTTTTCCCCCTCTGTGGGTTCTTGATTTGGATCTTTGTTTATATCAGCAGTTTACATGGGGTCGGGTAGATAGAGAGGTGTAGGTGGTAATGGGGGTGGCTCTGCATCTTGGTGGTCGGCCATGGCAGAGAGTTTTCTAAAAGGTCAAGCAATTGTCTGTTCGATCCTATCTATATTTTCAAGATTGTTTATGACATGTGGCTTTAAGTTACAATACTTGTCAAGCATTACTCATATCTATTACCTATTACTCATAGAGTTAAAAGGGAAAAAATGTGGACCAGCCTTTTCCAAAATAATTAACTTATGTTTGGACCTTTGGATATTTATGGTTACTCGGCCCAATTTCAGATTATGATCATGTCCTTATGGCTCAGGTAGTTCAGATACAGTTCATATATCATACTGATACAGTTAGTAAAAATAGAAAAGCAACAAATTTATGTGTAAAAATTGTATCATTGTTATAAAGAATCTGTATTTTTAAATAAAGTTGCATTGAATTTGTATCATTGCTGTATAATATATATATATATATATATATATATATATATATATATATATATATATATATATAAAGTTCTTTGTAATCTATTGAACATACTATCTTCTACTCGAAGATTAAATTTTAATCCTTGGATTTTTCTTAGCAATTCTCCATCTTCTTTAGCTTCTATAACCCGAGTAGTTTCTTCTACGTTCTCAATTTCTTGATTCATTCTTCTGAATCAATACTAGATTCTGACAATTCTTCATAGAGTTCTAGTATAATAACCCATTAGGAAGTATAAAGAATGTATTTCTTTATTGAAGTTTTTAGCTTGTTGTACTTTCCAAACTGTCTTTTCCTTTCAACACTGCGGTGTTGATACAACCAATTTAAAGAAAGTCGAAAGGTATATACATAAACTCTATCGTTTCATGCACATATTAGCATACGAAAAATTAATTTTCATATCTACTATATATGTATAAGATGCAAATAAAAATTGTATCTTTATTACATAGAATACATATTTGTATAAGACGTGCATCAAATTTGTATCAGTACTGTATAAAGCTGCGAGAAATGGCTAGAAAATGAAATTAAAATTTAATGGTCATTTTTATGTCAATAGTTTTATCCGAAATGTTATTTATATCATTTCCCCTATAGTTAATGTCCTTTGTTTTGGCAGAGGGCGTGCGATTATACTTGCTGCTATGATGTCACATAAAAGCAGTTGTTTCTTGAAATTGACCCAAAATTCAAAGCCATGACAACGAAATCATACTCCAAGTTGAAGAAATATCATAAGCCGACGTCAACACTAATGGCGGTACAATGCTCTAAATATAAGAAACACCAGGTGCACTCAAGGGAACACCCTCCAAATGAGTCAATAATCGAATCCGCAGACCCTTCAGAATTGGGGTAGTAGTACCCCGTGGAACTTGAGACGACGCCATGTCCTCTGGACACTTAAACTCGTGATTTGGGAGGTCCCCTTAGCACTACCTCTAACAAGGGCAGGTCCTCATGCTCGCCCTCTAGCTCGGGATCGTCCACGGACCTTACCTCATCCTCTAGTCTGGGATCCCTCCTTTGATACTAGCTCAACATCTCTAGCCTCTCGAGATCTACTTCTCACCATTTGAGTAGAAAAACGTGGAATAAAACTTAGAACATTGGGTAAGAACAACCCACACGACTTAGGAATCAAAACAAAGAAGTTTTTTTTAGAGATATCTTATAGTCTCTCGAAGATAGATACAAACGTTTATGTATCAATCTATGAGATTCTACTAGTCATTCTGCTGTTACACTTAGGAGACCAGAGAACTTAGCTGCTCTGACACCAATTTATCACAATCCTAAAATTTATAGTCGTGATGACACTTATCGCGGTCCATCCTTAATACGTAAGCCCAACTCTCAAGAGTTACAAAATTTCAAAAAACGTAATAAAATAAAACATGATGAGACTTCTAGAACATAGTGGTGGCTGAATTTGGCCACCATTTTCCTTGAACTTCATGTAACTTCCCACTCTTTATTCATCTATTATTTCTTGCAACTTCTATGTCATTTTTCCTCTTTATTATCCCTCATTTATTTTTATTCATTACAAGGAAGACTTCCTCTCCTATAAATAGAGGTGGTTTTGCATTATTTTTCAAGTACAAAAAAATATAGAGTGCATAAAAGTTAATAAAAACGGGACCTTATTAGTTGAAAGCAGATATTCTTTTATTGGAGCTTTAAACTCAACTCTTATTCAGAGTTTGTTTAATTGTTCTTTGTTAGGCTGTTGTATCATGTAGGGAACAAGTCAAGAAGATAACTGTTAGACTGATGAAAACATTGTTGCATTGGACTTGAATCTCCTTAAAAATAACAAGATATCTGCGCCTTTTATTTTCTTCATTGTTGTATTTTCAATAATTATTGTAATATTTAACCAATAATGTTTATGAGTGAAAGGTTCAAATACTCAAAATTGATAAGAATTTGAAAATATTTAAAGCTCATAAAATTTCATGGTCAAACAAATTTTCAAAAATAAATCTTCAAAATTTAATGAAAATCTATAGATAAATGATAACTAAGATGGAGTAATGGAGTATGGATAAAAAGTAGGGTAACAAAATTTAATTTATTTAAATTTGAATGGGCTATTAATTAGTTCAACCTATTTTGATCTATCAAATTCAATCCATTTATATTTAGGTTGACATAACCTAAATTGATGGATGAGAAATTGTGAGAATGTAATTATTTTTATGTTTGATATGTAATATCTAACATAATAAAGGAAAGAAAAATTTTATTAGTTACTCAAAAAATTTAAACTAATTAAAGATTGGCCCCTAAGAAAAACTGTATGTTTGGATTACTTTTTCAAATTATTTTTTCAGAAAATTCTTATTAGATCATTTGAAAATCTATTGCTGGATAGCATTTTTTTTATTCTGGAAAAGAATACATAGTCCTATTTTTTGACGAAACACAAGATGCTTTTGATGACATAGATGATAAGTCCAATCATGGTATGTCAATCCCTCCCCCGTCCCCCTCCCCGCCCCCTATTTGTTTTGATGGAATATAAAAATGTCATAACTGGCTAGATAAATTAAAACAAAATATTTAAATCTACTTGTGTATTTACTACAAAGTTGCTTCAACTGCTTAAATATGAACGAGACTCTTTTTTTTTTTTTTTGTTATAAAACTAATAAGTGTGGATGTCCATTACACTTTCATTACTTGTCTCCATTATTTCCCTCCATTATGAAGATAATCTCCACCATTAAAAAAAAAGAGCAGTTCGGTGCACTAAAGCTATCGCTATGTGCGGTGTCCGGGGAAGGGCCCCACCACAAGGGTGTATCGTACGCAATCTTACCTTACATTTCTGTCAGAGGCTGTTTCCAAGGTTTGAACTCGTGACCTTTTGGTCACATGGCAGCAACTTTACCAGTTACTCCAAGGCTTCCCCTTCATAATTTCCACCCTTCATGATCATTATTCTTGTGACCTTTCACATCCATAACCTCCTCTATTATGTTAATGGTTAATGTCATGTTTATGACAACCTTTTGCATACCTCTATATGACACTATAAATAGAGACATAAGGGTTCATATTGTATATACTTGTACATTTGATATTTGGAAGAATGAAAGACACTCATCTCTTGTCTTCTCTCAATATTTTTTGTTTACTTTACTATTCATAATATTCATCTTTTGGCTTAGTTTAGACACGTTATCAGCACGATGCTAAGAGATTAAAGGTAAGAAATACAATTCAAGAAATCATTTTATAGCAGAAAGGTTGAACGGGTAATTTCCTTTGCTTGCATTCAAGGTAATGAATTCATTTTTCATTGTTTCTACTATATATATTTGCACTTGGTTATAAAAGTTTTATATGTGATCACTTTAAATTGAGATATCAACATTTCTTCAAAAGGAAAAGACGTAATTGTTTGACTTTATGAGATTGGTATCCCTAATTCAGTGCCATATCATGGTTTGGTTTATTTTTGACTTTTGTTTATGCTTATGTCACGATTTGTAGTTAAAAATATATTGTTAGCATTTTAAAAGAAGAAGAAAAAGCTACTGTTTGCGAAAAGAATGTTTGATGCAATAATTTTGATATCCATGACACCATGTGACACTTTCATTATGGCCAAAGAATATTATAGTAGATTTGGTGTAAAGAAATTTTTTATTATACTAGTTAGGTGCTTATATTATTGAGAGTTGTAGTTTACAAAAGTAATTATATATGTTGAATCTTATTGTTGTTACTAAACTTGCCATTACTAAACTTGTCTATGTCTATGACTAAGAAAGTGATCATAATAATCCTCAAAAGAACAAGGACGAGTCATGTTATGCTTGTCTTATTACACTATTGGTTGAGGATAATACGGTGGATTTAAGTCCTATTATATGAGAGGGTAAGATGCCAGATTTGATTTTTGATGCACTATAATGATAAGTTCTTGGATTAAAGTTCGACGGTAATATGGCTCACAGGCCTTTTATGGGTAAGACATTGGGATCGAAGTCCCAACTCAATATATTTGGTGATAATGGTGACCGATATAAATGTACTTTTGGTGAATAATCACAAAACCCGCCACATTGATTTGCTCCATTTTTCATGTTAATATGGTAGCACTGCACATAAGTCTGAAAGAAGACAAGTGGTTAAAAATATATGTGAGCGTTGAGGAACAAAGTTATAATAATCATCACTTTGATAGTAATAAAAGGAAGAACACTATGGGTTCTCCAAATTGTCCTTCAAAAGGTGAGTTAATTTTTCGTTCATCATCAATTTGGTATGAAAGGTAGTGGACAAATGATTGTTATGCAACCTAATTTGATAGGTTTTATAAATCCTCCATCAAAAGAGAAAAGAACAAAAGTGAAGATACACTTGGTCTTTCAAAGTGATATTGAGATGGATATAAAATATGATAAATGTCAAAACATGACAATGAACTTATAAAATAAATTATCAAAGCACATAGATTATAGTCTAATTCTTGAATAGAATGTGACTCGTGTAAGTATTGTGAATGCTTGGCCATTCTTGAAAGTAAATGTGTCAAAATGTGAAAATAGAAAGTTATGGATAAAATTGTGCTTATATATTGTTGGATAAATACCAAAAATCACCTCTATGAGAGGTTTGAGAGAAATAAAGAATTTTAATTTGGTTTAAAAAGGCCATTGATGCTATAGTATGTTTTATCATGATATACCAAAGGATAAAATCAAGAAGTGATTCTTGCCTATAAAGATTTTGGCCATGACCAAAATGATTATGGCGTAGTTGAATGAATTTGTCACTGATCACATAAATATAGTACTTCAAAAAAAAATTTGCCAAATGTTATAAAAATAAATTACTAAAGGCAAAATTAGAAAAACAAAGAGGTCTTACATAAAATGATTTTACCAATAATGACAATAATTTTCTCTCTAAAAGAAGATGACCATCATATAAATGGTGTTTTGAAATATGAGGTAATACACAAATATTTGATAGCCTCAAAAAGCTAACGTGTTACTACTTGGAGGAATGAAATTATTCAGATCATTGAAATTGTAGTAAGTCTTCAAAAGAAACTTTTTAAGTTTCATGGAAATTAAAAAAATATTATTATATTAAAACTGTAAATTGTGAAAAGATTTTATATGTTTAGATTACTACAATCGAAATAGGTTATAAATATTTATGGAAAAGGCTACCCATTTTTCTCCTATTTATTGATACGAATATATGGACATGGTGATGGAATCACATGTTGTAGTAAACTAAAAATTTACAGAAAATATATAGTTGGCATGATCGATTAACCACCCCGATTCAAATGTGATGCAAAAATAATTGAGAATTCATGCAATTTTACATTGAAGAAATAAAAAATTCTTCAAGAATTCTCTTATGTTGCTTGTTCTCACGATAAAATATTATAACAACTAAGGTTATGATTGTATCCCCTAAATTTTTGGAACGTACAACAAGGTGGGTCCTTTCACCTGCTATGTAGACTGTTTATTATGAAATGAGATGCATCTATGGTTGGTTACGTGCGTTGTTATCACTTGCAATTTGATATTTGCAAGGTTGTTTGCTCAAATTGTTAAATTGAGAGCATGATTCCAAACTATAAAAGTTGATAAAGTTGATTAGTCTCGTAGAAAATTGTGTGCCTCCAATTATAGCTGAACGATTGATTATGACAATAAATCTCCCAAAAAAATTTTGGTATGAGACGAGTTTATTTAAATATAGCAATATTTGTATGCATCAAGCCAACAAGGTTTTCCTATATTGTTGGTTCAGGGTCAGGAATCGATTAAAATCCATTTAAAAATTTAAAAGTGTAATATCCACCACGCACAAAGATGGATCTCCAAATAAGGTTTGGGTGAATGTTAGATTTTCTAACATTAGGGGGAGATATGATTATAGCTGAAATGTATGAAATGAATTATATAGATCCTCGTTAAAAAAATAGTGAACTTGAAGTTCAATTGATAATTCATGATTTTCAAAATATTGCAAGTTCATTGTCAGACTGACTCTATGTTGTACTTCAACTGTAAATGCTCCAATGAAAAGTCCTTGAAGGGCAAAGTCTATGACACGCCTGAAATGTGATAAATCAATTGATTCCAAATATAAAACTCTTTAAAGAAAGAGAGGAGCACATGACCAGGATGGTTTTGATAATGAGGCAAGTGCTTTTAAAAAAAGCACCATGATATAACACTTCATAAAACCTTGGCAAAGGTTCTGGTACCTGAAAATGATGAAATGAAGAGATCTCAAAAAGTTATGTCTTATTAGAACCGATATCAAATAACCATCGATGGTATTCTTGGTATAATATAACGCTCACCGTTATAAATGATAACGAGGATCTTTAATTTAAATCTGTCGAATAGTGTGGATAGATAAAATACGCAATTCAAGTATATTATGTTTCACTAGAAAAATGATATTTTAAAATTAGTCCATAGACTAAGGTATAATGTCAGTGGAATAAAAATTAATGATTGTACGAAAAGTAAAATCATAAGATATAAAATACGACTTGTGCCTTGAGGCATAAAGGTTATTCGCAAAGTCCTAGCATTATTGTTTGGAGATATGTTCTCCTATGGTGGATGAAATAAAGTTTCTTTAAATCTGACAATGTATGAAAATCTTAAATGCATATAACGAATGATTGTCATGCCTAGCTAGACGACAAATGTTATAGAAAAGTCCTTAAAGAATTTAAAAGAGATTCGATCCATTGAATATCCCAATGATTGCGAAGTTGCTTACCATAAAGAAAGATTAATTTTTATCTCATGAAAATGATTAGAAATTATCACGACCCGAACTGAGGCCCTTTCCGTGATGGTCATCCCGAACCATGAAGGCTCGAGAGCCCTTTTAACTAGAAATCATATGTATAATCCATAACTATAAAATGCAAAAATAAAATGAAAACATGGTCATCTGATTATATCAACAAAACAACACGACATAACTTCAACAAGACTCAAATCTATCTAACACTTGTCTATGAAATCTCTACTAATTGAAGCAAAGCAACATCTGTTTGAAGACCGGGATAAGGCCCCCAGTCGAACCATAAACCAAAACCAAATAAGATCAACAAAAGTGAATAGGACGCCTTATGAAGTAAGGGAGGCTCACCAACTCTGAATGTCCAACAATAATATATTGTTTAGCAGGATAGCTAGACTGAGCCTCAGAACCTGAAATATAGGGGGTCAATACAGATGTACTGGTACGCAGAGCAATACAAAATAATGAAATTTTATGCATCCTTTGACGACATTTCTGATAATCCGTCACAGTTGTGACAGATTATCATGAATGTCGTCAGCTCTTATCAGAACCCCACTATTGATTTTGACTCAATTTTTGGTCCCATTATTTCTCAAAATCCACTCGAGTTCTAATTTATGAGCTGAATTTTAAGCTTTAGGCTTGCACAACAAACCCTAGTTCTGAATTTTAGCCTCTTTTTGAGTTGAACTTGGTTCAAGTCTCTTGGGAACTTGGGTTTTCATCAATCTATCCCTTACCGCTTGAAAAGAAAAGTCAAATTTAGATCATACCTGATGGGATCCTTCAATGTGATTACACAATCAAGGGAAGTAGGAAGAAATTCTTGATTTTACTTGCAAACCCACACACAAGGAAACTTTCTTTTTGTTTTAATTGGAAAAAAAATTTGAATAAGGAAATAAAATACTCTAAATATTGAAGGGAAATAACTTAAAAAGAAGTAAAAACAAATGGGAAGGTGGAAAGGTTCGACTGGGCCCCAGTCGGATCTTTTTAATTGGCCTAGATTTGGTTGTTAAGTTATATTCTAACGACATCTTATGATGGCTTATCACTGGTGTGATGACCTATCCCAAATGTCGTCAACCTTAACAGAACTTCAATTCAAAATTGGCCTCTCTGACAACAATTTTGATAGCTTATCATAGTTTTGATGGCTTATCATAACTGCTGTCAGGACCTTTTCTGCTGATTTCATCAGTTTTCCACCTTCTGTGAACTAAATCCTAACTACAAAAATAAACACTTTACTAGAATATAAAATTTTGGATTGCCTCCCAATAGCGCCTGATTTACTGTTGTGGCATGACTTGGTTATCTTGACTACTCAGACTTTGCCAAGACACCCTATTGATACCCCTTTATCATCTTCATGAATACATCAACGATTGAGAAAACACCCATCTCTTTTTGCTGAGTCATGGATGAGTATATCTCAAAGCGTACTTTTTTATCATTTAGCCTGAACGTCAGCTCATTCAGTTCCATGTATACGATCACTCTCCCGATTGCAAGGAATTATTTACCCAAGATGATGGGAACTTTAAAGTTCACCTCACAATCTAGGACTACAAAATCAGCAGGTAGAATAAAATCAGATACCTTTACTAAAACATTGTGTAATATGTCCATAGGCTGCTTCACAGACCTATCTGCTATCACCAACCGCATATTTGTTGGGGTAGGATTCCCCAAACCCAGTTTCTTATACACAAAAAGTGGAATTAGGTTTATACTGGCTCCCAAATCACATAATGCTTTGGTGAATTTCAGGGAACCAATAGTACAAGATATGGTAAACGCTCCCGGGTCTGTCTTTTTCTTCACTAAAGACCTTGTAGACATAGAGTCACAATGGAGAAGATTGTCCTATGGATCATGTCTAACCTTCCATTTCTTGGTAACAAGGTCTTTCATGAACTTTGCGTATCAAAGGGACATTTATTGCTAATTGCTTGAGCATTGTCAGGAATTTGTTGTATTTTGCATCATCAGACTTCTTCTTCAATCATTGAGAAAAGGGAAGTGGTGGTCTTGGGATAGTTTTCAACACCACTTCCTATTCCTTCTCTCTTTCTTTTTCTAAAGCATTAACAAAACTATCCAGCTTCTCAGACTCCACTGGATTACTTTTTTCGAATTCATCAACAACTACCTCACCATCTATAGATTTTCCCACAGAAGGGCCAGGTAATATCTTACCACTCGTAGTTATTATCGCCATACATGAGCCATCATTTTGTAGATTCTGAACCGTATCGCTTGGTAATATTTCGCTCTTTCTCTGGTTGAATGCAACAGAAAGTTGGCTCATCTATTGCTCCAACTGTTTGACGGCAGTGGAGTGTGAGTACACCAACTGACTAATGGATGTCAGATCAGTCTTCATGGTAGTTTCACAAGAGTTGGTGTCCTCAACTCCCTTCAATAATTTCTCCATAATGTCCTCCATGGACATCTTTCCAGAGCTAGTTACAGCAGCTTCACGATTTCCAGGAGGAACATATAAACCACTCCTGTCATTATTGTTTCTCCAGTTTCCTTGCTCCCTGTGTTTATAACCATGCTTTTCATAAACGTTCCGACCTTGATTCCCTTGGCTATTGCCTTGGAAACCCCCTGATTATTAATATAATTCGCCTCTTCTTTAGGCTCTATATCTACTCTGTCTTGAGATGTTATAGATTTTACTTTCTCAGTCTTCCCTGACAATAAGTGCTTGGTGAGCAATTCCATCTGAGTCTTTAGATGGGCCATGTCTTGACCCGCTTCTCATCTCTCCTGCGTTGTTCAACAGACATACCAATAGAAACAATGGGGCTTATTACCACAGACTCCCTAGTATGCCAAGCCTGACTCTATTTGGCCATCCTATTTAGCATATCTAAGGCATCTTGAAAAGACAGATCAACAAATGAACCACTAGTAGCATTATCTACAATCGGCTTTGTTACAGAGTTGAGGGCCCTATATAAAGTCTCAATCAAGTGTAGGTCCATTATATTGTGGTTCGAACACTGTGTTAGCTTCTTCTTGAATCTCTCCCAAGTCTCATGCAAAGCTTCAGTAGGAAGCTATCTAAAATTGCTGATTTCGTCCCTCAACTGTACCCACCTAGAGGGTGGAAAAAACCATTCTAGGAGTGCTTTTTTCAATTGTCTCCATGGCTGATGGAATCAGGCGTAAGCTCATTCAACCAAAATATTTCCTCCCCAGATATAGACAACGGGAACAACCTCAATCGGATAGCATTTTGGCCCACTCCTGGGTTATCAAAAGATTTGCAAATGGTGAAAAATTTCACTAGATGCAGGTTCGAATCATCCCCAGGAAGGCCACCAAACAACCCCTTCAAATTAATGAGTTGGATTATAGTACTCGTAATATTGAACTTGGCTCCAGGTGCCAATGGTGGAGGAATAATTGCACCCATTGCACCTGCCCCATCCATGACATCATCATCATCATTCAGATCATACTGGACCAGCTAGTACTCTTATCTTCTTTGGAACGGATGGTTTTGGTTAATATTATGTGGCCTTATACAGCTATCTGCTCTACACATCTTAGGTTACCAGGGTTCAATAACTCCTGGTCCCCCAAATCTTCATCCTCAGGGTTTGGATGTCGTGCATGTTGCCCAATATTTTGAACATTCACCTGAGCTCTAGCTAAGGCTGCCAATCTGTCAGTCTCTTGCTATTCTGCCATTCTTCTAATTTGTTACGGTTTTGGATTTAGTGGTAATAATTTTTCTCTGGAACTTCTGGTGCTTGGCATACACTATAAAATCCTGCAAATAAACAAAAACAACAAATAAACGTAAATCTAGGAAACTTAACTAACAGTCAATTAGCGCATACAAACTTCAGCTTCAACCGTATTCCCCTGCAACGGCGCCATTTTTGATAATGCTAAAATTACACTCTTGAATGGGTGTAAGCAATCATTTTTAATATAAAACCTAACTAGGTTGGGGTCTAATCCCATAGGGAATATGGTGTGAACCTAAGTTGTTTGTAATTTAATCCACTGATAGTTTATTGTTTCCTGAAATGGGAGGTTTAGGCTTAACATGTTGTTGTTTGTCACTTTACTTTCGGTGTTTGTTAATCAAGAATTTATGAAATAACCAAAATTATGTTCACTAGGGCTTTCGGTACATGACATATGCTACAAGTGATTCAAGATCCTCACGGTGGGTAGGATAACAAGCTATCTTTATCAATGTTATGCTTAAATGTCTGTCGACCTACTTAAGTATTTAATTCCCTAATCCTCTCAGACTTAGGGAATTTCTATTTACTGCCCAGATTTTACCTCAGGTTAACCAACCTTGCTACAACGCTGATTATTAAACGAAGTATTTTCGAGTCCCTGTTGATGATTCACTTCCTACTATATTTTATTTCTTTTTCAAGCAAATCAAAGCAGGTGTGTCTACTATTTACAACCAACAGACATTAGTTAAAACTTCAGAATTATCAAGAAATCCTACCACCTTTTGAATCTTGAATACTTAGCACCTCATCAAAACCTAACCCTAGATCCCATATTCTTGAATACTTAGCACCTCATCAGCTTAAACTACAAAATCAAACATAAACTAATCAAAAATTACTAAAGTTGCTCAAGACCTTGCAATTATTTATAGTTAAAAGCCTCAAATGTGTTAGCATATTCTCATACATCAACAAGATGATTAATTTTTACCATAATTTGATTATCAAACCTGTACAACAACATTGCTTCCTGCATTTGTAAAAGTGAGGCATTGCAGCCCTTGATATGTATCCCCAGAAGTCTTTGCTTTCAAGGTAATATGTTTCCTATTTCATCAAAGAAATCTTGTGAGTTTAAAACATGGTGTCTGGTTTGTGGCTTTAGCTTTCGCAGCGATCGATCTTGCCCACGTCACATTTAACCTTGCTTCCAACTATTAGCATATATCATTGACTTGCTGAATTTTCTATTATACATGCAAATTGTTCTAGTAATTTTAAATATTCCTCTTTAGTTTTTGTATATAATAGTATATCATCTATGTATACTTACAATTAGGTAGTTGTTTAAAATAACTATCCATAAAGTGTTGATATCTACCTGGTGTATTTTTATATCCAAATGGTAACACATTTCGTTCATAAAATCCTTGTGGTACTGTAAATGCAGTAAATTTTTTAGATTCTTCTTCTAGCTTTAAATGGTAAAATCCTGATTTACAATTAAACTTACTAAAATAATTATATACTTGTATCTGTCTTATTTTTAATATGTTATTTGGTATTGGATAATTATATGTCATAGTTTTTGCATTTAGGTTTCTATAATCAATAATCATTCTACTTTTTCCCTTTTTTTGTTCACTATGTTTATTTACTATAAATGCTGGATTATTGTATTTACTATTACTTTTTTGTATATAATGTTTTTCTAATAATTCATCTATATACATTTTAAATTGTTTTAAATCATCAAAGTTATATGTTAATGGTTTTTGGGTTATTATACTATTTTTATCTATTAGCTCAATTTTTACAATAGTCTTATGTTTTTCCCATTCTTTTAATGGATCTTCACTGTATAGTTGTCTTAATTTTTTCTTTATCATTTCTACCTTATCTTTTGAAAATATAGTTATTTCTTCTTTATTTATTGAAAATATAACTAGTTCTATTGTGTCTTTAGTATTTTTTATATTTTCTAATTTTTGTGAATTTTTTCACTTTCTTTTATCCAATCAGTTTTCTTTCTTATTTAATTAATAACTCTTTTTGCAGCAAACAATTGGTAACATAAAATATTTGTATTAACAACAAATCTATATGTATTAACAACAAAATATAAAATAACGGGAAAAAATAAAATTAATAAAATACAAATAGAAAGTCCTTTTAAAAAATTTGTATAAACAATTGGTATCAGAGCTATATTATTTAAAAAATTGTACAAGTAGATATGTGTTAATTATGAGAAATGTTAGATATGTTAATTTAATTGTTAATTAAAAGCTATTATTAATTATGTTATCTTGTTGTTATTTAAAGACCATTTAAATATACACAAGCTTTTAGAGAAATTAAAAGAATTTTAACTAGTTACTACCTAGAATATATGAAGTTAAATTAAACAAAAGAAAAGCCCCACAGATTAGCTTACTTAATTACCTTAATATATAGCAATGAGGGAAAACTAATAATCCATTTAAAATCTAGAAGAATGAGATACATATCACCTAATTATGATAAAATCAGATGTCGATATCCACTAAAATATTATAAATATTGTACAGATGAATAACACAACAAAATCACAAAAATATAAAGAACTAAAACAAATAATATCTGAAAAAACAAAAAGAATTAAAAATAAGAAAAGAAAGACTACAATATAACATGATTGTTGGAGTATGCCAAAAATTAATAAAAGCACAAAAGGAAGAAATATCATATTTAGAATCACAAATAGATAATCTAGAATACATATATCAACATGATCTATACACTATCAAGTAGATAAAATGAGCAAAGAAGAATTTATAATAGATGAAAAAACCTATGAAAACCATGAAGGATTAAAAATAAGAATAGTATTTTCTAATTTAGGAAGAAGATATAAGAAAATAGGTGAACATTTATATTTAATGTTAGAAAAAGAAGAATTAAAATTAGAAGATAAATTAACAGCTATGGTAAGAATAACAAAGAAAATGAAAAAATAGATAGGAAAAAAAGAAATTGATAAAATAAAACAACAGACTACAGAAGAAATACGAAAAATAGAAGAAACTAAAAATAATAGGATTGCTGAATTAGAAAAAGAACTACAAATACTAAAAGAACTGTATGGAAAAAAGATAGAAAGAAAAAAAAGAAAAGGATAGAAAACAAAATTATTAATTGAAATAAATTAATTTAAAGAAAAATTAGAAAATAAAGAATTAGAATTTAATGAAATAGAAATAAATACAATAGATGCTGAAGAAATAGATAGTTATGATTCGGAAGATAGTGAAACATATACAGAAATCTTATCAAATATAGAAAAATTAGAAATTAATGAAAAACAAGAAGTAATTAATAAAGAAAACTTAAAAAATACAAATACAGAAATAAGCACTCTTGATAAAAAAAGAAGATGATAAAATAATACCTAGTACATCATAAATAAGAAAACCTACATATTACTATAAAGATAAGTTTAAAAAATATAGCCTAAGGGATGAATATAACAAATGGACAGCAAAACAAATAATTAATAAAAATTATAACTTCTTAGACTTAGATTGTGTAATAGATGTAGATAAAACGATACAATTATGGATAGGATATATAACAAAACAATTATTAGACAATGGTATAAATGCAATAGATACACCAGAATATATAGAAAGAACACTAATAGGAATAGCAAAATTATGGTTTTTAAATTTAACTGAAGATAGTAAAAAGATATTAAGAAATGATAAAAAAACAGACGAAACAACAGTAACTAAACTAACACCTATAGACATATTGAAAAAATATGAAATGGATATAAGAGATGAATTTAGCAGTATGGCAACAGAAGAAGAAGAAGAACAAAAATAGGAATTTAATGTTAAAACTAGCAATATGTAATATGTGTTATATAGATGAATATACGTGCGCATTTAAAGAATACTACTATAAGAGAGCATATAATACAGAAGAAAGTAAAGAAGTTAGAAGATTATATTTTAGTAAATTACCTGAACCATTTAGTTTAAAAATAATAAAGAGTTGGGATGAAGCAAACATAGTAAATACTCTAGGAGCAAGAATAAAATTTCTACAATAATGGTATAGAAATTTATGTGAAAAATACAGAGAAGAAATGAAAATGGAAAAAACATTAATTAAAAATTTAGCATGTTGCAAAGATAAAATAGCACCTCAATTTGGATGTGAAGAAAGATATTATAATAAAAGAAAAAGACATAAGAAATATAAGAAATACAAAAAATCAAAATATAAGTATAAGAAACCAAGAAAAAGATATTATGTAAAAAATTATAAATATAAAAGACCATATAGGAGAAAAAAATCTATAAAAGAATGTACTTGTTATAATTGTGGAAAACTAGGACATTTAGCTAGAGATTGTAAAAGGCCTATAGACCCAAAAAAGAAACAAATATCAGAAATAAACGATATAAATAGTAAAGACCCAATAAAATACGTACACCTTGGAGGAAAAGAGATATTAATAAAAGCATGTTTAAGAGAAGGAATAGATACACACATAGAATTATATTTAGCAGATGATAGAATTATAAAACCTATAGAAAAAGTATAATAACTGCCATAAGAGAAATTTAATATACAAAAAATTTAAATTCATAATAAGTGTGAATTATTCAGTGGCAACAACAGATAAAAAATATAGATAAATCATTAGTATTATATAGGAAAATATCAGGAATAGAACTAACCCCAGGAAGTAAAATATTTATAGCAAGATGTAAAAATCTATATGTATTAACAACAAAACATAAAATAATGGGAAAAAATAAAATTAATAAAATACAAAAAGAAAGTCCTTTTGAACAATTTGTAAAAACAATTGATAACAATGATTATAGTTACAAAGACACGGATATAGAAGAAAATTATATAGCAAAATATCTAGTAAAAAATGAAGAAATAAAATCTAATAGTAATATATGCCCAGATCTACCAAGAAGTTTAATGACTACTAAAGATACAACAGAAAAGGAAATAATAATAGGAGTTAGAAAAATAAAAATAGAATTTGAAATAAAGGAAGATATGCAAAAAACAGACATAATAGTAGGAATAAAACTGTTAGAACAAGTAAAACCCTACAATATAGAACATACACAAATAACCATAACCTATAATAGAGAAAAATTATTAATAAAAAGAGTTTTGACATAATATGAAAATATATGTACTTATGAAAATAATTGTAGAAGGATATTATAATAGATGTTATACACATATGATAGATACAGGAGCAAAAACAAACTTATGTAGATATAATTGTTTACCAGAAGACAAATGGAAACAAGCTACAAACTCCAATAGTAGTAAAAGAATTTAATAATGAAGGAAACTTAATTACCTATAAAGCTAGAAATGTAAAAATACAAGTACGGGATAAGATATTAATAATAGAAGAGATCTATAATTATGAACTAACATCAAAAGATATGCTTTTAGGAATGCTATTTTTAGATAAACTATACCCACATATAATAACTAGAACACATTGGTGGTTTACAACACCATGTAAACAAAAGGTAAGAGCAAAAAGAATTATAAGTAAAATAAGAAAGAAAACTGATTGGATAAAAGAAAGTGAAAAAATCACACAAAAATTAAAAAATATAAAAAATACTGAAGACACCATAAATCTAGTTATATTTTCAATAAATAAAGAAGAAATAACTATATTTTCAATAGATATGGTAGAAAAGATAAAGAAAAAATTAAGACAACTATATAGTGAAGATCCATTAAAAAGATGGGAAAAACATAAAACTACTATAAAAATTGAGCTAATAGATAAAAATAGTATAATAACCCAAAAACCATTAACACATAACTTTGATGATTTAAAAGAATTTAAAATGCATATAAATGAATTATTTGAAAAACAATACATACAAAAAAGTAATAGTAAACACAATAGGCTAGCGTTTATAGTAAATAAACATAGTGAACAAAAAAGAGGAAAAAGTAGAATGATTATTGATTATAGAAACCTAAATGCAAAAACTATGACATATAATTATCCAATATAAAATAAAATATTAAAAATTAGACAGATACAAGGATATAATTATTTTAGTAAGTTCTATTGTAAATCAGGATTTTACCTTTTAAAGCTAGAAGAAGAATCTAAAACATTAACTGCATTTACAATACAACAAGGATTTTATGAATGGAATGTGTTGCCATTTGGATATAAAAATGCACCAGGTAGATATCAACACTTTATGGATAGTTATTTTAAAAACTACCTAATTGTATAGTATACATAGATGATATACTATTATATATACAAAAACTAAAGAGGAACATTTAAAATTACTAGAACAATTTGTATACTAGAAAATTCAGGAATAAGTTTAAGTGAAAAGAAAGCCAAAATTCTAAAAAATCGGATAGTGTTTTTAGGAATATAAATAGATAAAAGTGGAGTAAAAATGCAACAACATATAGTACAAAAAATAATAAATTCAATAGAAGAATTAGATACAAAAAAGAAATTACAATCACTTTTAGGATTAGTAAACCAAGTAAGAGAATATATACCAAAATTAGCAAAAAACCTAAATCCATTACAGAAAAAATTAAAAAAGGATATAGAATATAATTACAATGAAGAAAATAAAAAACAAGTTCAGCAAAATAAAAATACTTTGTATGGAATTACCAAAATTACAATTTTCAGATGAAAATAAATTTTTTACATATATAGTAGAAGCAGACGTAAGTGAATATAGTTACGGAGGAGTACTTAATTATAGATATGAAGAAGAAAAAATAGAACATCGTTGTAGATACTACTTAGGAATGTTTAATGAAACAGGAATAAAATGGGAGATAAATAGAAAAGAATTGTGCTTTTTATATAAATGTTTATTAGCATTTGAGCCATATATTATATATAACAAGTTTATTGTACGAACAGATAATAAACAGGTACGTTGACGGTTTACAAAGAAAACACAAAATTCAGTTACAATAAAGGAAATTCAAAGACTAGTATTAAACGTATTAAATTTTACATTTACAATTGAAGTAATCAAAACTAACAAAAATGTTATTCCAGATTACATATCAAGACAAAGCTACACAGACTGATATAATAGAAGATGATGCTTTAGAAAAGATACTCAAAACCCTAACTACACTTTCGGTGAAAGTGGACAGTATGAGTAATGAAATAGAAAAGCTAAAGACTAAGGAAGTTAAACTGAAGTCTGCAGCTATGACTCAGATAACTTAGCAGTATGCAGAGCTATGTCGATCGGAAGACAATAAAATTTCAAAGCTAAAAGGAGACGTTAGGACACTCCATAAAACCCATAACGTTCATCAAGCTACAATTGAAGGTACAACCAAAGGAGTTAGTGGACAAAGATATCAGAACATGAGCATGAACAAGATATTTGAAAAACCATTTATACCAAAAACACAAAAAGACCCCTTGTTCATACCCCTACAAACTACCACATTTCGAGAAAGTTTAAACCAAGACAGAAATGCCTATAACCATATAACTCGAGCATACATAGAAAATATCAATAAAATACAGACTTATCTAAACCTTAACCCCAGAGCTACAAATATCCAAGAACCAAGCACAAACTATATAACCTAAAAATTACAAGGTTACAACAAGTTAATCGCACTACCGAAAACCAACCCAAGCTTAGTTAAAACTTGTTTTAGTTATGGATTATTAAATACCATATTGTCACGACCCAAATGGCCATGAGTGGTACCCACACTAATCTTCCTCCATCCCATATCGGAGAGATGTGTATACAAACATATATGTATTCATAACTGTAATCATATCCTTTACACTGATAAACACTCCTCGGATATTCAATCATTATCATAAGACAGCCCTTGGCTCATTAATTCATCCAGAATAGTCACCACATCATAATCATGGCCTTAGGCCCATATATATATATATATCCAAAACTCATATCAATAATCATCTTTATAAGCCGTAGAATATCTCTAATCATCTCATATATTAGAGGTATCTCGCATATTAAAGGCATAATATAGATAGACATGTAATCGTCTATAGGATATCTTATATCGATAGGTCATACATCATGACTATAGGGAATATCACCTCTCTAAGACAATTTGCATATTCAAGAGGAAATAGCATCTCCATAATCCATATAACGTATCTAGGAGGAATATCATCTCTAAATGCCCAATATCATTTCCATGGAAAGTATCATAACTATAACTCAAAAGCCACAATTCGAGGACATCAATACAAGTTACCAAGCTGTGAAGTAACCTTATTCTAAGGTTTACTAGCCCCATCTATGTCTCACATCCACAACCAAGTCTACAAGACTTAACACAAGTTTAGGCCTAAGTGGGCTGGACAATCCCACTTCTAATCCTCAATTTTCATAATTAGGCACACTATGCTCCAAACTAGGCTAAGGTATCTAGTTCATCTTCTAGATGTCAAGTAAGCCATATTTAAGCCTGAGATAGCAAGTTTGACTAGAAACAAGGTACTCAAGTCAACTCTATCCAACTTACAGCTTCAAGGCTACCACACTAGCCTAATAAGGCTAAATATACAAATCATGCTTCAAATACTAAAACCGTATACCAAACATAGGTTTACATCATAACCACGCTACAACTAATCTAAACTAGAGAGGAAAAGCAATAGGATTCAAAAGGGGTATAAAGATGCCATTTTATGGGCCCCATAGAATTAGAGCCTACAAAATATTATCCTCCACAACATTTTTAATATTCATCTAATCATCATACCTTAACCACTCAACAAGAAATATCCACCAAGTATCACTCAAGGAAAGATCAATCATGTCATTTAATAATTGATTTATTCTCCCATTCAGGATCATCCTTAATTATTTTATGAATGTATCTAAGCCATTTGATTTGCATGACCACTATCATGGAAATTACTATCCTCTAAAAGTGTCATTTATCAGCCAACTTTGTGGGACATGTAAATAGATAATTCAGCCACAAGGTCAAGTCAATAATAATTTGCCTTCTCAAATTTTTTTCCTAATGCATAAATCAACAGCTAGAACTTATGTCCTAGCAATCACTGTCTCAATATTTTTCAACGACAAACACTTCACGGTCAAGCCAAACCTCTCTTATATCACTAACACTAATTTAAGATATGCAAAGTTATTCTTATTTCTACCTAATAATATTTTTATTACAGGCTTTACTTAACTGTTAATCACCCAAGAGTGGTCCCCACACCACTAGCACATAAGCAAGGCTAAACAAAATAAATTGATTATAGGTCATTGACAGTCTCATCACAAATATCACATTCTAGACAAGTCATCAATCAAATTTTGTAGGTATCAACAACCTCTTCTAGTTTTTATTACTTTTATTTAAAACTAATTATTTTGTCAAGCATTAAGAATTTGTTCACATAAGGAACTCAAAGATAATGTCACTTAGCTAGTCCTCATAAGGAACCATTATAGTTTCACTAATAGAACTGCACAAAAATTCTAAATACAGTCTCAATGGCCGGACCACCTAAGGATCCCCAAATAATATCAAATAATCGAACTACACAAGAGTACATCCACAACATCATTAATAAGAACCTCTCATTACGAAAAACACATATCACCTCAGTCTTTTACTTATGTCACTTTTTCACCAGCTTTTCTCGACATCACATTCTCATATGATCCTCTCAATTCTCATACCATCAATCTCATCAGTATAATAGTACCAAAAATAAGAAAGCACTATAGAATTTCTAGTTTCATAATAACAAGAAATCAAACAATCCCATCATATTTATCAACAAAAACAACTTAGTCAATTTTCATCACTTAACAAAAATAATTCACAACAATGACAAAAATCTAGCAACACAAGTTTAGTCAAATATCAAATACAATAAATCAATAAGATTACAACTTTCACAAGTCTTTACCTATTAACAATAACTTTTAGACCTTATTACCAGATTCCAATTAATATCTCCTAGATTTTTATTCAAAATTATTAAGATACCAATTGGAATTGTCTAGATACTAATTGGATTCAATTTAGTAGTCCAAGATTAGGACAACACGATGGAGAGAAAAAAAAAAGAAAATGACTTCTACTTGCCTCATAGCCCTACAAAGATTGGGTGTGGGGCCCTACACACCAATCTACGAAACTTTACTTGACATTGTTCTTATTAACAGATACCAATTGGAATTTCCAAATACCAATTGAATTCAAGTAATAACATGTAAGTAAGAAGAATTTGAATTTTCCTAGTGTCTTATAGCCTCTCGAAGAAAAGTACAGACGTCTCAGTACCGTTCCGCAAGACACTACTAGACATGTTCTTGTACGACGAGATCGATGAACCTAGGTCTCTGATACCAACTTTGTCACGATCCAAATGTCCATGAGTGACACCCACACTAATCTTCCTGTGGGCGAACCATCTAAACCGAACCATTACCCAATCACTTAGTCAATATTAAGATGATGTTATTAGACAATCAACATAATAACAATAATCCAGGACTAATCATTTTTAATGCAAAAGCCAAATAAAATACTTACTAAAATTCCCAAGACTCGAAAGTCATCGTACAAGAACTACTAACAAATATCATATCGAAAGTGATATCAAAAAATAAAGTAAATAAAGAATGTTTCATTGCCCGAAAGATGGACAAGAACAAATAAGATGACCCATAACAGCCTGGAGACGGAGTGCTAAACCTTGGATCAAGATTTGCTATCAAACTCTAGAGGTGAGGTCATGTCTGAGCCTAAAACACTTTCTGCACTCAACAAAAGAAGAGTACAGGGTAGTATCAGTACAAACCACTATGTACTGGTAGGTATCATAGGCCAACTCAATTTAATAGCATGTACACAACATAAATCAAATAACAGGTAGACAGGTATCGTCACACAACAAATATCCAATGAATCAACAATACAGCCACAACAAGTCAAACAGTGCTCACAAACTAGCCACATAACCATCAAGAGTATTAACCATACTGTAAACATCCACAGAAATAACATAAATATGTACACACATGCTATGAGACTTATTTTTGCCCAAATAGTCATGACCTGCAGGGAACAATCTATGTTCATGTACCATACCGGGGTGGTACCCGATCCAACATAAATATAAACGTACTGGCATGGTACCCGATCCAACATAAATATAAACGTACCGGTGTGGTACCCGATCCAACATAAATATAAACGTACCGGCATGGTAATCGATCCAACATGAATATAATTGTACCGGCGTGGTACCCGATCCAACATGAATATAAACATACCGACATGGTACCCGATCCAACATAAATATAAATGTACCGGCGTGGTACCCGATCCAACATAAATATAAACGTACTGGCGTGGTACCCGATCCAACATAAACATAAACAAGTATTATCAATATCAATTTATACAACCTCACAGCATGCCACACAATGTACCAAGTTTTCAAGTACACTTAAAGTCATAAGACAATTCCATCAAGTCAATTTTTAATAAACATTTATACACGAATCAACAATCCAAACATCAACAATTTCAAGCATGTCCGAATACCAATCAACAAGTATCCAATTTAGGAGCAGACATACAATTAAGTCGAGTCTAAACTCCAATTATACCGTAACCTACCTCAACCGAAGAAACCAAAAGTAAGCTATTTTGCAAGGGTCTTTCCCCTCCGTAAAGTCTCTGAATGATCAAAATCTGTTTCAATATATAATCCCCATAAGAATACGAATCTAATGACATCAATTTATCCATTATACCTCAATCACTAACAAATTACTACCTTATCATATTATCATAAATTGACGTAATAATCCTACGAGCAACGTTAACAATAACACGTTTTAATACCTACAGAACCTTAGTTATTCTATTGAATTAGTATCAGTATTAACACGTTATTAAGGATTTACAATTTGCCAGTATTAATAATGCTTGGTTCAAACTAATGTACCTAACCTCCAATTGTACGCATACTATAACACGTTTTAATACCTACAGAACCTTAGTTATTCTATGGAATTAGTATTAGTATTAACACGTTATTAAGGATTTACAATTTGCCAGTATTAATAATGCTTGGTTCAAACTAATGTACCTAACCTCTAATTGTACGCATACTATTGTCAAGAATAAGGCATAGAAAAAGAAAACTCCATAATGATTGCCCAATCATTACTGCCAATAAGTGGCATTATGATTAACAATTCTTAGGAAGTATATTGTTATAATTACCACTGGAAACAAAACAATTAAAATTCTCAATGTATTTAACAAGTACCTAGGAGCTTGAGTCGGTGATGAACGTCGCCCTAATAGCCCAATACTGATAGTCGTTTCTTCCCTTCTTTTTTCCTTCTCTGTATGGTTTCAGAGGTTAAACCTATTAACTTCAATTAATCTTGAACGTGGTTTACTTGAGAAGAAAATAGTTATAAATTTGGCCTAGTACTTCTAATAAATTAATTATCTAATACTCAAAACATTTAATAAATCCACAAAATTTGTTCAGAAACCCATATAAATAAATTAAATATATAAATTAACTAAAAATATATTTCAGACCTATTAGAAACATTACAATACTAATCTGAGGTCATCTCGATTAAAGGTTGACCATTAGCGGGTTTAACTTTCTTAACTCAATAACGCCGTTAATGACTTAAATTACTTCTGAACACCTCAAGAAATGGTACCACTCATCTCGTGACTCATAATTCACATACACCAACTATGGGGAGAGTTAAAATAGAAAAGATGAGAAAATTTCACAATGACCAGGATGGTCGTTACATCAGATACCAATTAAATAATTGTTCGTCCCCGAACGGCCAAACAAGCGACAACAAAGGAAACTAAAGAATTACCTGAATCATCAAAAAGATGTGGATACTTGCTACACATGTCTGCTTTGGTCTCCCAAGTAGCCTCCTCAATAGGAAGATTCTTCCACTAGAACTTCACAGATGCAATCTCCTTAGTCCTCAACTTACGGACAACCAAATACCTAGCGGAGCCTATGTGTACCTCCAACACCCCAGACTCGAAAGGTTCAATTAGTCTACAACAATACAAGACATATTCTTCACCTATATATATGCAACCGTTCTATACCGACTGATAGATATAGATGCATACTGGTGACTAATAGTTGGTGAAACCCATAGGTACACTAGTATGCACCTATATCTATCAGCCGGTATAGACCGGTTGCATATATATAGGTGAAGAATGTCTTGTATTATTGTAGACTGATTGAACCTTTCGAGTCTAGGGTGTTGGGGGTACGCATAGGATCAACTAGGTATTTGGTTGTCTGTAGGTTGAGGACTAAGGAGAATGCATCTATGAAGGTCTAGTGGAAGAATTTTCCTATTGAGGAGGCCACTTGGGAGACCAAAGCAGATATGCTTAGCAAGTATTCACATCTTTTTAATGATTCAGGTAATTCTTTAGTTTCCTTTCTTGTCGCTTCTTTGGCTGTTCGGGGATGAACAATTATTTAATTGGTATCTGATGTAACGGCCCTCCCGGTCGTTGTGAAATTTTCTCATCTTTTCTATTTTAACTCTCCCCATAGTTGATGTATGTGAATTATAAGTCACGGGATGAGTGGTACCATTTCTTGAGGTGTTCAGAAGTAATTGAAGTCATTAACGAGGTTATTGAGTTGAGAAAGTTAAACTCGCTAATGGTCAACCTTTAATCGAGGCGACCTTTGATTATGTCGTAATGTTTCTGATAGGTCTAAAATATATTTTTAGTTAATTTATATATTTAATTTATTTATATCGGTTTTTGAACAAATTTTGTGAATTTATTAAAAGTTTTAAGTATTAGATAATTAATTTATTAGAAGTACTAGGTCAAATTTATAACTATTTTCTTCTCAAGTAAACCACGTTCAAGATTAATTGAATTTAATAGGTTTAACCTCTGCAACCATACAGAGAAGGAAAAAAGAAGGGAAGAAACGACTATCAGTATTGGGCTATTAGGGCGACGTTCATCACCGACTCAAGCTCCTAGGTACTTGTTAAAAACATTGAGAATTTTAATTATTTTTTTCCAGTGGTAATTATAACAATATACTACCTAAGAATTGTTAATCATAATGCCACTTATTGGCAGTAATGATTGGGAATCATTATGGAGTTTTCTTTTTCTATGCCTTATTCTTGACATAGTATGCATACAATTGGAGGTTAGGTACATTAGTTTGAACCAAGCATTATTACTACTGGAAAATTGTAAATCCTTAATAACTTGTTAACACTGATACTAATTCAATAGAATAACTAAGGTTCTGTAGGTATTAAAACGTGTTATTGTTAACGTTGCTCGTAGGATTATTATGTCAATTTAGGATAATATGATAAGGTAGTAATTTGTTAGTGATTGAGATATAATGAATAAATTGATGTCATTAGATTCGTATTCTTATCGGGATTATATATTGAAACAGATTTTGATCATTCAGAGACTTTACAGAGGGGAAATACCCTTGCAGAGTAACTTACTTTCGGGTTCTTTGGTTGAGGTAGGTTACGGTTTAATTGAAGTTTAGACTCGACTTAATTGTGTGTATGATCCTAAATTGGATACTTGTTGATTGGTATTCGTACATGCTTGAAATTGTTGATGTTTGGATTGTTGATTCGTGTATAAATGTTTATTGAAAATTGACTTGATGGAATTGTCTTATGACTTTAAGTGCACTTGTAAACTTGGTACATTGTGTGGCATACTATGAGGACGTGTAAATTGATATTGATAATACTTGTTTATGTTTATGTTTGATCGGGTACCACGCCAGTACGTTTATATTTATGTTGGATCGGGTACCACGCCGGTACATTTATATTTATGTTGGATCAGGTATCACGCCGGTACACTTATATTCATGCTGGATCGGGTACGATGCCGGTAAAAAAAGATGTGGATTCTTACAGACACATGCTATAGGACTTATTTTTGCCCAAATAGTCATGACCTGTAGGGAATAATCTGTGTTTATGTACTGTACCGGCGTGGTACCCGATCCAACATAAATATAAACGTACCAGCGTGGTACTCGATCCAACATAAATATAAATGTACCAGCGTGGTACTCGATCCAACATAAATATAAACGTACCAGTGTGGTACTCAATCCAACATAAATATAAATGTACCGGCATGGTACCCGATCCAACATAAATATAAACATGTATTCTCAATATCAATTTACACAACCTCCCAACATACAACACAATGTACCAAGTTTACAAGTACACTTAAAGTTATAAGACAATTCCATCAAGTAAATTTTCAATAACCATTTATAAATGAATTAACAATCCAAACATCAACAATTTCAAGCATGTACGAATACCAATCAACAAGTATCCAATTTAGGAGCATACACACAATTAAGTCGAGTATAAACTCCAATTAAACCATAACCAACTTCAACCAATGAATCCGAATATAATTAGTACGCAAGCGCCTTGCCCTATCTCAAAGTTTCAGAACGTTCAAAATCTATTTCAATATATAATCCCCATAAAAATATGAATCTCATGACATCTGTTTTATAATTTTTTTCTCTAAAAACCCCAAACTTAAAATCAAATTAATAATAATAATAAAAAAAGTAACCATCCGATCTGCTTTACTGTTTCTTGACTAGTAACAAACAGAAACCACTCTTCATCGTTATCAACCCATGTTTTGGCCAACCATTGCCTTATTTCTTTCTTTTTATTAAAATACTTTACAAATAATATTATAATCACTATAATTAAGCAACCTTTATTCAAGAACGCAATAGTGGTCATCTATGTCTATGCAAATTCCAACATTGACCAACTATTGACCAATCATAGCATTAACCTTACTCTACACGACTTCCAATGATTAGAACAACTATTACATAATAATTGATCTATTTTAAGTTAATCCATAATTAACATATTTTACTTTCATCGTATGACTATCTTGAAAATTCAATTGATGCCTAACATCATTAATAAGATGTAGCAGTACATAGGCACTAGGAATTGAGTCACCTATCGATGCTCCTTCTGCAAACTGCGATGAAAACTACAACTTTCGTGCGTCTCCCTCTTTACCCCAGATATCAGATGTTGTTATTATTATTATAATTATAATTATAAATATAATAAACCCTTTTCACTTAATCCAATTCTTATACATAGGTCTCAATAAATAAGAAAATTATAGTTTGACCTACTAAGTCACTAATTAACTTAATTATCTAAAATACCCAATAGGTCCTCGAACATTATTCAGAATCTCGAGAAAATAAGTCAAATAGTTACATTGACAAAAAAGTATATTCCTAACCTATTAAAAATACTACGATACTAACCCGAGGTTGTCTCGCTAAAAAATTGACCATGATTGGGCTTAACTTTATTAAAACTTAATAATTCAACTAATGACTCAATAACTTTCGAACACCTCCCAAATTGGTACTACTCATCCCATGAGTCATAATCCATGTATACAAACTACGTAGAGCGCTAAAATTGAGTAGATGAGAAAATTTCACAAGCGACCAGGAGGGTCGTCACAGTAATTAAGCTAATCTGTGGAGTTTTCTTTTGTTTTATTTATCTTCTTATATTCTGGTTAGTAACTAGTTAAAATTCTTTTAATTTCTCTAAAAGCTTGTGTGTTTTTAAATGGTCTTTAAATAACAACAAGATAACGTAATTAATAATAGCTTATAATTAACAATTAAATTAACATCTCTAACATTTCTCATAATTAACACATATCTACTTGTATAATTTTTTAAATAACATAGTTCTGATACCAATTGTTTTTAAAAATTATTCAAAAGGACTTTTTATTTGTATTTTATTAATTTTATTTTTTTTCCGTTATTTTTTGTTTTGTTGTTAATACATATTGAGTTTTACATCATGCTGTAAATATTTTACTTCCTGGGGTTAGTTCTATTCCTGATATTTTCCAATATAATACTAATGATTTATCTATGTTACTAGTGGTATACTAGCTTTACCTTTTGCAGATCTACAGTCTATTACATATTCTTTTTGGCTTACTACGTAGTATTCTTCTTTTCGTCTACTAAATATGTTTTTTATTGTTGGTATTTTAAATGTTTTTTCTACACTTAAATCTAATTCTTTTCCTTTTATTTCGTCAAATATATTATCATCAAATATTATTTTCTGATCTGTTCTTTCTTCATTTAAATATTCTTCCTTTATTATTATATTTATATCTTCTTCAGTCATTTGATTTATCTAATTCACTATCTATTTCATTATCTGTTTCATTTTTCAAAATTTCATATATACTATCTTCACTTTCTAATTTGTAATCTATATAATCTATTTGCATATATTCTGCATTTTCTATCTTTATTTCTGATATTTGTTTCTTTTTGGATCTTTAAGCATTTTACAATCTTTAGCTAAATGTCCTAGTTTTCCACAATTATAACAAGTACATTCTTTTATAGATTTCTTTCTCCTATATGGTCTTTTATATTTATAATTTTTTACATAATATCTTTTTCAACTGTAGGGGGTGCGGATAACTTGGGTAGTTTGTGTGGATAACTAGTAGATAACTAGTACTTAGTAGTTCTATCGTGTTAATTGACATAACTAGTACTTACTAGTTCTACCATATTAATTGAAATGATATGTCATAGCATTTCTTAGTTATTTGTTTTAACTTTATTAATTCTTCTATATTATTTTTAAGGTATATTATATGTTCCATATTTCTAGTTTTTATGTAGTCAAGTAGATTCTTTTTCATAAGTGTTTCTATTAGTCTTATTTGCTCCATATCTTCTCTCCAATATTCTAAGTATTCGTAGTTTATCATTTTATCCTATAGTAGTTGTAATACTGTAAATTTCTTTGTAATAATTTATTCTAATTGTACTATATCTGATATTAAATTCTAGGTTATTTATTTCGTTAATTATCCTGTCATTTTCTTCTATGAATAGTTTTATGTATAAATCATAATCTAAACTATCTTTTAATTCTAGTTGTTCCAAGGTTTTATCTATCCAAATTAATCTTTCTTTTAATTGTCTTCTTCCTCTTCTAAGCTGGTTTCTATAATTAGTTTCTTCGTATAGCCAACTTTGTTTTTCTCTAACTCTTCTTATATATTCTAACATTTTTAATCTGTATAATATCCATCTGAATAATAACTACCTAAATATGAGCAGCAGCTATCATTATATAAGTGTAAGTTTTCTATAGAACTTAATAACTCTTCATTAAAATAAAATACCTTTTCGTATCTAATTTTTCTTATATCTACTATTTCTATATCCGTAAGTACATACAAAACAAGTATCTTAAATTTATCTATCATTCCATTAGATAAGTAGGTAGTCATTTTATTTCATATAATGCTATTTTCAAAATATTCCTTTCAACCATATACATAAAAAAATATGATCATCTTAGATCACTATATACTAGATTATTCTTAAATAACATGTTTTTCGATCATTATTAGCATGGTAATCTGGATACTTTTTCCCTAAATAGTACCTCTACTCTGGTTACTCCCCTATCATGGCTTCTTTGCCTCACCGGTTTCACCTTTAGGATGGCATAGTTCTTGGAAATTTTTCTCCTTTTCAACTTTGCTAATAAACTACTTAACATGCTATTCTTCAAATAATTCTACTATAAAGTAACTAACATAAGCTTATTTTATTATATCATGATTGTCAGGAATTTATGAATTTACCTATTCATAATTATAAATGAAAATACCTATTCTAGTAGATTGGATAAATCTGTGCTTTGTTCATCCATAGCTTTTCCTTAGAAATATATTTGTTTTTATTAAATATTCAAAAGTTGTGTACAAGAGAGAAGGCTTGCTTTCAACACATGAAAGTCTTGCCTTTAGATTGCCATATGGCGTACATATTTATAATCCTAAAAGATGGAAAACAATATTTCTAACTTTACATCTGTCAAAAAAGTAAAAGACTAATAATGGTCCTATCTTTACATTTGTCAAAAAAGTAAAAAGCAAATAATGGCAAGTGCCAAAAAACTAATAAATGATACAAGAAAAGTCAAAAAGGCTAGTCTAGAAATAGTAAATGCTATTAAATATTTACATAATTTACGTATTTCATATTCCACATAGTTATCTTTTTTCTCCATATGTCATTTTCATATTTAAATGCTTTGTCTTCTTTCTTTTATTATTTCTTCATTGATCAGTGCTGCTTTATATCTTTTATCGTTCATCTTCTAGCTGACGTTCTTATCTTCTTGGTTGATTTTTTCTTTTATTCTAGCTGGACTTCTGGAATCACGTTATTTTCTCCATTATATTTGGAGCATAGGTGGTTTGGATATTTGTGTCCTATCATTTTGCAGTATCTTGTTAATAATTCTTCTGAAATAAATCCCTTCTTAATTGCTCTTACAGTTGGTTATTTTCTAGATTGAGTAGTGTTAAGATCCAATGTCTAGCTTCTTCCATATCTGACTGTCGTAGCTCCCTTGAATTTGAATAAATCATTTGATGATCTCTTGAATAATAAGTCCATATTGGGTTCCCGTTTAGATAGTTATTTGCTAATTCTTGAACAATTAAAGATATTCCAATAATTCGTTTATTTGCATAAAAATCAGGTATTTCAACTTTAGGTATCTCTGGCTGTTGAACAATATCTTCTGGTATAATCATATCTCTGGTTAATCCTATTTTTATAACTTGTATAATTGGTTTAATTTTTTCATATAATATCTCTACAGGTGCGGTATAAAACTTTATAAAAAATAGATTTACTTTGGCTATTTTCTTATAGGTGGCAAATGCTCTATATAATTCTGGTATAGCTGTTAGTTCATCTCCTTCTTAGGTATATACGGTATTTAATAATCCATAATTGAAATTTTTTTTAACTAAGCTTGGGTTGATTTTCGGTAGTGCGATTAACTTGTTGTAACCTCGTAATTTTTGGATTATATAGTTTGTGTTTGGTTCTTGGATATTTGTAGCTCTGGGGTTAAGGCTTAGATAAGTCTATATTTTGTGGGTATTTTCTGTGTATGCTCGAGTTATATGGTTAGAGTCTTTTTTGTCTTGGTTTAAACTTTCTCAATATGTGGTAGTTTGTGGGGGTATGAATAAGGGGTCTTTTTGTGTTTTTGGTATAAATGGTTTTTCAAATATCTTGTTCATGTTCATGTTCTGATATCTTTGTCCACTAACTCATTTGCTTGTGCCTGCAATTATAGATTGATGAACGTTATGGGTTTTATGGAGTGTCCCAACGTCTTCTTTTAGCTCTAGAATATTATTGTCTTCCAACCGACATAGCTCTGCACACTGCTGAGTTATCTGAGTCATAGCTGCAGTCTTCAGTTTAACTTCATTAGTCTTTAGCTTTTCTATTTCATTACCCATACTGTCCACTTTTACTGAAAGTGTAGTTAGGGTTTTGAGTATCTTTTCTAAACCATCATCTTCTATTATATCAGTCTGTGTAGCTTTGTCTTGATATGTAATCTGCAATAACATTCTTTTTAGTTTTGATTATTTCAATTGTAAATGTAAAATTTAATATGTTTAATACTAGTCTTTGAATTTCCTTTTGTTGTATTAACCACCAACGTACCTGTGTTCGTACAATAAACTTGTTATATACAATATATGGCTCAAATGCTAATAAATATTTATATAATGAGCATAATTCTTTCCTATTAATCTCCCATCTTATTTCTGTTACATTAAACATTCCTGAGTAGTATCTACAATGATGTTCTAATTTTTCTTCTTCATATGTATACTTAAGTACTCCTCCGTAACTATATTCACTTGCGTCTGTTTCTACTATATATTTAAAAAATTTATTTTCATCTGGAAATTGTAATTTTGGTAATTCCTTACAAAGTATTTTTATTTTTTGAACTCATTTTTTTTATCTTCTTCGTTGTAATTATATTCTACATCCTTTTTTAATTTTTTCTGTAATGGATTTAGGTTTCCTGTTAATTTTGGTATATATTCTCTTACTTGGTTTACTAATCCTAAAAATGATTATAAGTTCTTTTTTGTATCTAATTCTTCTTTTGAATTTATTATTTTTTGTACTATATGTTGTTGTATTTTTACTCAACTTTTATCTATATGTATTCCTAAAAACTCTATCTGATTTTTCATAATTTTGGCTTTCTTTTCAGTTAAACTTATTCCTGAATTTTCTATTATACCTGCAAATTGTTCTAGTAATTTAAATATTCCTCTTTAGTTTTTGTATATAATAGTATATCGTCTATGTATACTATACAATTAGGTAGTTGTTTAAAATAACTATCCATAAAGGGTTGATATCTACCTGGTACATTTTTATATCTAAATGGTAACACATTCCATTCATAAAATTCTTGTGGTACTGTAAATGCAGTTAATTTTTTAGATTCTTCTTCTAGCTTTAAATGGTAAAATCCTGATTTACAATCGAGCTTACTAAAATAATTATATCCTTGTATCTGTCTTATTTTTAATATCTTATTTGGTATTGGATAATTATATGTCATAGTTTTTGCATTTAGGTTTCTATAATCAATAACCATTCTACTTTTTCCTCTTTTTTGTTCACTATGTTTATTTACTATAAATGCTGGACTATTGTGTTTACTATTACTTTTTTGTATGTATTGTTTTTCTAATAATTCATCTATATGCATTTTAAATTCTATTAAATCATCAAAGTTATATGTTAATGGTTTTTGGGTTATTATTCTATTTTTATCTATTAGCTCAATTTTTACAATAGTCTTATGTTTTCCCATCCTTTTAATGGATCTTCACTGTATAGTTGTCTTAATTTTTTCTTTATAATTTCTACCTTATCTATTGAAAATATAGTTATTTCTTCTTTATTTATTGAAAATATAACTAGTTCTATTGTGTCCTCAGTATTTTATATATTCTCTAGTTTTTATATATTTTTTCACTTCCTTCTATCCAATCAATTTTCTGTCATATTTAATTAATAACTCTTTTTTGCTTTTACCTTTTGTTTACGTGGGGTTGTAAACCACCAGCGTGTTCTAGTTATTATATGTGGGTATAGTTTATCTAAAAAAGGCATTCCTAAAATGTAACGCCCCGATTTTCTGAACCGGAATGCTACATGGTGCTCATGACCCCGAAAGACCACAAGCTAACCCATGACTAATATCTGTACTTGTAACTGCATAATATAGATATAAAATATGGAAATATGAACAAAGAGGGCATAAGGTTCAATCTTGAATAATAAAATATTTGAAATGAGGTGGTATCACAGTACCAAAACAAAACTGAAAATACTAAAGTCTAAATCTGAAAACTCTATAATCGTCTGAAAGCCTCTAAACTGTCTGAATAAGGAGTTGAAGGAACATGTCTCCAACTAACTCCCTAAACTAAAAATAAACTGAAAAACTGGAATAATAAATGTAACGATCATATCCTCGAAAGATGAGGACTCACTGCTTACTGAACTGCTACTGCTGATCTGGAATCTGCACCTAAGAACCCATGGTGTAACATAAAAAGAAAGCACCATAGCACAAATGTGTCAGTACAACTAAAGTATTAAGTATACGTGGGGGTAGGCTAATGCATGG
>NC_061122.1:211940868-212024470 GCF_002878395.1 Capsicum annuum | reverse complement strand
AATCGACCATAACTTGTTGTATATGATGAAATGGGTGTCTTGCTATATATCAAATGAAATATATTTGAATTATATTTCCATCTATACCAATTTTTCCTACATACGATATCGGAGCAAAGAGTTATCCCCATTTTATTCCAGCATGTCAAGCTGGAAAATGATGACGACGTTTCTGACAGGCTATCACGTTTTTGACGACCTTTTTACAATGTCGTCACATTCTAATGATATTTCTAAAGACATCGTCAGCCCTGGGCATAAAATCAAGAATTTGGACCCTTTTTGTGACGACCATTCATGACGGTCTATCACTAACCTGACGGCCTGTCACGGATGGCGTCAAGTATATTTTTCCAGCAATTCAAGGGCATTTTTGCAAGGGTATTTTGGTCATTTCCCACCTTTTTTGACCGTCTATAAATATGAGGAACCATCATTCAAACCCTAATTCAATCATTTTCTTTCCCAATTCTCTCAAGAATATCTAGGGTTTCATTCAAGAACCCTAATCTTCCAAAATTCATCCATAAATTCTTTAAGGTTTCTTCAAGAATCAAGTTCCTCATAGTGTGGGCTTCAAGAATTTATTTATTTAAAGTGTGGATTCAGTTTCAAGAACTAAAGTTCATCTAATTTCAAAGGTTAACGTATGTAGATGTTGATTCTTAGATCCCTTTCATCCAAGAAGCTCAAGAACCCTTTTTAAAACTAAAAGATTTTTATGTTTATGAGTTGTTAATGATTTGTATGAGTTGAAATGGATGCTTAATGCGTTGTTGAGTTTTGATTAATGTTTGCCTACAAAATTTATGAGCTTTGACCCTAGTATATGTAATTTATGTGATGTTTGTGATAGACCCTCTTGAAGTTGTTTTTCCATGTGATGTGTTCATGACTTTTTGGTGTAGAAATGGTTGAATAAGTGAAGAACATTCCCCATAGGTTTCATAAAGAGCTTAGGTGAAGCATAAGGGCCACTATAGTATGTTGAATAGGAAACCCCAAATTGTGAGCTAGTCCATGCATGCCTAGTGTTTGATAAAATGCCTTAGTGAGTGAAATGTGCCAAGATAGCATAAAATTCTAAAGTAGGTGTAAAATCGGCCATGTCTAGTGGTTGTTGAAAGACCCTAGTGAACAAGTCGAGCTATGATGGTTGTAAATTCCTCCAATTATGTGCTCTTGATATATGTTAAGCTTTTAAGACATGCCAAGTGGTTAGCAAGTAAGTTATAACGTGACAGTATGAAGTCTACCCAATCCATGGGATATCCAAACACATGTCAAGATCGATATAGGTTTGAAATAGCTGAGGTAAAACCTTGTTGAAGGGAGTACAATCTAATAGTATATTTCCCCTATGTTATTATATGATTATGATTCCGAGATTCTTAAAGTAACTCCTTGGCGACTGTGATGATGAATAGACATTTGAGATCCTTAAATGCTTTAGGTGATGTTTAATGATTGTGGAAATGAACATATGACATGATTCCTAAATTACTTGTGAAGATACTTGAATGATTGTGATGATGGATGAATGTTTGTGATGATGAATGAATGATGATGCTTACTTTTATGCTATCGAGTCCTGGGGGTATTTATACCTAAAAATAGAGCTGTTGTCTAGAGCCCATGTCAATTTCTCGATAATTCCAGTTGAGCCACGATTCTTAGAACTCAGTGAACTGTAGAACTTTGTATCCTCAGACAAGTGCGGAACTTAAGAAAGCTTAGTAATCTCAAAAATCTCTGTATTGCTAGTAAAATAGCCTTAGTCCTGTAATCAGCTCAGATCTAATAGTATTCAAGTGATTCAATTCTAATATCAGAAGTGATTTGAGTAATCTATTCAAGCTCTGTATCGTCAGTCAGATACTATGATTCGATGTCTTTTCCGTCAGATACGAAACTAAGTAATCTCAGCGTAACTCAGTTAGATCTTTTGAGAAACATGATCAGTATCAGATTCAGTTCAGTTGTGCTCAGTTAAGAATTCAGTCCGAGTCTTTCTGTAGGGAGTAGAAACTAGCACCGAGCAAGCTCAAGGATGGGAACTCACCTACTAGTAGAGGGTGTGATTCTTAGATGCAATCTTTGTTCTCTAGAACTACGTAGCCATCATAGGTTGAGACATCATACCTACTAGTTAAGGGTAGATGAGAGACATCATACCTGTTAGATGAGGGTAAATAAGGTGGCTTGACCTGTTAGATGAGGGCTCCACCGTTCTCGTTTGAGCACTTGATAGATGAGGGTCACATAAAGATAATGCACATAAAGATAATGTCTTTACCCGTGGCATGGTATTGGCACTCTTCCAATCGGGGGTAGAGGTTGGATCCCACCTATGGTAGGTCGGGGCATGTCAGTTAAGTGACTACTTCCCACAGTTTTAGTTTTAGATTCAGTCTTAATTTCAAAATCAATCTTCAGAAATCAAGACTATCAGATACAGTCATCTATCTTTATGAAGAGCTCAGATAGTTCTATTGATTCATGGACCATCCCGACAGATAGGCTTGGTCACATATACAATTGATGGATATCATATTTAGAGATATGCCGCCAGACAAGCTTGATCACAGTATCAGATTTCTATTGAATATTCTTGTCATTAGATTCAAATATAATCATACTTCTTATCATTGATAATCATTTCCAGAATAACTTGTTAGCAAAGTTAATCTCTAATTCTGTCAGTGGAAAGCAGTAAGCTTAGAGTGCAGTCCTTGATGTAAGAACATCTAGATCCTCAGTTATCAGTATCAGATGAGTCAGTGATTTAGTATCTCAATGTCAGTAGTGAGTTTAGTTTGCAGTAAAGTGGTATGCAAGTTTTAGTATCTAGAGTTGCAATGATTGTGTTCATGTTCTATGAATTCATGTATGTGTTCTCATGCAGCATCTTTCATGATTATTCAGTTTAGATATTATGCATGCATGAGCCCTTGCATTAGCCTACCTCATCTACATGCTCGGTACATTCCTATACTAACGTATTTGCGCTATGGTGTTTTATTTGACACCATAGGTTAGAGGCACAAGATCCAGATTATCCTTAGTAGTTCAATCCCCGTCAGCAGCAGTAGCAGTGAATCCTCTTCTTTCAAGGACGAATCTCATTTTACTATTATTGTTTCAGATTTTTTTATTTTCAGTTGACGAAGTTAGTTGGGGACCTGTCCCATCAAATCCATAGTTCAAATAGTTTAGAGGTTTTTCAGACAGATGTATTAGTATTTAGTTTTCAGTTTTGAGTATGTATAGATGTGTTGAATCTTATGGTAAGTTTCCGCATTTATTTTAGATATTATGCAGTGTACAGGTACAGATATCATAAAGGGGTTAGCTTGTGATTCTTTGAATCCATAAGCACCGTGTGACATCTCAGGATGGGATCTCGGGGCGTTACAAACATGGTATCAGAGCCTAAGGTTCAAGAGTATCCTAGGGAGTCTGAAAAGCCGCATCTAGTAGAGTCTTGTACATGGGTGTGTAGCACACCACATTTATGTACAAGAGGCTACAAGATGTTCTTAGGAGCAGTTTCTCTTCTTTCAGTGATCATTTCGTGCGAGTAGGTAGGTAGGTGTGGTATGTAATTTATTCAAGTCATAATATATTTATCAAATATTTTTTTCCATATGATTTTTCTTATATCTACTATTTCTATATCCTTAAGTACATACAATACAAGTATCTTAAATTTATCTATCATTTCATTAGATAAGTAGGTAGTCATTCTTTTTCATATGATGCTATTTCAAAATATTCCTTTGAACCATATACATAACAAAATACGATCACCTTACATCATTATATACTAGATTATTCTTCTTTGGTCACTATTAGCATGGTAATCTGGATACTTTTTCCCTAAACAACGCCTCTAATCTGGTTACTCCCCTATCACGGCTTCTTTGCCTCACCGGTTTTACCTTTCGGATGGCATAGTTTTTGGGAATTTTTCTCCTTTTCCAGTTTGCTAATAAAATTCTTAATATGCTATTTTCGAATAATTCTACTATAAAGTAACTAACATGAGCTTATTTTATTATATCATGATTTTCAGGAATTTATGAATTTAGCTAATCAAAATTATAAATGAAAATACCTGTTCTGGTAGATTTGATAACTCTTTGCTTTGTTCATCCATAGCTTTTCCTTAGAAATATATCTTTTTTTATTAAATATTCAATAGCTTTGTCTAAGAGAGAAGGCTTGTTTTCAACACATGAAAGTCTTCTTTCTTTTATTATTTCTTCATCGGTTAATGCTGTTTTATATCTTCTGTCGTTCATCTCCTAGCTGGCGTTCTTATATTCTTGGTTGATTTTTCTTTTGTTCTAGTTGGACTTCTGGAATCACGTTATTTTCTCCATTGCATTTGGAGTATAGGTGGTCTGGATATTTGTGTCCTATCATTTTGCAATATCTTGTTAATAATTCTTCTGAAATAAATCCCTTCTTAATTGCTCTTGCAGTTGGTTATTTTCTGGATAGAGTAGTGTTAAAATCCATTATGTAGCTTCTTCCATATCTGACTGTCGTAGCTCCCCTGAATTTGAATAAATCATTTGATGATCTCTTGAATAATAAATCCATATTGGGTTCCCATTTAGGTAGTTATTTGCTAATTCTTGAACAATTGAAGATATTCCAATAATTCGTTTATTTGCATAAAAATCAGGTGTCTCAACTTTAGGTATCTCTAGCTGTTGAACAATATCTTCCGGTATAATCATATCTCTGGTTAATCCTATTTTTACATCACGTATAACTGGTTTAATTTCGTCATATAATATCTCTGCTGGTGCGGTATAAAACTTTATAAAAAATAGATTTCCTTTGGTTATTTTCTTATAAGTGGTGAATGCTCTATATAATTCTGGTATAGCTGTTAGTTCATCTCTTTCTTGGGTATATACGGTATTAAATAATTCCATAACTAAAAAAAGTTTTAACTAAGCTAGGATTGGTTTTCGGTAGTACGATTAACTTGTTGAAACCTTGTAATTTTTGGGTTATATAGTTTGTGTTTGGTTCTTGGATATTTGTAGCTCTGGGGTTAAGGTTTAGATAAGTCTATATTTTCTATGTATGCTCGAGTTATATGGTTATAGGCTTTTCTATCTTGGTTTAAACTTTCTCGATATGTGGTAGTTTGTGGGGGTATGAACAAGGGGTCTTTTTGTGTTTTTGGTAGAAATGGTTTTTCAAATATCTTATTCATGTTCATGTTCTGATTTTTTCTTGTACCTGTAATTGTAGATTAATGAACATTATGGGTTTTATGGAGTGTCCCAACGTCTCCTTTTAGCTCTGAAATTTTATTGTCTTCCGATTGACATAGCTCTGCACACTACTAAGTTATCTGAGTCATAGCTGCTGACTTCAGTTTAACTTCATTAGTCTTTAGTTTTTCTATTTCATTACCCATACTGTCCACTTTCACTGAAACAACAGTTAGGGTTTTAAGTATCTTTTCTAAAGCATCATCTTCTATTATATCAGTCTGTGTATCTTTGCCTTGATATGTAATCTGCAATAACATTCTTGTTAGTTTTGATTACTTCAATTGTAGATGTAAAATTTAATATGTTTAATACTAGTATCCGAATTTCCTTTGTTGTAACTGAATTTTGTGTTTTCTTTGTTAACCACCAACGTACTTATGTATTATCCGTTCATATAATAAACTTGTTATGTACAATATATGGCTCAAATGCTAATAAACATTTATATAATTAACATAATTCTTTTCTATTTATCTCCCATTTTTTTCTGTTTCATTAAACGTTCCTGAGTAGTATCTACAATGATGTTCTAATTTTCTTCTTCATATCTATAGTTAAGTACTCGTCCGTAACTATATTCACTTGCGTCTGCTTCTAATATATATGTAAAAATTTTATATACATCTGGAAATTGTAATTTTGGTAATTCCTTACAAAGTATTTTTATTTTCTGAACTTATTTTTTATCTTCTTCATTGTAATTATATTATATATCCTTTTTTAATTTTTTCTGGAATGGCTTTAGGTTTTCTGCTAATTTTGGTATATGTTCTCTTACTTGGTTTACTAATCCTAAAAATGATTGTAATTTCTTTTTTGTATCTAATTCTTCTTTTGAATTTATTATTTTTTGTACTATATGTTGTTGCATTTTTACTCCACTTTTATCTATTTGTATTCCTAAAAACTCTATCTAATTTTTCATAATTTGGCTTTCTTTTCACTTAAACTTATTCCTGAATTTTCTATTATACCTGCTAATTGTTCTAGTAATTTTAAATGTTCCTCTTTAGTTTTTGTGTATAATAGTATATCATCTATGTACACTATACAATTAGGTAGTTGTTTAAAATAACTATCCATAAAGTGTTGATATCTACTTAGTACATATTTATATCCAAATGGTAACACATTCCATTCATAAAATCCTTGTGGTACTGTAACTGCAGTTAATTTTTTTAGATTATTCTTCTAGCTTTAAATGGTAAAATCCCGATTTACAAACGAACTTACTAAAATAATTATATCCTTGTATCTGTCTAATTTTTAATATCTTATTTGGTATTGGATAATTATATGTCATAGTTTTTGCATTTAGGTTTCTATAATCAATAACCATTTTACTTTTTTCTCTTTTTTGTTTACTATGTTTATTTACTATAAATGCTGTGCTATTGTGTTTACTATTACTTTTTTGAATGTATTGTTTTTCTAATAATTCATCTATATGCATTTTAAATTCTTTTAAATCATCAAAGTTATATGTTAATGGTTTTTGGGTTATTATACTATTTTTATCTATTAGCTCAATTTTTACAATGGTCTTATGTTTTCCCATCCTTTTAATGGATCTTCACTGTATAGTTGTCTTAATTTTTTCTTTATCATTTCTACTTTATCTATTGAAAATATAGTTATTTCTTCTTTATTTATTGAAAATATAACTAGTTCTATTGTGTCTTCAGTATTTTTTATATTTTCTAATTTTTGTGTTATTTTTTCACTTCCTTTTATCCAATCAGTTTTCTTTCTTATTTTATTAATAACTCTTTTTGCTCTTACCTTTTGTTTACATGGGGTTGTAAACCACCAGTGTGTTCTAGTTATTATATGAGGGTATAGTTTATCTAAAAATGGCATTCCTAAAATTCTTTTGATGTTAGTTCATTATTATAGATCTCTTCTATTGTTAATATCTTATCACATACTTGTATTTTTACATTTCTAACTTTATAGGTAGTTAAACTTCCTTCATTATTAAATCATTTGACTATTACTGGTGTTTTAAGCTTATCCCATTTGTCTTCTGGTAAATAATTATATCTACATAACTTGGCTTCTGCTCCTGTATCTATCATTGGTGTATAATATCTATTATAATATCCTTCTACTATTATTTTCATAAGCACATACATTTTCACATCATGTCAAATCTCTTTTTATTAACAATTTTTCTCTAATATAGGTTATGGTTATTTGTGTATGTTCTATATTGTAGGGTTTTACTTGTTCTAACCATTTTATTCCTAATATTATGTCTGCTTTTTGCATATCTTCCTTTATTTCAAATTCTATTTTTATTTTTTTAACTCCTATTATTATTTTCTTTTCTATTGTATCTTTAGTAGTTATTAAACTTCTTGGTAGATCTGGGCATATATTACTATTAGATTTTATTTCTTCATTTTTTACTAGATATTTTGCTATATAATTTTCTTATTGTCCTATATTTAAAAGTATTAAATATTCTTTTTCATTTATTGTTCCCATTATATAATATTGAGTTAAATTAACTGTTGAAGTTATTTCATAATTTGTTCTTTTCGATGATCCTGATGATTCTGGTTTTAAAAAGCTATTCTTTTTGTTGTACTTGTTCTATCATTTATTATTTCGAAATCTTATTCTATATCCATGTCTTTTTCACTACAATCATTGTTATCAATTGTTTTTACAAATTGTTCAAAAGGACTTTCTATTTGTATTTTTTTAATTTTATTTTTTCCATTATTTTATGTTTGGTTGTTAATACATATAGATTTTTACATCTTGCTGTAAATATTTCACTTCCTGGGGTTAGTTCTTTTCTTGATATTTTTCAATATAATACTAATGATTTATCTATGTTTTTATCTATTATTGCCACTGAACAATTCACACTTATTATAAATCTAATTTTTTGGAATATTAAATTTCCTCTTATGGAAGTTATTATGCTTTTTTCTATCATTTTTCTAATTGTATCATCTGCTAAATATAATTCTATTGGTGTATCTATTCCTTCTCTAAAACATGCTTTTATTAATATCTCTGTTCCTCCAAGGTGTACATATTTTATTAGGTCTTTACTTTTTATATCGTTTATTTCTTTATTAATTATTCTTTTTGTTACTAGTGGTATACTAGCTTTACTTTTTGCACATCTACAGTCTATTACATATTCTTTTTGGCTTACCACGTAGTATTATTCTTTTCATCTACTAAATATGTTTTTTATTGTTGGTATTTTAAATATTTTTTCTACACTTAAATCTAATTCTTTTCCTTTTATCTCGTCAAATATATTATTATTAAATATTATATTCTGATTTGTTCCTTCTTCATTTAAATATTCTTCCTTTGTTATTATTTTTATATCTTCTTCAGTCATTTGATTCATCTAATTCACTATCTATTTCATTATCTGTTTCCTTTTCCGAAATTTTATATATACTATCTTCACTTTCTAATTCGTAATCTATATAATCTATTTGCATATATTCTGCATTTTCTATCTTTATTTCTGATATTTGTTTCTTTTTTGGGTCTTTAGGTATTTACAATCTCTAGCTAAATGTCCTAGTTTTCCACAATTATAACAAGTACATTCTTTTATAGATTTCTTTCTCCTATATGGTCTTTTATATTTATAATTTTTTACATGATATCTTTTTCTTGGTTTCTTATACTTATATTTTGATTTTTTGTATTTCTTATATTTCTTATGTCTTTTTCTTTTCTTATAATATCTTTCTTCACATCCAAATTGAGGTGCTATTTTATCTTTGCAACATGCTAAATTTTTTATTAATGTTGTTTCCATTTTCATTTCTTCTCTCTATTTTTCACATAAATTTCGATACCATTGTTGTAGAAATTTTATTCTTGCTCCTAGAGTATCTACTATGTTTTCTTCATCCCAACTCTTTATTATTTTTAAACTAAATGGTTCAGGTAATTTACTAAAATATAATCTTCTAACTTCTTAACTTTTTGTATTATATACTCCCTTATAGTTGTATTCTTTAAATGCGCACGTATATTCATCTATATAGCACATATTACATATTGCTAGTTTTAACATTAAATTCCTATTTATACCTTTTTCTTTGTTTTGTTCTTCTTATTCTTTTTTCATACTGCTAAATTCATCTCTTATAGCCATTTAATATTTTTTTCAATACGTCTATAGGTGTTAGTTTAGTTACTGTTGTTCCTTCTATTTTTTTTTTTATCATTTCTTAATGCCTTTTTATTATCTTTAATTAAATTTAAAAACCATAATGTTGCTGTTCTTATTAGTGTTCTTTCTATATATTCTGGTGTATCTATTGCATTTATTCCAATGTCTAATAATTGTTTTGTTATATATCCTATCCATAATTGTATCGTTTTATCTACATCTATTACACAGTCTAAGTCTATGAAGTTATAATTTTTATTAATTATTTATTTTATTGTCCATTTGTTATATTCATCCCTTAGGTTATATTTTTTAAGCTTGTTTTTATAGTAATATGTAGGTTTTCTTATTTCTGATATACTAGACATTATTTTTTCATCGTCTTTTTTATCAAGAGTATTTATTTTCGTGTTTATATTTTCTAAGTTTTCTGTATTGATTACTTATTATTTTTCATTAATTTCTATTTTTTCTATATTTATTCAGATTTCTATATATGTTTCACTATCTTCCGAATCATAATTGTCTATTTCTTAAGAATCTTTTATATTTATTTCTATTTCATTATTTTCTAATTCTTTATTTTCTAATTTTTCTTTAAATTGATTTATCTCAATTAATATTTTTTGTTCTTTATCCTTTTCTTTTTTTTTCTTTCTGTCTTTTTTCATATAGCTCTTTTAACATTTGTAGTTCTTTTTCTAATTCAGCAATCCTATTATTTTTAGTTTCTTCTATTTTTCGTATTTCTTCTGTAGTCTGTTGTTTTATTTTATCTATTTTTTTTCTTGTTTATTTCTTCATTTTCTCTTGCTATTCTAACCATAACTGTTAATTTATCTTCTAATTTTAATTCTTCTTTCTCTAACATTAAATATAAATGTTCAGAAATTTTCTTATATGTTCTTCCTAACTTAGAAAATACTATTCTTATTTTTAATCCTTCGTGATTTTAATATGTTTTTTCATCTATTATAAATTCTTCTTTGTTCAATTTATCTACTTGATATTGTATAGATCATATTGATATATGTATTCCAGATTATCTATTTGTGATTCTAAATGTGATATTTCTTCCTTTTTTGCTTTTATTGATTTTTGGCATACCCCAACAATCATGCTATATTGTAGTCTTTCTTTTCTTATTTTTAATTCTTTTCATTTTTTCAGATATTATTTGTTTTAGTTCTTTATATTTTTGTGATTTTGTTATGTTATTCATCTTTACAATATTTATAATATTTTGGTGGATACCAAAATTTGATTTTATCATAATTAGGTAGTATGTATCTCATTCTTCTATATTTTAAATGGATTATTTATTTTGCCTCATTGCTAGATATTAGGTAATTAAGTAAGCTAATATGTGAGGGGTTTTTTTATTTTATTTAACTTCTAATATTCTGGGTAGTAACTAGTTAAAATTCTTTTTATTTTTCTAAAAGCTTGTATATTTTTAAATGGTCTTCTCATATTCAATAATAAATAACAACAAGATAACGTTATTGATAATAGCTTATAATTAACAATTAAATTAACACATATTTACTTGTACATTTCTTAAATAACATAGCTTTGATACCAATTGTAGCGGGTACGGATAGTGCGGGTAATTTGCGTGGATAATTAGTAGATAACTAGTACGTAGTAGTTCTATCATGTTAATTAAAATGCTATGTCATAACATTCCTTAGCTATTTGGTTTAACCTTATTAATTCTTCTATCTTATTTTGAAGATATACTATATGTTCCATATTTCTAGTTTTTATGTAGTCAAGTAAATTCTTTTTCATAAGTGTTTCTATTAATCTTATTTGCTCCATATCTTGTCTCCAATATTCTAAGTATTCGTAGTTTATCATTTTATCCTATAGTAGTAATACTGCAAATTTCTTTATCATAATTTATTCTAATTGTACTATATCTGATATTAAATTCTAGGTTATTTATTTCGTTAATTATCCTATCTTTTTCGTCTATGAATAATTCTATGTCTAAATCATAATCTAAACTATCTTTTGATTCTAGTTGTTCCAAAGTTTTATCTATCCAAATTAATCTTTCTTTTAATTGTTTTCTTCCTCTTTTAAGCTATTTTTTATAATTAATTTCTTCGTATAGCCAACTTTGTTTTTCTCTAATTCTTCTTATATATTTTAACATTTTTAATCTGTATAATATCTGTCTGAATAACAACTATCTAAATATGAGCAGTAGCTTTCATTATATAAGTGTAGGTTTTCTATATAACTTAATAACTCTTCATTAAAATGAAATACCTTTTCGTATATAATTTTACTTATATCTACTATTTCTATATCCTTAGGTACATACAAAACAAGTATCTTAAATTTATCTATCATTCCATCAGATAATTAGGTAGTCATTTTATTTCATATGATGCATTTTCAAAATATTCCTTTCAACCATATACATAACAAAATATGATCATCTTAGATCACTATATACTAGATCACTCTTAAATAACATGTTCTTCGGTCACTATTAGCATGGTAATCTGGATACTTTTTCCCTAAACAATACCTCTACTCAGGCTACTCCCCTATCACGGCTTCTTTACCTCATCGGTTTCACCTTTAGGATGGAATAGTTCTTGGTAATTTTTCTCCTTTTCCACTTTGCTAATAAACTTCTTAACATGCTATTTTTCGAATAATTCTACTATAAAGTAGCTAACATGAGCTTAGTTTATTATATCATGATTGTCAAGAATTTATGAATTTAGCTATTCATAATTATAAATGAAAATACCTGTTCTGGTAGATTTGATAAATCTGTCCTTTGGTCATCCATAGCTTTTCCTTAGAAATATATCTGTTTTTATTAAATATTTAAACTTTTCTTTGTACAAGAGAGAAGGCATGCTTTCAACACATGTAAGTCTTACCTTTAGATTGTCGTATGACTTACATATTTATAATCCTAGAAGATGGAAAACACTGTTCCTAACTTTGAATCTGTCAAAAAAGTAAAAGACTAATAATGGTCCTATCTTTACATTTGTCAAAAAAGTAAAAAGCAAATAATGGCAAGTGCCAAAAAACTAATAAATGATACAAGAAAAGTCAAAATGGCTAGTCTACAAGTAGTAAATGCTATTAAATGTTTACATAATTTACGTATTTCATATCCCACAAAGTTATCTTTTTTCTCCATATGTCATTTTCATATTTCAATGCTTCATCTTCTTTCTTTTATTATTTCTTCATCGCTCAGTGCTTTATATCTTTTGTCGTTCATCTCCTAGCTGGCTTTCTTATCTTTTTGGATGATTTTTTCTTTTATTCTAGCTGGACTTCTGGAATCACGTTAATGTCTCCATTGCATTTGGAGCATAAGTGGTATGGATATTTGTGTCCTGTCATTTTGCAATATCTTAGTAATAATTCTTCTGAAATAAATCCCTTCTTAATTGCTCTTGCAGTTGGGTGTTTTTCTGGATTGAGTAGTGTCAAAATCCATTGTCTATCTTCTTCCATATCTGACTGTCATAGATCCCTTGAATTTGAATAAATCATTTGATGATATCTTGAATAATAACTCTATATAGGGTTCCCATTTAGGTAGTTATTTGCTAATTCTTGAACAATTAAAGATATTCCAATAATTCATTTATTTGCATAAATATCAGGTATCTCAACTTTAGGCATTTTTGGCTGTTGAACAAGATCTTCCGGTATAATCATATCTCTGTTTAATCCTATTTTTACAACTTGTATCACTGGTTTAATTTCATTATATAATATCTCTGCTGGTTCAGTATAAAACTTTATAAAAAATAGATTTCCTTTGGTTATTTTCTTATAAGTGTCGAATGCTCTATATAATTCTGGTATAGTTGTTAGTTCATCTCCTTCTTGGGTATATACGGTATTTATAATCCATAGCTTAAACAAGTTTTAACTAAGCTTGGGTTGGTTTTCGGTAATGCAATTAACTTGTTGTAACCTTGTAATTTTTGGGTTATATAGTTTGTGTTTGGTTCTTGGATATTTGTAGCTCTGGGGTTAAGGTTTAGATAAGTTTGTATTTTGTGGATATTTTCTATGTATGCTCGAGTTATATAGTAATAGGCTTTTCTGTCTTGGTTTAAACTTTCTCGATATGTGGTAGCTTGTAGGGGTATAAATAAGGGGTCTTTTTGTGTTTTTGTTATAAATGGTTTTTCAAATATCTTATTCATGTTCATGTTCTGATATCTTTGTCCACTAACTCCTTTGCTTGTACCTGCAATTGAAGATTGATGAACGTTATGGGTTTTATGGAGTGTCCCAACGTCTCCTTTTAGCTCTAGAATTTTATTGTCTTCTGATAGGCATAACTCTGCACACTGCTAAGTTATCTGAGTCATAGCTGCAGACTTTAGTTTAACTTCATTAGTCTTTAGCTTTTCTATTTCATTACCCATATTGTCCACTTTCACTGAAAGTGTAGTTAGGGTTTTGTGTATCTTTTCTAAAGCATCATCTTCTATTATATCAGTCTGTGTATCTTTGTCTTGATATGTAATCTGCAATAACATTCTTGTTAGTTTTGATTACTTCAATTGTAAATGTAAAATGTAATATGTTTAATACTAGTCTCCGAATTTCCTTTATTGTAACTGAATTTTGTATTTCCTTTGTTAACCACCAACGTACCTGTGTATTATCTGCTCGTACAATAAACTTGTTATATAAAATATATGGCTCAAATGCTAATAAACATTTATATAATGAGCATAATTCTTTTTTATTTATCTCCCATTTTATTTCTGTTTCATTAAACGTTCCTGAGTAGTATCTACAATGATATTACAATTTTTCTTCTTCGTATCTATATTTAAGTACTCCATAATTACATTCACTTGCGTCTGCTTCTACTATATATGTAAAATTTTTATTTTTCATCGGGAAATTGTAATTTTGGTAATCCTTACAAAGTATTTTTATTTTCTGAACTTATTTTTTATCTTCTTCATTGTAATTATATTATATATCCTTTTTTAATTTTTTGTGGAATGGCTTTAGATTTTCTGCTAATTTTAGTATATATTCTCTTACTTGGTTTACTAATCCTAAAAATGATTGTAATTTCTTTTTTGTATCTAATTCTTCTTTTGAATTTATTATTTTTTGTACTATATGTTGTTGCATTTTTACTCCACTTTTATATATTTGTATTCCTAAAAACTCTATCTGATTTTTCATAATTTCGGCTTTCTTTTCAGTAAAACTTATTCCTGAATTTTCTATTATACCTGCTTATTGTTCTAGTAATTTTAAGTGTTCCTCTTAAGTTTTTGTATTTAATAGTATATCATCTATGTATAATATACAATTAGGTAGTTGTTTAAAATAACTATCCATAAAGTGTTGATATCTACCTGGTGCATTTTTATATCCAATGGTAACACATTCTATTCAAAAATCCTTGTGGTACTGTAAATGCAGTTAATTTTTTAGATTCTTCTTCTAGTTTTAAATGGTAAAATCCTGATTTACAATCAAACTTACTAAAATAATTATATCCTTGTATCTGTCTTATTTTTAATATCTTATTTGGTATTGGATAATTATATGTCATAGTTTTTGCATTTAGGTTTCTATAATCAATAACCATTCTACTTTTTCCTATTTTTTGTTCACTATGTTTATTTACTATAAATGTTAGATTATTTTGTTTGCTATTGGTTTTTTTGTATGTATTGTTTTTTTAATAATTCATCTATATGCATTTTAAATTCTTTTAAATCATCAAAGTTATATGTTAATGGTTTTTGGGTTATTATACTATTTTTATCTACTAGCTCAATTTTTACAATAGCCTTATGTTTTGCCCATCCTTTTAATGGATCTTCACTGTATAATTGTCTTAATTTTTTCTTTATCATTTCTACCTTATCTATTGAAAACATAGTTATTTCTTTTTCATTTATTGTAAATATAACTAGTTTTATTATGTCTTCAGTATTTTTTATATTTTCTAGTTTTTGTGTGATTTTTTCACTTTCTTTTATCCAATCTGTTTTCTTTCTTATTTTATTAATAACTCTTTTTGCTCTTACCTTTTGTTTATATGGGGTTTTAAACCACTAGTCTATTGTAGTTATTATATGTGGGTATAGTTTATCTAAAAATGGCATTCCTAAAAGCATATCTTTTGATGTTAGTTCATAATTATAGAACTAACATCAAAAGATAAAGCAGAATAGAACTAGTTATATTTTAAATAAATTGTAATACCCCACAAAGTCCTCTTCCAGTCTGAGCCTTAGAGATGTAATGCCCCACACTTTTCTAAGCTAGAAAACGAACCGTTGTTCGTTTATGTGAAAACCCCAATTTTGTAAGCCATATTTGGGAACCTAAATTACCAAGAGTACCCTAGTTATAAGAGAGCTTATGATGTGTTAAGTGTGTTTATATGACTCACTTAAGGTAGTACAAGCTAAGAGTTTCGAAATCCATCAAGTTTTAGTGTTTGAATTCGCAAGGGTCATCATTGAATAAGCATAACTTGATAAATATGTAGTATTTCTGCATATTTATACCCACAAAATTATAGAGAATCAAATTAGCTTTCCAACGATACCAATTTCACCAAAATTCTACACCCGAGCTAGGAGTTCTGGCTTTGCGAAGTAGAGTGCATCGCCTAACCAATCGCACATGGCCACTGGAAAGCATATGTGATAGCATATGCGGCGCCTATGTAAATATAGGCGATATCATATGCGGCGCCTATGTAAATATAGGCGATGTCGTATGCGGCGCCTATGTAAATATATGCGGTATCATATGCGGCGCATATCTTATGGTTTCAAGTCACTTAAACACTCCGTTTTTGGGTTATTTTGATGGCAATTAAGTCTTTTGTCACTCCTTACACACCCCTAAACTTAACCTTACGAATTTAATAGATTCTAAACACATCATAACCCTATTATCAGTCTAAGTTCATCAACCAAGAGCACTAAAGGAGAAAAATAACTAGGGTTACACAATAAACATTGAGGGTCCAATCTTTCAACGAATCCGTTACCATAAAGGTATGTGGGGTTATGAACAAGAACACCCTTTCATTCTTGTGCCCAAAGTTTGCATTATTTTACAAAGATACATGATTTTTACATGTTTTATCATGAATTTGAAGTGATAAATCTTATCCTATGTTGTTATTCAAGATACTATGATTATTTTGAATGTTTAGAAAATAAACTCCATGAGCTTGAGAGTATTGTTATGATTAAAGGCTGAAATTTTCCAGATTTTCGTATAAATTATGCATGCTTATGATATAAAGCATAAATGTTGAAATGTTTTGATTAAGTATCGCTATAAGGGTCATTAACCCACATTGAGATTGTTGTTTTGAGAATTTATGTGGTACATGCACCCATGTTTAGACTATTTTTGATGAAGTATAGAAAGATTTGACCTTTTGGTCACAACAGAGTTAAAATCTAGTTTATGAAACGAGTTACGGATTTTATCATTTATTTAACTTAAGAAATATGAGATTACCCTTAAAGTGGATTTTTCTTGAGATTTTTGAGCATAGTATTGGGAGTAGTATTTAGCACCGAGTTGGGTATGTTACTACGGTTTCATACCCTGGAACTACGTGCCACCGTAGGTTGAGACATTGACTTCCACTATATGTGGAAAATTGAGATAGTGATCACTGAGATGAGATTGTTCTACACCGATGGCAATGGTAGGACAGCCCTAATCTTACGGGGGCAAGTCATGGGACATCATGGGTGTTCACATGGTGTACATGTCGGTTAGAAGAACCTCCCAAAGAGTTGTCCCTTATTCTTAGATTGATTTTACTGATTTAAAAGAGATTTGAAATACAGATTTATGATATATTCAATATTCCAGATTTCAATAGATTGCTTTGATAATTTGGAATCGAGATGGAAGTGAATTGAGATTTATTATGATGACTCATATGTTTCACCCGATATATTTTACTCTCTTATGATTATGATGATTTTAATTCAAGCTGCATAATTTTATAAACTGTGATGATATTAAGATATTATTTTATATATGCATTGCACCCCTATATGCTTGGTACATTTCCATGGTACTGATCCACATATTTGTATATGGGCTACATTTTCTCAAAATATAGGTACAAGGTATAGTGTACATCTTCAGATCCAGTCAGTTCGCAACATCCAGTCAGCAGGTGATGTGTCCTTTTGATTCAAGGGCTTGAGTTGGTTATACAGTTTGAGAAGTGTTGTATTTTCTTTATTCAGTCGTATTGAGTTGGGTTAGTCGGGAGTCATGACCCGGCTACCTACAGTCAGTACTAGTAAAGGCTTCATAGACAGTCAGTAGAAGTTGATGTATCTCATTTCAATTTTGGTTGTAAAAGCAGAGTTATAATCTTGTAAATTTAGTTTTGTATCTATCATATTCAGAAAAGAGGTATTTTTCGCAGATTTGTATAGATTTATATTTTTTGTTCAGTTGCTTATGAGTTATGCTAGTAGAAAGGGTTAACTTGGGGTCACTTGTGATCCTAAGCACCGTGTGACATCTCGGGACCTAATTTTGAGGCATTACAAACTTGGTATTAGAGCACAGTGTTCAAGTGTCCTCGGGTGTCTATGAAACCATGTCTAGTATACTCTTGCGAAATGGTATGGAGACGTCTGTACTTTTCTTCGAGAGGCTACAGGGTATTTAGGAAATGTCTCCATTCTTTCAAGTCTTAAATTGTGCTATAGAAAAGTTCTCCAAGAAACTTATACAGATTCTCATCTTACCCTAGTCAGGCCATCTCTACCTTATTTCCAAGGTATCAGAAATAGTTGAGCTTAATTCTCCACAGATAGTTATGGAATTGTAAGAGAGCTACAAAAGCATCCTATCAGTACTTTCGAGTTCTAAAAACTGAAGTGCTTTATCAGGCCTGTAGAAATCGTGCACTAAGCCCGAGTCAGATATGCTTTCAAATTTCTCCTCAGAATCCATAATAATAATCTATACTTCCTTATCTATATATTATTCTTGAGACAGCATGATCAACATATTTCAGTTCCTCTCCAGATAATGCTTTTATATTTGCTAGTGAAAGTTTCAGAAGTTACAAAGCAGCTTGAGAGGAGCCTTTTAGTGTGTTATAAGTCCCTCAAATTTAAAGTTATGCCCTCGTTCTTACGAGTTATTCAATTAAGATAGAGGAAGGTGTATTCTTAGATCATTGAATGTTGTGTGTCAAGTTTCTATCTCTTGTATTATGTAATCTTGTTATCATTATGTTTGTGAAAAATCAAAGTCTAGTGAAGCCGTGCGAGGCCTATTTCGATTCACTAGCATAGTTTCTTTGTTATTCATATATTCTTAATCAAAACACAAAACCAAAGTCTAGTGAAGTCGTGTGAGGCCTATTTCGATTCACTAGCAACTTGTTGTTTATCTTGTTATTCTGGATTTAGTTGAAAGTGTGGGTTTTTGTGTAGTGACAGAAGTAGTAACGTTTAGTTGAAATTCTTGTGTTAGTTGAACTTGTGGGTTTAGAAGTGTAGTGGCAAGAATGGTGGTAAGCGCAATTTATTAAATATGTATAGCTGAATTTTTGCTTATGATTGAATTAGTAATGAAGTGATATACCCTTGTTTGTTAGTTTAGTGAAGTTAGAGAAGGATATTATTAGTTAAGGTGGATTGTTGTTTGCTTGAAGTATGAAAAGAGTTATTGATGGTATTTGTTGTGCTAGGAAAGTATAGGTTTTGATGGAAGTACTTGGTGGTAGAGTATTGTTAATTTAGGCTTTTCTGAGATTGCAAGAGGAAGTTTAGTTGAAATTTATAGAGCTATGAAAGTAATTTAGGTGTGAAGATGGCTAAATAGTAATGATATGAAGAAGGAGGATGTGTTAACAGATTATGAATAAGATAGGCCATATGATTATGATCGATTGTCGTTTTGTACTAGTTTTTCTTAATGCTATGTTCTATAGTTTTGAAGTGAAAATTGTGTGTGAGATTGGGTTATAAATCATGTTTAGCTCTATACATTAAGTTTGAACAGTAGATGGTTCGGTTGTTGATGCTAGTTATATGGAGGTGATCTAGTAGGCCTGAACAGGTGTCCCCAAGGTGTTATGGGGCTGTATTATTTTTTTTTAGGATTATTGAATATTGTGTGGTTAGTAGTAACGTTGAGTTTCTAGGTGGAGAAAGGCTAGTTAGATAATTTATGTTGTTCTTGATAGCTAAGTTAAGGAGTTATGATTGAAGATGTTGAGTCTTTTTAGTATGATTTTATTCTCATGGTTTGGGAAAAATATAAGTATAGAAATGTGATCTTGGTAGGATATGATTATGTTATTAGAGATGTATATATGGTTGCAAATGAGAATGTAAGTCTTTGATGATGATTATTGAAGCTAGGAATTAAGGATGGCATATGGATGGGTTGTTCAAGAATGAAGTCGGTAAGTTTGAAATTATTTTATTCTTGTGATTTTAGCATTTATGTGTAGATAATAGAATGATGAAATTATGGCTTAATCTCGATGATATGGAGTATACCATCATACTTAGAATACCATCTTTGACCTAAGGGGGAGATGGTTAGTGAAGAACCAAACCGAGTTTTGAGAATTAAATTGTGATACATGTCAATAATGAGTTATGATGAGATAGTGATACCTTCTTACTCTAGAGTATTCCTTGGATTTCAATCATTACAACACCAAATCCATCACTTGCGTGATAAATCCATGCCACAAGCGTATGCTTATACCCATCATACATGTTGAAGCCCATTCTCATCTTCTAGCAAGCATGTAACAGCTTCACTCTATGATTTGATTTATCTCTTATGAATTTATGAACTCCAGTATTATGTTGAATAGCTCATGATAAGTATAAACTCATGTTTCAGTGTATGACCAGTTTTTAAACTCATGCTACTAGTGAAGTTCGCATTATATCATGCATGTCCTCAACTTAGATTTATTTAATGAATCCATGCCTTTGATATTTTATTCCTCAGGACAAAGATAAGTGTTAATGTTATGTATTGTAGTTTTCGTGCTTCTGGTTCATATGTGTTATCCCTTCGGTGACCTCTTCCTATGTTAAGATAGTGGTAATGATAGTGGATAAACAATGGTTTATATGTGAGAGAGTTGATGACCCTCATTAATAAATATTATTTATGCTTTTCTATCTAAGGCTATAGTGTGAAGTAAGATTGAGGCCAAGTCTTTGATACATGTCATGGTTAGTTAGAAATTGTGTGTATGGTTTTAAGATTAGTGCAAGAAAATTGTTGTTGATAAAGGTTTAGAGAATATGCGAAGTATGCCTTTAGGGGTATTTTCCTTAAAGTTATATGTGATTTTTAATGATAGGCTTGAATGTCATGTTGGGTGTAAGATGATGAATGCAATATGCACTAGTGAATCCATATCAAGAGTTTTAAATTAGTCATTGAAGTTGTAAGGCATGTTATGCTTAAGGTGTGAGCTCTAAGAAGATATAGAATATTGAACCTTGTGGTTTAGACTAGTATTGTGGTTTGGCATGTTGTATCTTGTGATTTAGTGTTAGGCTTGATTATGGTGAGAGAACTTAGTTTAGTTTAGACCTTAGTAGAAAGATTTCGCAGTGCCAATATGAGAATTATAAGTTGAATCAAATGAGTATGGTATTTAAGGGGAATAGTATAGTTGAGAGAGCATTTGAGAAGTGATGCTAAGCTTGAAAGTAAGAAGTTGAGTTACCTACGTCCTAGCAATCTATCCTAGTTTATGAGTTATATAATTATATTCCATGCTATAAAGTTATATCAATGTTGTAATTCCTTAGTCAAATGTATTGTTCAGAGCATGCCCAAAATTCTTTGCTCCCTAATGTCAATAGAATTTCGTAGAAAAGTGCTGAAGAAATACTCCATATGAGTATGGGTAGTCAGTATAATCCAGTCCATATAGCCTGCAGTCTAGTTTAGCAAGCAAAGAGATAAGCTCCTATAGATTCTTAATTTTCCATCTAGTCTTACTATCCGCAGTCTTATATGTATGTACATTCCAAGAGGCAATGTGTTTGTGTCCAATTAAACTAAGAATTCAGCTCAGTTCATGCATCAGTTTCAGTTTCAGATATTAAGTCATGATTCAGTTCGTAAGTATCCTGTGTAGTATCACAGTCTCTTCCTAGTATTTTCATCAAATTATTATCATTCGGGGATGAACGATCCCCAGAGTGGGATGTTGAAATACCTCGAGTTTTTATGTTATAAACCTCTCATCCTTTCTCACGAGATCAGATCCAGTGCAAAGTAATGGTTACTCATAAGTTGACACTCTCGTTTCTATCTTAGCCATATAGTTATTTTGCTTGAGGATTCATGCACTTGCAGACCAGTTCAGCATCTCATTATTCTTGAGATCCAGTGATTTAGTTCTATCAGTTACACATGATAGCTTGAAGACTAATATTCCTCTATGTTTCAGGTTAATTATCCACATTCGAGGATGAATATCCCCAAGGGGGAGATATTGTAATGCCCAGCACTTTCCTAAGCTAGAAAACGAACCATTGTTCTTTTATGTGAAAACCCCAATTTTGTAAGCCATATTTGGGCACCTAAATTACCAAGAGTACCCTAGTTATAACAGATCTTGTGATGTGTTAAGTGTGGTTATATGAGTCACTTAAGGTAGTATAAGCCAAGAGTTTCAAAATCCATCAAGTTTTAGTGTTTGAATTCGCAAGGGTCATCTTTGAATGATCATAACTTGATAAATATGTGGTATTTCTGAATATTTATAAACACACAATTATAAAGAATTGAATTAGCTTTCCAACGATACCAATTTCACAAAAATCCGACACCCGAGCTAGGAGTTATCGCTTTACAAAGTAGAGTGCGTCGCCTAGCCAATCGCACGTGGCCACTGGAAAGCATATGTGATATCATATGCGACACCTATGTAAATATAGGCGATATCATATGCGGAGCCTATGTAAATATAGGCGATATCATATGCGGCGCCTATGTAAATATATGCGATATCATATGCGGCGTATATCTTATGGTTTCAAGTGACTTAAACACTCCGTTTTTGAGTTATTTTGAGGTCAATTAAGTCTTTTGGCACTCCTTACACACCCCTAAACTTAACCTTACTAATTTAATAGATTCTAAGCACATCATAACCCTATTATCATTCTAAGTTCATCATCTAAGAGCACTAAAGGAGAAAAACAACTAGGGTTACACAATCAACATTGAGGGTCCAATCTTTCAACGAATCCGTTACCATAAAGGTATGTGGGGTTATGAACAAGAACACCCTTTCGTTCTTGTGGCCAAAGTTTGCATTATTTTACAAAGATACATGATTTTTACATGTTTTATCATGAATTTGAAGTGATAAATCTTATCCTATGTTGTTGTTCAAGATACTATGATTATTTTGAATGTTTAGAAAATAAACTCCATGAGTTTGAGATTATTGTTATGATTAAAGGCTGAAATTTTTCAGATGTCCGTATAAATTATGCATGCTTGTGATATAAAGCATAAATGTTGAAATGTTTTGATTAAGTATCGCTATAAGGGTCATTAACCCACATTGAGATTGTTGTTTTAAGAATTTATGTGCTACATGCACCCATGTTTAGAATATTTTTGATGAAGCATAGAAAGACTTGACCTTTTGGTCACAACAGAGTTAAAATCCACTTTATGAAACGAGTTACGGATTTTATCATTTATTTAACTTAAGAAATATGAGATTACCCTTAAAGTAGATTTTTTCTTGAGATTTTTGAGCATAGTATTGGGAGTAGTATTTAGCACCAAGTTGGGTATGTTACTACGGTTTCATACCCCAAAACTACGTGCCACCGTAGGTTGAGACATTGAATTCCACTATATGTGGAAAATTGAGATAGTGATCACTGAGATGAGATTGTTCTACACCGATGGCAAGGGTAGGATAGCCCTAACCTTACGGGGGCAAGTCGTAGGACATCATGGGTGCTCACATGGTGTACATGTCGGTTAGAAGAACCTCCCAAAGAGTCGTCCCTCATTCTTAGCTTGATTTTACTGATTTAAAAGAGATTTGAAATGCAGATTTATGATGTATTCAATATTTTAGATTTCACTAAGATTACTTTGATGATTTGGAATCGAGATGGAAGTGAATTGAGATTTATTATGATGACTCACATATTTCACCTGATATATTTTACTCTCTTATTGTAACGCCCCGAAAATGGGTTTCGGAGCGTCACACAGTGCTTGAGGCTACGAGTAGCCCCAAGCTAACCCTTTGAGCCATTTTCATTCAGTTCAACACGAATCAATGGGGTTTTCATAAATAACCCTCAAATATCAACAGAGTAATCATCATCCAAGAATAAAAGAATTTTAGAAAGATAACAAAATACGACTTATTAGTCAACTCCCAACATCTATACTAGTCTGACAAGCCTCTAAGAAAATCAATAAAACCAGCGAGTCATTGAGACATGCTCCAACTGACTCATACTCAGTTATCAACTGTAAACAATTCGGTGAAACCAACATCAGACATCACGTCCTCAGAATATGAGGACTCACCACGACAGAGGATGTAGAATAGCATGCCCGAAGAATCACTGTCGAACCTGGAACTGAGAACCTGAACCTACATTTCGAGAAAATGCAGCCCATATCCGAAGATGTGGGTCAGTACCATGGAAAGGAACCGAGTATATGGGGGTGTATGCAGTTTTATAAACATCATCATCATAAATATTTATAAGAAATATGCAGGATGTATGAAAGACTCACATAGCCCAAAGAAAATCATCATAATCATGGGAGGATGAAATAAGTACAATAACTCATGTGAGTGATCATATAATTTGTCAATCACTTTCAGTTCATCAAGAATATCAATTCTCATAATGTAAATATCATTTAAATATTTTGAAAGAATAACTTTCACAATTCCACTTTCAAATCACTTCACCATTTACCATAGACACAAGGAAACACACACATACTGGGAGATCCTATAACCGACATAAACCATGTGAGCTATATGGAGTCCAACGTACAACCCACGTTGGGGAGAGCCGTCCTATCTTTGCCATCGGAGTAGGACTATCGATATCAAATCCACACAAACTAGTGATCACTATATAATTCAGCCTCAGGCTCACTCCTATGGGGGCACATAGTTCTAGGGAAGTAAGGTCGCTTTATACCTCCCACTCGGTGCTAAATATTTCTCCCAGAATTAGCTCAGATCATTTCAAAGACAATCCACAACAAAACAATTTCAGTAATATATAAATATACATCGGGAGCCATTATGCTTCCCATCTATCAAAATAAACCATGTTGTGGATTTCTTTCACACTCGAGTTCAAAACAACTCTATTAAAACCAAAAGGTCAAATCATTCAAAATATCTCAAATATTCAACATCAACGTGCTTATAACACACACTTTCTCAATAAAACATAATTTTTAATGGAGATTCATGACTCAAATATCAAAATCATGATAAATATCGTTCAAGATTCATACTTTATATATCCACACATGTAAATTCATCTTTCAAAACTATAAACATCAAGATTTCATAATAATCATCATAAGATATGGATTCATGCTTCAAATTCGTAAAAATCAAATAAAAATCATGCCTTTGTAAAGAAAATTACTTTGGGCACAAGAACGAAAGTGAGTTCTTGTTGAAAAACCCCACATACCTTGAATGATGAACTTTAGATCGATACTCATTTTTGAGATGTTAATCGTGCCTTTGAATGATGGTTCTTGGAGTTCTTGAACTAGGAACTTGAAATCTTGAATAAATTTGCGGAATTAATGGTGAACTTTGGAGGTTCTTGAAGTTGGATGTAGGAGCTTAGGATTTTCTTTTTGAGGGAATTTGATGAAATATAACATATAATGCTTCTAATAGGCTTTAATATGGGGTTTGGATGGATTTTGGGTGAGGGAGACTGACCAAAACGCCCACTAAAAATAAAATAATTCTCGAATCTGTCCTTTGGTGGACTGTTTTGATAGTCTGAAGTAGATCAACCATAATGTTTTACTCTGATATCCAAATTAGATGAAACCAATTTCATTAGAAAGAGGACTGTCATATCTTTCCGTTTATAAATAGTATCTCACTCAGATCATTGTGTACGAGGATTTATGATCGTTTGAATTTGACCTAAAAATTCGCTTTTGATAGGCTAAAGTAGATCGACCATAACTTTTTGCTCCGATAGACAAATTGGATGAAACCAATTTCATTGGAAAGAGGACTTGCAGAGATTTTCTTTGATATGTAGTAGATTTCCCAGATCATTATGTACAAGGAGTTATGATCATTTAAAGTTGGAGTAAAAATACGCCAGGCCTCAATACTTTTTCCTGCACGTTTTACTGTTCACTACTATTCACGGTTCGATCGAAATGTTCATAACTCGTCGCTCGGGTGTCCGTTTTGGATGATACACGTATCGTTGGAAAGATTATTCGATATTCTAGACTATGGTGGGTCATAATCTAAGACATTCCACACGAAAAATTTATAATTCATTCTAGAAGATAGAACCCAAAACATTTATGCACAAAATCTCAACGAAAAATTTCCCGGGGTATTACATCATCCCCCCTTGGAAACATTCATCCTCCAATGACGCTAGACATGCCAAGATTAGATAGGGAATAGAGAATTCAACTGAAACAATTTGTTAGACTCATCACCACATCGTTTCTCACTCCGAATGCAACATAGAATGCATAAATTCAAGAAACTACAGCTGAACACGTAATAAATGACAGCTGAACTGTTGCAACTTTTATCAAAAGTGCATGATTTAGGAAAGAACGGTACCTTCGGCTGGAACGGAGTTCGCAGAAAATAGGTGCGGGTACTTGGATCGCATATCCGCCTCAGCTTTCCAAGTTGCACCCTCAACAGATTGTTTTCGCCACAACACCTTGACCAAGGGAACTTCTTTGTTCCTTAGTCTTCGAACACTGAAATCAAGAATCTCAATAGGAATCTCATCAAAAGAAAGATTTTCTTGAATGTCAGCACTCACAGAGGAATTCACTACCACCGCATCGCTAATATGCTTTCTAAGCATGGAGACATGGAATATTGGTTGAACATAGGACAACTCAGAAGGCAACTCGACCTCATAAGCTACCTTACCAACACGGCTAAGAATTTTGTAAGGACCAACATAACGGGGACTAAGCTTCCCCTTCTTTCTGAATCTCTCCACCCCCCTCATGAGTGAAATTTTTAGATACACTAGGTCACCAACTTCAAACTCAAGGTCTCTCCTTCTAACATCCACATATGACTTCTGATGACTCTGCGCAGTTTTCAACCTTTCCCTAATCAACTTAACTTTTTCCATAGCCTCAAACACCGAATCAGGACCACTCACAGCCACTTCACCCATCTCGAACCAACCTATGGGTGATCTACACTTCCTTCAATATAAGGCTTCAAACGGAGCCATCCCAATACTATAGTGGAAACTGTTATTGTAAGAAAACTCTATCAATGGTAAGTGATCATCCCAACTTCCCTTAAAGTCAAGTGCACAAGCTCTTAACATATCCTCTAAGGTCTGGATGGTCATCTCAGCCTGACCATCAGTCTGTGGATGAAAAGCAGAACTCAAAAGCACTTAGGTACCAAGACCCTTCTGAAAAGCTTTCCAAAACTGCGAAGTGAACTGAGTACCCCTATCCGAAATGATAGACAAGGGAACTCCACGCAGTCTGACTAGCTCTCGGATATACAATCTAGCGTAATCCTCAGCAGTATATAAAGTATGAACAGGCAAAAAATGAGCATACTTAGTCAACCTGTCAACACAACCCAAGTGGAATCATGATAGCATCGGGAAGGAGGTAGACCAATCACGAAGTCCATATTTATCTCTTCCCACTTCCAGGTGGGAATACTAAACTCTTGTATCATACCACTAGGTCTTTGGTGTTCAACCTTAACCTGTTGGCATGTTGCACACTTAGCTACAAACACTGCTATATCTTTCTTTATGCCACTCCACTAATAGGTTTCCCGCAAGTCTCGGTACATCTTGGTGGCACTAGGATGAATAGAATATCTCACCCCGTGCGCTTCAGCCATAATCCTCTGTCTCAGATCATCAACATTCGGGACACATAATCTACCCTGCAATCTCAACACACCATCTCCCCCTTGGGAGAAAACCTCTACTTTTTGGTCCTTGACTGACTCCTTCAGTCTGACCAAACAAGCATCTAAGTATTGCTTTTGCTTCACTTCTGAAACCAAGGAGGATTCAGAACTACTCTGAACCCCTATACTACCTTTAGCAGAGTTAAACAACCTAACCCCCAATCTAGCCAAACGATGTACATCATGAGCCAACTCTTTCTTAACTTCTACCACATGCGAAACACTACCCATGGACACTCTACTTAGGGCATCTGCCATAACATTGGCCTTGCCCAGATGGTACAACACACTCATATCATAGTCTTTTAACAATTCTAACCATCGTCTCTGCCTAAGATTCAATTCTCTCTAGGTAAACACATACTGCAAACTCTTATGATCAGTGAAAATATCAACATGGACACCATACAAATAGTGTCTCCATATCTTGAAAGCAAACATAATAGCAGCCAACAAAAGGTCATGGGTGGGGTAATTTTTCTCATGGGGTTTCAACTGTCTAGAAGCATAAGCTATCACCTTACCCTTCTGATCAATACGCCACCCAACCCAACTCTCGAAGCATTACAGTACACCACAAAACCATCAACACCATCAGGCAAAGTCAAAATAGGGGCTGAAGTGAGTCGAGTCCTCAACTCCTAAAAACTCTTCTCACAAGATTCAGACCACAAGAACTTCACTTTCTTTTGGGTCAACTAAGTCATAGGAGACGCTATAGAGGAGAAACCCTCAACAAAACGGCAGTAATAGCCAGCTAAACCTAAGAAACTTTGGATATCAGTCAGAGAAATAGGTCTAGGCCGATTTCTAATACCTTCAGTCTTTTGGGGATCAACTCGAATACCCTCGGAAGAAATGATATGACCCAGAAAAGCAACTGACCTTATCCAAAACTTACACTTACTGAACTTGTCAAACAACTTATGATCTCTAAGGGTTTGCAAGATAATTCGGAGATTATCAGAATGTTCATCCTCACTACGGGAGTACACCAGTATATCATTGATGAACACTATGACAAACATATACAGATATGATCTGAACACTCAATTCATGAGGTCTATGAAAGTTGTTGGGGCATTAGTTAACCCGAAAGACATAACAAGAAACTCAAAATGGCCATAACTAGTTTGGAAAGCGGTTTTAGGGATGTCACACTCCCTAAGTTTGAGTTGATGATAGCCAAAATAAAGGTCTATCTTTGAGAAATAACTTGCACCTTGCAATTGGTCAAACAAATTATCTATTCTTAGAAGGGGGTACTTATTTTTATGGTGACTTTATTCAGTTGGCAGTAATCAATGCACATACGCAAAGAGCCATCTTTCTTTCTCACAAACAACATAGGAGCACCCCAAGGAGAAACACTGGGCCTTATGAAACCCTTATCTAGTAGATCTTTGAGTTGATCTTTCAACTCCTTAAGTCCTGCAGGGGCCATACGATAAGGAGGAATAAAAATGGGCTGAGTATCGGGAAGAAGATCAATCTCGAACTCTATCTCTCTATTAGGAGGTATCCCTAGGAGATCATCCAAAAAGACATCAGAAAACTCATTGATAACGTTAACAGACTGGAGAGTTAGAGTCTCAAACTTAGTGTCTTTGACTCTAACCAAATAGTAAATACACCCCTTGGAAATAAGCTTTCTAGGTTTGAGGTAAGAGATAAAATGACTCTTGGGTGACACCGAATTCCCAGACCACTCAAACATAGATACACCCAAAAATTGAAACTTGACCACTCAGGTCTGACAATCAATAGAGGCATAAGAAGAATACAGCCAGTCTATACCCAGAATCATATCAAAATCTACCATGTCTAACTCAATCAGATCAGCCAACAAGACTCTATGAAGAACGGTAGCAAGACACTTTTTATACATTTTTTGGGCAACAATCGAATCACCCACTAGGCTAGAAACTAGGATAGGCTCAGGAATAATCTCAGGATTCATTTCAAAATTCACAGCAATCAAAGGTGTAACATATGAGAAACTATATCTAGGATCCAACAAAGCATATACATCAAACTGAAATATACCAAGCATACCAGTAACAACATCGGGAAAGTCCTTCTATTCCTGGTGAGATGGTAAAGCATAGAATCTATTATGGTACTGCCCGTTAGCATTGCTAGAGGAGGCACCCTAAATTGGGGCTGGGCGAGTCGCTGGAACTGGAGCACTAACAGTCTAAGTCTTGGTCTGAGGGCGATAGTCACGACACCCTTGTCCATCCTATGGACAATCTCTAATTCTGTGACCCATGTTACCATACTGGAAATAACCCCTCTTCTCACCCCAACACTCATCCGAATGAGCCCTACCATACTTAGGATATAGGGGATAATTTGGCTTACTGCCAGCACTGTACTGGGACCTGGATACATATGACCTAGTACCTTTCTCGTGCCTACCTCTAGGCACGGGATCACTAGCAAATGACGGTGCTGGCATAGACAAACGATCCTGATATTGAGGACGACTCCCTCTTTGTGATCTATTCTGACCCTGTTCGTGCTGCTCGAACATAGCTCTCTTATTTCCTCTTATTTTATCTCTCTCCTTAATCTTGTCTACCTCAATCTGTTAGGCATAAGTCATCAGCCTAGAAAGATTTATCTCACTATTCAGCATAGCAGACCTATACTCCTTAACCACATAACTAGACACTCCAGTCATAAACTTACTCATACTAGCCCGATTATCTTCCACTAAGTCAAGAGCATACTTGGCAACTGATTGAACTTTAGACAGTACTCCCTAATAGTCATAGAGCCCTGTCGCAGGTTCATAAACTCTTCCACCTTTGCCTCCCTTATCTCCAAAGGGAAAAACTTATTTAGGAATGTATCCTGGAACTCTTGCCAAGTTGTAGGGACAGTTTCCTTACCTCTACCTTTCCTCCAAGCAACAACCCAATCATAAGCAAGGTCTTTCAAACTATATGTAGCCAACTCCACACTATGTTCCTCAGATACATGCATCACCTAAGTAATCTTTTGCACCTCCTCTAAAAATAATCGTGGATCCTCATCAGACTTGGACCCGTAGAATTTTGGCAGATTCATCCTCATGAAGTCACGGATCCTGGCAGCATCTGAATCACCTCCCTACTGCTGTGGAGCTGGGGCTGGGTTGGCCTAAACATTTGTAGTAATATCTTGGCCTAGCGCCTGAAAGGCTGTCCGAAATTCAATGTGAGACACATTTTTATTCAAGGGGTCAGCGGGTTGAGGTTGCTGACTATTATTATTTCTTCTCACTCAACGTGAAGGAATATTTCTGAAAGAGGAGAGCATGAATCAATAGAAGAGAGAGACACTTTAAGCACGATAGATTTATGAAAAAAAAATCATACTTTTTCCTAAAACGTCTTGTAGCCTCTTGCTTATAGATGTGGAATGCTACACACCGATGATCAAGACTCCACTTAACACGGCTTGTCAGACTCCCTAGGATGCCTTAAAACCTTAGGCTCTGATACCAAGTTTGTAATGCCCCAAAAATGGGTTACAGAGCATCACAGGATTCGCTTGGGGCGACGAGTAGCCTCAAGCACCGTGTGACGCTTTGGGACCTGTTTTCCATGGCGTTACACTTATGATTATGATGATTTTAATTTGAGCTAAGTGAGTCATTTATATAAGCGTGCATAATTTTATAAACTGTGATGATATTAAGATATTATTTTATATATGCATTGTACCCCCATATGCTCGGTACATTTCTATGGTACTGACCTACATATTCGTATGTGGGCTACATTTTCTCAAAATATAGGTACAAGGTATAGTGTACATCTTCAGATCTAGTCAGTTCGCAGCATCCAGTCAGCAGGTGATGAGTCTTTTTTGATTCAAGGGCTTGAGTTAGTTATACAGTTTGAGAAGTGTTGTATTTTCTTTATTCAGTCATATTGACTTGGGTTAGTCAGGAGTTATGACTCGGCTACCTACAGTCAGTACTAGTAGAGGCTTCATAGACACTCAGTAGAATTTGATGCATTTTGTTTCAATTTTGGTTGTAAAAACAGAGTTGTAATCTTATAAATTTAGTTTTGTATCTATCATATTCAGAAAAAGAGTTATTTTCTGCAGATTTGTATAGATTTATACTTTTTGTTCAGTTGCTTATAAGTTATGCAAGTAGAAGGGTTAGCTTGGGGTCACTTGTGATCCTAAGTACCGTGTGATGTCTCAGGACCCGATTTTGGGGCGTTACAAGAGCGTATTCAGAATACAAAAATCCGAGTCTAAAAGTTTCAAAAATATCTTCCTAAGTATGAAATACTTTGAATCGTCTGGAATTTCCCTAATTTCTACTTTCTATCAGCTAGATCATTGAATAATCTTTCCATCCATACAACATTCACCCAAATCGAACACATGGGTGAAGATTTAAAGCCATTTTAGTAAGACAGTGTGCCACTGGCACCTTAGCGCGTCGCGGAGCTATCCAAAATGTAAATTGTCAAATTCCAATGAAACTCTGCCATTCCACCACATCACGGTATATTTTTAATTTGCAACCAAGCGGGAAATGCAATTTCCACAGCATCGCGTCGTTGTGCAGTTTTCCAATTGTCTAAATTCCGGTGAGCTAGCGCAATTATGGTGCGTCGTGCCAGCATGTAAAATTGGGATTTTTCAGTTTAATTCCAAGGGAGAAAAAGGGCTTTTCCCAACCCTTATATATACTTCCTTTCATGGGAGTTGGCCTCATTTTCTCCCCTTCCACTCCAAAAATTAGGGTTTCCAAAATCAAAATCTCTCTTCTTATCCAACCAAAAACCAAGAAAGATCAAGAGAGAATCAAGAGGAATCAAGAAATCTTTCTAAGAACCTTCAAGAAAAGAGTTTCCCCAGGTATGTAGATGTTGATTCTTCGGTCCTTTTCATCCAAAAAGCTCAAGTACCCTTTTCTAAAACTCAAAGATTTTATGTTTAGGAGTTGTTAATGATTCGTGCGAGCTGAAATTGATGTTCCATGTGTTGTTGAGTTTTGATTCATGTTTGTCTATAAGATTTATGAACTTGAACCCTAGTATGTGGAATTCTTGTGTTGGTGGTGATGAACCCTAGTATGTGGAATTCTTGTGAGGGTAGTGATGAACTTTCTTAATGATGCTTCCTGTATGAAGTGTTCATGTTAAATAGGAGTAGAAATGGTTGAATAAGCAAAGCATGTCTCCCATAAGTTTGATAAAGAGCTTAGGTGAATCACAAGGGTCATTATAGTATCTTGAACAGGAAAACCCTAAATTGGGAGCTAGTCCATGCGTGCCTGGTGTTTGATAAATGCCTTAGTGAGTGAAATATGCCATGATAGTATGAAATCCCCAAGAAGGTGTAAATCCGTACTTGATTAGTGTTTTTGAAAGACCATAGTAAACAAGTCGAGATATGATAGTTGTAAATTCCCAAATTATGTGCTCTCTGATATATGCTAAGCTTTTAATACATGCCAAGAGGTTAGCAAGTAAGTTGAGACATGATAGTACAAAGTTTTCCCCAAATACATGTCAAGACTGATTTAGGTGTAAAGTACTTGAGGTAAGACCTTGTTGAAGGAAGTATAATCTAGTAGCATGTTTCCCTACGCTAGTATATGTTGATGTTTCGTAAATGCTTGAGGCGATGCCTTAATGATTGTAAATGTGAAGGTATGTTATGTTTCCTAAATACTTGAAGAGATGCTTTAATGATAATGATGATGAATGAATGATTGTGATGATGATGATGATGAATGAATGGTTGTGATGATAGAGGAATGATTATGCTTTATTTTATGTTATCGAGTCCTGGGGGTATTTATACCCAATAATTTAGCTGTTATCTAGAGACCGTGTCAATTTCACGATAATTCCATTTGAGCCATGACTCTCAAAACTCAGTGAATTATAGAATGTTATATCCTCAGACAGTTATAGAACTTAAGAAATCTCAGTAATCTCAATTATCTCTGTAATCTCGATATTGCTAGTAATCTAACCTCAGTCCTATAATCAGCTCAGATCTAATAGTATTTAAGTGTTTAATTCTAATCTCATAAGCGATTCAAATAATCTATTCAAGCTCTATATCGTTAGTCAGACACCATGATTTAGTACCATTTCCATCAGATACAGTCAGGTCGTTTGAGAAGCATGATCAGTATCAAATTTAGTTGAGTTGTGTTCAATTAAGAATTCAGTCAGAGTATTTCAGTTGGGAGTAGAAATTAGCATCAAGAAAGGGAAGGGATGGAGACTCCTCCTATCAGTGAGAGAGAGGCTGAAGTCTTTAGTAGAAATCCCTAATCTCCAGAACTGCGTAGCCAGTGTAGGATACAAGGGTCATCGTCAGGAAAAGGCTGTCACCTCTAGAGAGAGAGTATTTGACTATTATATTGCCTTAGGTCTACTTTCTGGTAAGGGTCATCCGTCGGAGAGGGTTGACGAAAAAGAGGTCTTTACCCGTGGCACGGTATTGACACCCTTCCAACTGGGGTTATAGGTTGGACCCCACCTGTGGTAGGTTGGGATACGTCGGTTAAGTAACTACTTCCCATAGTTTAAGTTTCAGTTTTAGATTCAGTCTCAGTCTCAGTATCAATCTTCAGAAATTAGGACTATCAGATACAGTCATTTATCTCTATGAGAAACTCAGATAGTTCCATTGATTCATGGACAATCTGTCAGATACGCTTGGTCTCATATACAGTTATTTGATATCATATTCAGAGATATGCCGCCAGACAGGCTTGATCACAGTCTCAGATTCTATTGAGTATTCTTATTGTCAGATTCATATATGATCATTTCCTTACCATTGATAATAGCTTCCTTGATCATCCGTTAGAGAGGTTGATCTTTAATCTTGTCAGTCGAGAGCAGTAAGCTAAGAATTTAGTCATCGATGTAAGTACATCCAGTTTCTCAGTCATCAGTATTAGATGAGTCAGTAAGGCAGTATCCGAGTTTCAATCTCTAGAGTTGTGATGATTGTGACTATAGTCTAAGCATTCATGTATGTGTATATGTTCTTGTGCGGTTTTTTCATGATTATTCAGTTTAGATATTATGCATTCATGAGCCCTTGCATTTAACCTACCTCATCTACATACTCGGTATATTCCTGTACTGACACATTTACGCTATGGTGTTCTATTTGACACCATAGGTTCACAGGCACAGGATCAAGAGTTTCCTCAGCAGGTCAGTCCCAGCCAGCAGCAGTATCCATATCCGTGAGTCCTCTTCTTTTGAGGACAAATCATAGTTTACTATTATTGCCTTAGATTTTGTTTACTTTCAGTTGACGAAGCTAGTTGGGGACATATCCCATCAACTCCACAGTTCAGATAGTTTAGAGGATTTTCAGACGGATGTAGTAGTATTCAGTTTTCAGTTTTGTGTATTCATAGATGTGTTGAACCTTCTGGCTAGTTTTTGTATTTATTTCAGATATTATACAGTGCACAAGAACAAATATAAGTAAAAGGATTCGCTTGTGGTCCTTCGGGTCATAAGCACCGTGTGACATCTCAGAATGGGATCTTGGGGTGTTACATAAATAAAGAAGAAATAGCTATATTTTCAATAGATAAGGTAGAAATAATAAAGAAAAAATTAAGACAACCATACAATGAAGATCTATTAAAAGGATGAGAAAAACATAAAAGTACTGTAAAAATTGAGCTAATAGATAAAAATAGTATAATAACCCAAAAACCATTAACATATAACTTCGATGATTTAAAAGAATTTAAAATTCATATAGATGAATTATTATAAAAACAATACATACAAAAAAGTAATAGTAAACACAATAGTCCAGCATTTATAGTAAATAAACATAGTAAACAAAAAAAAGGACAAAGTAGAATGGTTATTGATTATAGAAACCTAAATGCAAAAACTATGACATATAATTATCCAATACCAAATAAGATATTAAAAATAAGACAGATACAAGAATATAATTATTTTAGTAAGTTCAATTGTAAATCAGGATTTTACCATTTAAAGCTAGAAGAAGAATCTAAAAAATTAACTGCATTTACAGTACCACAAGGATTTTATGAATGGAATGTGTTACCATTTGAATATAAAAATGCACCAGGTAGATATCAACACTTTATGGATAGTTATTTTAAACAACTACCTAATTGTATAGTATACATAGATGATATACTAATATGTACAAAAACTAAAGAGGAACATTTAAAATTACTAGAACAATTTGCAGGTATAATAGAAAATTCAGGAATAAGTTTAGGTGAAAAGAAAGTCGAAATTATGAAAAATCAGATGGAGTTTTTAGCAATACAAATAGATAAAAGTGGAGTAAAAATGCAACAACATATAGTACAAAAAATAATAAATTCAAAAGAATAATTAGATACAAAAAAAAAATTACAATCATTTTTAGGATTAGTAAACCAAGTAAGAGAATACATACCAAAATTAGCAGAAAACCTAAAGCCAATACAGAAAAAATTTAAAAAGGATGTAGAATATAATTACAACGAAGAAGATAAAAAACAAGTTCATAAAATAAAAATACTTTGTAAGAAATTACCAAAATTATAATTTCCAAATGAAAATAAATATTTTACATATATAGTAGAAGCAGACGCAAGTGAATATAGTTACGGAGAATTACTTAAATATAGATATGAAGAAGAAAAATTAGAACATCATTGTAGATACTACTCAAGAACGTTTAATGAAACAGAAATAAAATGGGAGATAAATAGAAAAGAATTATGCTCATTATATAAATGTTTATTAGCATTTGATCCTTATACTGTATATAACAAGTTTATTGTACGAACAGATAATACACAGGTACGTTGGTGGTTAACAAAGAAAATACAAAATTCAATTACAACAAAGGAAATTCAGAGACTAGTATTAAACATATTAAATTTTACATTTACAATTGAAGTAATCAAAACTAACAAGAATGCTATTGCAGATTATGTATCAAGACAAAGCTACACAGATTGATATAATAGAAGATGATGCTTTAGAAAAGATACTCAAAACCCTAACTACACTTTAAGTGAAAGTGGACAGTATGGGTAATGAAATAGAAAAGCTAAAAACTAATGAAGTTAAACTGAAGTCTGCAGCTATGAATCAGATAACTCAGTAGTGTGCAGAGCTATGTCTATCGAAAGACAATAAAATTCCAGAGCTAAAAGGAGACGTTGGGACACTCCATAAAACCCATAAGGTTCATCAATCTACAATTGCAGGTACAAGCAAGGAGTTAGTAGACAATGATATCAGAACATGAACAAGATATTTGAAAAACCATTTATACCAAAAACACAAAAATACCCCTTGTTCATACCCCCACAAACTACCACATATCGAGAAAGTTTAAACCAAGACAGAAAAGCCTATAACCATATAACTCGAGCATACATAGAAAATATCCACAAAATATAGACTTATCTAATCCTTAACCTCAGAGCTACAAATATCCAAGAACCAAACACAAACTATATAACCCAAAACTTACAAGGTTACAACAAGTTAATTGCACTACCGAAAACCAACCCAAGCTTAGTTAAAACTTGTTGCAGTTATGGATTATTAAATACCGTATATACCCAAGAAGGAGATGAACTAACAACTATACCAGAATTATATAGAGCATTCAACACCTATAATAAAATAACCAAAGGAAATCTATTTTTTATAAAGTTTTATACCGCACCAGCGGAGATATTATATACTGAAATTAAAACATGTATACAAGGTGTAAAAATAGGATTAACTAGAGATATGATTATACCGGAAGATATTGTTCAACAACCTGAGATACCTAAAGTTGAGATACCTAATTTTTATGCAAATAAATGAATAATTGGAATATTTTCAATTGTTCAAGAATAAGCAAATAACTACCTAAATGGAAACCCAATATGGAGTTATTATTCAACAGACCATCAAATGATTTATTCAAATTCAAGGAAGCTACGACAGTTAGATATGGAAGAATCTAGACAATGGATTTTGACTCAATCCAGAAAAACAACCAACTACAAGAGCAATTAAGAAGGGATTTATTTCAGAAGAATTATTAACAAGATATTGCAAAATTATAGGACACAAATATCCAGACCACCTATGCTCCAAATACAATGGAGAAAATAACGTGATTCCAGATGCCCAGCTAGAATAAAAGAAAAAATCAACCAAGAAGATAAGTACGCCAGCTAGGAGATGAACGACAAAAGATATAAAGCAGCACTGACCGATGAAGAAATAATAAAAGAAAGAAGACAAAGCATTGAAATATGAAAATGACATATGGAGAAAAAAGATAACTTTGTGGAATACGAAATGCGTAAATTATGTAAACACTTAATAGCATTTACTATTTCTAGACTAGCCTTTCTGACTTGTCTTGTATCATTTATTAGTTTTTTGGCACTTGCCATTATTTGCTTTTTACTTTTTTGACAAATGTAAAGATAGGACCATTATTAATTTTTTACTCTTTGACAGATGTAAAGTTAGGAATAGTGTTTTCCATCTTTTAGGATTATAAATATATAAAGTCATATGGCAATCTAAAGGCAAGACTTTCATGTGTTGAAGGCAAGCCTTCTCTCTTGTACACAAAAAACTTTTGAATATTTAATAAAAATAGATATATTTCTAAGGGAAAGCTATGGATGAGCAAAACACATATTTATCAAATCTACCAGAACAGGTATTTTCATTTATAATTTTGAATAGCTAAATTCATAAATTCCTGACAATCATGATATAATAAAATAAGCTCATGTTAGTTATTTTATAGTAGAATTATTCGAAGAATAGCATGTTAAGAAGTTTATTAGCAAAGTGGAAAATGAGGAAAATTCCCAAGATCTATGTCATCCTAAAGGTGAAACCGGTGAGGCAAAAAAGCCCTGATAGGGGAGTAACCAGAGTAGAGGCGTTGTTTTGGGAAAAAGTTTCCAGATTACCATGCTAATAGTGACTGAAGAACATGTTATTTAAGAATAATCTAGTATATAGTGATCTAAGATGTCATATTTTTTTTATGTATATGGTTGAAAGAAATATTTTGAAATAGCATCATATGAAAAAGAATGACTACCTACTTATCCAATGAGAGGATAGATAAATTTAAGATACTTGTTTTGTATGTACTTAAGGATATAGAAATAGTAGATATAAGAAAGATCATATGGAAAAAAATATTTGATAGAAATATTATGACTAGAATAAATTACATACCACACCTACCTGCCTACTCCTACATATACCTACATGCCAAACCTACGCATCAACCAAGATAAACTACGAATATTAGAAAATGGATATGAAAAATATACAATTAATGGAAAAACTAATGAAAACAAATTTAGAAGAATATATAAGAACTAAAAATATAAAATACATAGAATACCTTAATGAAAATATAGAAGAATATTACGAAAAAACATTTAATCATGACTAAATGATAGATAATCGTAAAATACTTGTTTTATATATACTTAGAGATATAGAAATCATAGACGTAAAGAAAATAATATGGGAAAAGATATGGAATTTTGAGGATAAAGATGAAGAGTTATTAAGTTCTATAGAAAACCTACACTTTTATAATGAAAGCTACTGCTCATATTTAGATAGTTGTTATTCAGACAGATATTATACAGATTAAAAATGTTAGAATATATAAGAAGAATTAGAGAAAAACAAATTTGGCTATACAAAGAAATTAATTATAGAAACCAGCTTAAAAGAGAAAGAAAACAATTAAAAGAAAGACTAATTTGGATAGATAAAACTTTGAAACAACTAGAATTAAAAGATAGTTTAGATTATGATTTAGATATAGAATTTTCATAGAAGAAAAAGACAGGATAATTAACGAAATAGATATCCTAGAATTTAATATCAGATATAGTACAATTAGAATAAATTATTACAAAGAAATTTGCAGTATTACAACTTCTATAGGATAAAATGATAAACTACGAATACTTAGAATATTGGAGACAAGATATAGAGCAAATAAGATTAATAGAAACACTTATGAAAAAGAATCTACTTGACTACATAAAAACTAGAAATATGGAACATATAGTATACCGTAAAAATAATATAGAAGAATTAATAAGGTTAAAACAAATAACTAAGGAATGCTATGACATAACATTTCAATTAACATGATAGAACTAGTAAGTACTAGTTATATACTAGTTATCCACGCAAATTACCCAAGTTATTTGGACCCCCTACAGTTGGTTACTAGTTATCCACGCAAATTACCCGCACTATCCGTACCCCCCTCCAATCGGTATCAGAGCTATCTTATTTAGAAAAAGTACAAGTAGATATGTGTTAATTATGAGAAATGTTAGAAATGTTAATTTTATTGTTAATTACGTTATCTTGTTAACTATGTTATTATTTATTTGTTAAATATGAGAAGACCATTTAAAAATACAAAAGCTTTTAGAGAAATTAAAAGAATTTTAACTAGTTACTACATAGAATATAAGAAGTTCAATAAAACAAAAGAAAACCCCCACAGATTACCTTACTTAATTACCTTAATATCTAGCAATGAGGCAAAATTAATAATCCATTTAAAATCTAGAAGAATTAGATGCATACCACCTAATTATGATAAAATCAGATTTCGGTATCCACCAAAATAATATAAATATTGTACAAATGAATAACATACCAAAATCCCAAAAATATAACGAACTAAAACAAATAATATCTGAAAAACGAAAAGAATTAAAAATAAAAAAAGAAAGAATACAATATAACATGATTGTTGGAGTATGCCAAAAATCAATAAAAGCACAAAAGGGAGAAATATCATATTTCGAATCACATATAGATAGTCTAGAATACATTTATCAACATGATCTATACACTATCAAGTAGAAAAAATAAACAAAGAAGAATTTATAATAGATAAAAAAAACATATGAAAACCATGAAGGATTAAAAATAAGAGTAGTATTTTCTAATTTCGGAAGAAGATATAAGAAAATAGGTGAACATTTATATTTAATGGTAGAAAAAAGAAGAATTAAAATTAGAAGATAAATTAGCAGCTATGGTAGGAATAGCAAAAGAAAATGAAGAAATAGATAGGAAAAAAGAAATAGATAAAATAAAACAACAGACTACAGAAGAAATACAAAAAATAGAAGAAACTATAAATAATAGGATTGCTGAATTAGAAAAAAAACTACAAATACTAAAAGAGTTGTATGAAAAAAGACAGAAAGAAAAAGAAGAAAAGGATAAAGAAAAAAATTACTAATTGAGATAAATCAATTTAAAGAAAAATTAGAAAATAATGAAATAGAAATAAATACATTAGATGCTGAAGAAACAAATAATTATGATTCGGAAGATAGTGAACAAAATCCTTACAGATATAGAAAAATTAGAAATTAATGAAAAAAAGATGTAATTAATAAAGAAAACTTAGAAAATACAAATACGGATATAAACACTCTTGATAAAAAAGACGATGAAAAAATAATACCCAGTACATCAGAAATAAAAAAACCTACATATTACTATAAAAATAAGTTTAAAAAATATAACCTAAGGGATGAATATAACAAAAGAACACCAAAACAAATAATTAATAAAACTTATAACTTCTTAGACTTAGACAGTGTAATAGATGTAGATAAAACGATACAATTATGGATAGGATATATAACAAAACAATTATTAGACAATGGTATAAATGCAATAGATACACCAGAATATATAGAAAGAACACTAATAGGAACAAAAAAATTATGGTTTTTAAATTTAACTGAAGATAGTAAAAAAGACATTAAGAAATGATAAAAAAAAAAAAACAGAAGGAACAACAGTAACTAAACTAACACCTATAGACATATTGAAAAAATATGAAATGGCTATAAGAGATGAATTTAGCAGTATGGCAATAGAAGAAGAACAAAACAAAGAAAATGATACAAATAGGAATTTAATGTTAAAACTAGCAATATGTAATATGTGCTATATAGATGAATATACGTGTGCATTTAAAGAATACTACTATAAGGAAGCATATAATAAAGAAGAAAGTAAAGAAGTTAGAAGATTAAATTTTAGCAAATTACTTGAACCATTTAGTTTAAAAATAATAAAGAGTTGGGATGAAACAAACATAGTAGATACTCTAGGAGCAAGAATAAAATTTCTACAACAATGGTATAGAAATTTATGTGAAAAATACAGAGAAGAAATGAAAATGGAAAAAACATTAATAAAAAATTTAGCATGTTACAAAGATAAAATAGCACCTCAATTTGGATGTGAAGAAAGATATTATAAGAAAAGAAAAAGACATAAGAAATATAAGAAATACGAAAAATCAAAATATAAGTATAAGAAACCAAGAAAAATATATTATGTAAAAATTTGTAAATATAAAAGACCATATAGGAGAAAGAAATCTATAAAAGAATGTACTTGTTACAATTGTGGCAAACTAAGACATTTAGCTACAGATTATAAAATGCCTAAAGACCCAAAAAAGAAACAAATATCAGAAATAAAGATAAAAAAATGCAGAATACATGTAAATAGATTATATAGATTACGAATTAGAAAGTGAAGATAGTGTATATGAAATTTTGGAAAATGAAATATATAATAGTGAATTAGATGAATCAAATGACTGAAGAAGATATAAAAATAATAACAAAGGAAGAATATTTAAATGAAGAAGGAACAGATCAGAAAATAATATTTGATAATAATATATTTGATGAGATAAATGAAAAAGAATTAGATTTAAGTGTAGAAAATATATTTAAAATACCAACAATAAAAAACATATTTAGTAGACGAAAAGAAGAATACTACGTAGTAAGCCAAAAAGAACATGTAATAGACTGTAGATATGCAAAAGGTAGAGCTAGTATACCACTAGTAACAAAAAGAAAAATTAATAAAGAAATAAACGATATCAAAGTAAAGACCTAATAAAATACGTACACCTTGGAGGAACAAAGATATTAATAAAAGCATGTTTTAGAGAAGTAATAGATACACCAATAGAATTATATTTAGCGATGATATAATTAAAAACTATAGAAAAAAGTATAATAACTGTCATAAGAGAAAATTTAATATACCAAAAATTTAAATTCATAATAAGTGTGAATTATTCAGTGGCAATAACAGATAAAAACATAGATAAATCATTAGTATTATATTAGAAAATATCAGGAATAGAACTAACCCCAGGAAGTAAAATATTTATAGTAAGATGTAAAAATCTATATGTATTAACAACAAAACATAAAATAACGGAAAAAAATAAAATTAATAAAATACAAATAGAAAGTCCTTTAGAACAATTTGTAAACACAACTGATAACAATGATTATAGTTACAAAGACATGGATATAGAAGAAGATTTAGAAATAATAAATGATAGAATAAGTACAATAAAAGGAATAACTTTTGAAAAGAACAAATTATGAAATAACTTCAATAGTTAATTTAACTCAATATTATATAATGGGAACAATAAATGAAAAAGAATATTTAATATTTCTAAATATAGGACAAGAAGAAAATTATATAGCAAAATATCTAATAAAAATGAAGAAATAAAATCTAATAGTAATACATGCCCAGATCTACCAAGAAGTTTAATAACTACTAAAGAAACAGCAGAAAAGGAAATAATAATAGAAGTTAGAAAAATAAAAATAGAATCTGAAATAAAGGAAGATATGTAAAAAGCAGACATAATATTAGGAATAAAATGGTTAGAACAAGTAAAACCCTACAATATAGAACATACACAAATAACCATAACCTATAATAGAGAAAAATTAGTGATAAACAGAGTTTTGACATGATATGAAAATATATGTACTTATGAAAATAATAGTAGACGGATATTATAATAGATATTATACACCAATGATAGATACAGGAGCAGAAGCCAACTTATGTAGATGTAATTATTTGCCAGAAGACAAGTAGGATAAGCTTAAAACACCAATAGTAGTCAAAGGATTTAAAAATGAAGGAAACTTAATTACCTATAAAGCTAGAAATGTAAAAACACAAGTATGGGATAAGATATTAACAATAGAAGAGATCTATAATTATGAACTAACATCAAAAGATATGCTTTTAGAAATGTCATTTTTAGATAAATTATACCCACATATAATAACTAGAACACACTGGTAGTTTACAATCCCATGCAAACAAAAGGTAAGAGCAAAAAGAGTTATTAATAAAATAAGAAAGAAAACTGCTTGGATAAAAGAAAGTGAAAAAATCACACAAAAATTAGAAAATATAAAAAATACTGAAGACACAATAGAACTAGTTATATTTTCAATAAATAAAGAAGAAATAACTATATTTTCAATAGATAAGGTAGAAATAATAAATAAAAAATTAAGACAACTATACAGTGAAGATCCATTAAAAGAATGGGAAAAACATAAAACTACTATAAAAATAGAGATATTATAACAGAATTATATAGAGCATTCGCCACCTATAAGAAAATAAACAAAGGAAATCTATTTTTTATAAAGTTTTATACCGCACCAGCAGAGATATTATATGATGAAATTAAACCAGTTATACAAGTTATAAAAATAGGATTAACCAGAGATATGATTATACCAAAAAATATTGTTCAACAGCCAGAGATACCTAAAGTTGAGATACCTGATTCTTATATAAATAAATAAATTATTGGAATATCTTCAATTGTTCAAGAATTAGCAAATAACTACCTAAATGGGAACCCAATATGGAGTTATTATTCAAGAGATCATCAAATAATTTATTCAAATTCAAGGGAGCTACGACAGTCAGATTTGGAAGAAGCTAGACAATGGATTTTGACACTACTCAATCCAGAAAAACAACCAAATGCAAGGGCAATTAAGAAGGGATTTATTTCAAAGAATTATTAACAAGATATTGTAAAATTATAGGACACAGATATCCAGACCACCTATGCTTCAAATGCAATATAGAAAATAACGTGATTCGAGAAGTCCAGCTAGAATAAAATAAAAAATCAACTAAGAAGATAAGAACGCCAGCTAGGAGATGAATGACAAAATATATAAAGCAGCACTGACCGATGAAGAAATAATAAAAGAAAGAAGACAAAGCATTGAAATATAAAAATGACATATGGAGAAAAAAGACAACTTTGTGGAATATGAAATATGTAAATTATGTAAACATTTAATAGCATTTACTTTTTATAGACTAGCCTTTTTGACTTTTCTTGTATCATTTATTAGTTTTTTGGCACTTGCCATTATTTACTTTTTACTTTTTTGACAAATGTAAAGATAGAACCATTATTAATATTTTTCTTTTCTTATTTTTAATTCTTTTCATTTTTCAGATATTATTTGTTTTAGTTCTTTATATTTTTGTAATTTTGTTATGTTATTCATCTATACAATATTTATAATATTTTGATGGATACCGAAATCTGATTTTATCATAATTAGGTGATATGTATCTCATTCTTCTAGATTTTAAATAGATTGTTAATTTTGCCTCATTGCTAGATATTAAGGTAATTAAGTAAGCTAATCTGTGGGGGTTTTCTTTTATTTTATTTAACTTCTTATATTCTGGATAGTAACTAGTTAAAATTCTTTTTATTTTTCTAAAAGCTTGTATATTTTTAAATCGTCTTCTCATATTCGATAAGTAAATAACAACATGATAACGTTATTGATAATAGCTTATAATTAATAATTAAACTAACACATATCTATTTGTACATTTCTTAAATAACATAGCTCTGATATCAATTATAGGGGGGTGCGGATAACTTGGATAATTGCATGGATAACTAGTACTTACTAGTTCTATAGGGGGGTGTGGATAACTTGGGTAATTTGTGTGGATAACTATTAGATAACTAGTACTTACTATTTCTATCACGTTAATTGACATACTAGTACTTACTAGTTCAATCATGTTAATTGAATTGTTATGTCATAGCATTCCTTAGTTATTTGTTTTAATCTTATTAATTCTTCTATATTATTTTTAAGGTATATTATATGTTCCATATTTCTAGTTTTTATGTAGTCAAGTAGATTCTTTTTCATAAGTGTTTCTATTAATCTTATTTGCTCCATATCTTGTCTCCAATATTTTAAGTATTCGTAGTTTACATTTTATCCTATAGTAGTTGTAATACTACAAATTTCTTTGTAATAATTTATTCTAATTGTACTATATCTGATATTAAATTCTAGGTTATTTATTTCATTTATTATCCTATCTTTTTCTTCTATGAATAATCCTATGTCTAAATCATAATCCAAACTATCTTTTAATTCTAGCTGTTCCAAGGTTTTATCTATCCAAATTAATATTTCTTTTAATTGTCTTCTTCCTCTTCTAAGCTGGTTTCTATTTCTTCTTATAACCAACTTTTATTTTCTCAAATAGTTCTTATATATTCTAATATTTTTAATCTGTATAATATCTATATAAATAATAACTATTTAAATATGAACAGTAGCTATCATTATATAAGTGTAAGTTTTCTATAGAACTTAATAACTGATGATAGGCGAAATTACGCGCCTATATCAATATATTTTGCCCATATTTTAGCCTAGTTTCGAGAACTAATTATCTATTTCGTACACTTTTAGTCCTTTTTCCTGTAAATGAGCTAACAAATGTGATTAGGAAAGTTTCAGGTATAAATGATGCAAAATACAGCAATTTATGGCTTACTTGACGCAAAAGAAAGCTCACAAACGAGATGGAAAGGAGCTGGACGCATAAAGGACTAAATCTGCTGCATGGAAAATCTGTCCCGGGCTAAAACAGCATTTCTGAAGACTTTGGGACTTACAGACACAAAGCTGGATTTTTGCCATAATACATTAACCTAGTGCAATTAGGTTATGTGTTTCATCATTCTATTTGGATTATAATTTTGTAACCTTACCCTAGTACAATTGGGTCAAGGATTTCATTAGTATATTAGGATTTGGTTATTTATTTTATTAGTTTAGTAGGAGTAGGATAGGAGTATTATAAATACCCTATCATGTTAGAGATTTAAGGAGGAGAGGAGACATTCTGACAATTCATTCATCTCCTTACAATTAAGACATCTTCCTACAACCCATTCTCAATTCTTCATTCTTCTACTCTTAAATTCCACAACAAGAGAATCGTTACTTGCTACGGAATCACTAAAACCACACGCCAAACACCTACTATTCACGCCATCCACCATGCAAAACGTGATATCCTTCGCATTCATGGGTAACTAAATCTCTTAGTTGGGGTTATGGAAGCCGAATGAGTTACTATCTATAGCTATGAGTTTGTGAGTTCAAGACAAGTATATTGCTTATATCATTATTCTCTTCATCTTAAATCTACATTCTTTGCGGTTCAAACACAAGAACACGCCATTCTAACATCTAACCTGTTCGAGAGAAAGGTTATTTGTCTAGAAAAGAAGACGCATAGACCAACGCCAGTCTAACATCTGACTTGTTCGAGAGAAAAGTTATTTGTCTGGAAAAGAGATAATGTCAAGGTAGTAGGACACCCTTTCCTATTAAAAAGCTAGTGCCGTACCTGGACTAACTTCTTGGAGAATTCGTACCGTTAGTCACACTTTAAGCTCGAGAGAGTTAAAGTGAAATAGTCCTTGTTTAGGTCGAGAGACGCTTGGATTTACCATCGACTACAATTCTCTATAAGCAATTACATGTCAAGACTCTACACACTCATAGCCAATAGAGACGTATACCTCAGAAGGTGGACATAACCCCAACGCCTCAATTCTCATTGTTTACAACACACGTGACAATCTCTCTTTATTTTGCTATTTTCAGTTCTTACATTCTTGTTTTGGTTACATACTACAATCCCCCCTTTCCTACGAGACTTGCACTAAAAGTCTAGTAATTTCTCTTGCTTGTTGGCCAAGCTATTCTCTGTGGGATCGATACCCAACCCAGGTTGGGTTCTATATTTGCTAACGACCGCTTTACACTCCCACGAGAGCTGTAGATTGAGCGTTATCAATAACTCTTCATTAAAATGAAATACCTTATCGTATATAATTTTCCTTATATCTACTATTTCTATTTCCTTAAGTACATACAAAACAAGTATCTTAAATTTATCTATCATTCTATCAGATAAGTAGGTAGTCATTTTATTTCATATGATGTTGTTTCAAAATATTCTTTTCAACCATATACATAACAAAATATGATCATCTTAGATCACTATATACTAGATTATTCTTAAATAACATGTTCTTCGGTTACTATTATCATGGTAATCTGGATACTTTTTTCCAAAATAGCGCCTTTACTCTAGTTACTCCCCTATCACGGCTTCTTTGCCTCACCGGTTTCACCTTAAGGATGGCATAGTTTTTGGAAATTTTCTCCTTTTCCTTTTTGCTAATAAACTTCTTAACATGCTATTTTTTGAATAATTGTACTATAAAGTAACTAACATGAGCTTATTTTATTATATCATGATTGTCAAGAATTTATGAATTTAGCTATTCATAATTATAAATAAAAATACCTGTTTTGGTAGATTTGATAAATCTATGCTTTGTTCATCCATAGCTTTTCCTTAGAAATATATCTATTTTTATTAAATATTTAATAGTTGTATACAGTAGAGAAGGCTTGCTTTCAACACATGAAAATCTTGCCTTTAGATTGCCGTATGGCTTACATATTTATAATCCTAAAAGATGGAAAACATTATTCCTAACTTTACATCTATCAAAAAAGTAAAAGACTAATAATGGTCCTATCTTGGAGGGAGGTACGGATAGTGTGGATAATTTGCGTGGAAAACAAGTGGATAACTAGTACTTACTAGTTCTATCATGTTAATTGAAATGCTATGTCATAGAATTTCTTAGTTATTTATTTTAACCTTATTAATTCTTATATATTATTTGTAAGGTATACCATATGTTCCATATTTCTAGTTTTTATGTAATCAAGTAGATTCTTTTTCATAAGTTTTTCTATTAATCTTATTTGCTCCATATCTTGTCTCCAATATTCTAAGTATTCGTAGTTTATCATTTTATCCTATAGTAGTTGTAATGCTGCAAATTTATTTGTAATAATTTATTCTAATTATACTATATCTGATATTAAATTGTAGGTTATTTATTTCATTAATTATTCTACCTTTTTCTTCTATGAATAATTCTATGTCTAAATCATAATCTAAACTATCTTTTAATTCTAGTTGTTCCAAGATTTTATCTATCCAAATTAATCTTTCTTTTAATTGTTTTCTTCCACTTCTAAGCTGGTTTCTATAATTAATTTCTTCGTATAGCCAACTTTTTTTTTCTCTAATTCTTCTTATGTATTCTAATATTTTTAATCTGATAATATCTATCTGAATAATAACTATCTGAATATAAGCAGTAGCTATCATTATATAAGTGTAACTTTTCTATAGAACTTAATAACTCTTCATCTTTATCCTCAAAACTCCATATCTTTTCCCATATTATTTTCTTTACGTCTATGATTTCTATATCTCTAAGTATATATAAAATAAGCATTTTAAGATTATCTGTCACTTAGGCTTGATTAAATGCTTTTTCATAATATTCTTTAGTTGTTTGTTTTAATCTTATTAATTCTTCTATATTTTCATTAAGGTATTCTATGTATTTTAAATTTTTAGTTCACATATATTCTTCTAAATTTGTTTTCATTAGTTTTCACCTTAAGGATGGCATAGTTCTTGGGAATTTTTCTCCTTTTCCACTTTGATAATAAACTTCTTAACATACTATTCTTTGAATAATTCTACTATAAATTAACTAACATGAGCTTATTTTATTATATCTTGATTGTTAGGAATTTATGAATTTAGATATTTATAATTATAAATGAAAATACATGTTCTGGTAGATTTGATAAATCTGTGCTTTGCTCATCCATAGTTTTCCCTTAGAAATATATTTATTTTTATTAAATATTTAAAAGTTTTTTGTGTACAAGAGAGAAGGCTTGCTTTCAACACATGAAAGTCTTGCCTTTAGACTGTCGTATGACTTACATATTTATAATCCTAAAAGATGGAAAACACTATTTCTAACTTTACATCTGTCAAAAATGTAAAGGACTAATATGGTCCTATCTTTACATTTGTCAAAAAAGTAAAAAGCAAATAATGGCAAGTGCCAAAAAAACTAATAAATGATACAAGAAAAGTCAAAAAGGCTAGTCTAGAAATAGTAAATGCTATTAAATGTTTGCATAATTTACGTATTTCATATTCCACAAAGTTATCTATTTTCTTCATATTTCATTTTCATATTTCAATGCTTTCTCTTCTTTCTTTTATTATTTCTTCATCGGTCAGTGCTGCTTTATATCTTTTGTCGTTCATCTCCTAGCTGACATTCTTATCTTCTTGGTTGATTTTTTCTTTTATTCTAGCTGGACTTCTGGAATCACATTATTTTCTCCATTGCATTTGGAGCATAGGTGGTTTAGATATTTGTGTCCTATGATTTTGCAATATCTTGTTAATAATTCTTCTGAAATAAATCCTTTCTTAATTTCTCTTACAGTTGGTTGTTTTTCTGGATTGAGTAGTGTCAAAATCCATTGTCTAGCTTCTTACATATCTAACTGTCGTAGCTCCCTTGAATTGGAATAAATCATTTGATGATCTCTTAATAATAACTCCATATTGGGTTCCCATTTAGGTAGTTATTTGCTAATTCTTGAACAATTGAAGATATTCCAATAATTTATTTATTTGCATAAAAATCAGGTATCTCTGGCTGTTGAACAATATTTTACGGTATAATCATATCTCTAGTTAATCCTATTTTGCCAACTTGTATAACTGGTTTAATTTTGTCATATAATATATCTGCTGGTGCGGTATAAAACTTTATAAAAAATAGATTTCCTTTGGTTATTTTCTTATAGGTGGCGAATCCACTTTATAATTCTGGTATAGTTTTTAGTTCATCTCCTTCTTAGGTATATACGGTATTTAATAATCCATAACTGCAACAAGTTTTAACTAAGCTTAGGTTGGTTTTCGATAGTGCGATTAACTTGTTATAACCTTGTAATTTTTGGGTTATATAGTTCGTATGTGGTTCTTGGATATTTGTAGCTCTGGGTTAAGGTTTAGTTAAGTTTGTGTTTTATGGATATATGTATGCTCGAGTTATATGGCTATAAGGTTTTCTATCTTGGTTTAAACTTTCTCGATATGTGGTAGTTTGGGAGGGTATGAACAAGGGGTCTTTTTGTGTTTTGGTATAAATGGTATTTTAAATATCTTGTTCATGTTCATGTTATGATATCTTGGTCCACTAACTCCTTTTCTTGTACCTAGAATTGTATATTGATGAACGTTATGGCTTTTATGGAGTGTCCAACGTCTCCTTTTAGCTCTGGAATTTTATTATCTTTCGATCGACATAGCTCTGCACACTACTGAGTTATCTGAGTCATAGCTGCAGACTTTAGTTTAACTTCATTAGTCTTTAGCTTTTCTAGTTCATTACCCATACTGTCCACTTTTACTGAAAGTGTAGTTAGGGTTTTGAGTATCTTTTCTAAAGTATCATCTTCTATTATATCAGTCTATTGAGCTTTGTCTTGATATGTAATCTGCAATGACATTCTTGTTAGTTTTGAATACTTCAATTGTAAATGTACAATTTAATATGTTTAATACTAGTCTCCGAATTTCTTTTATTATAACTGAATTTTGTATTTTCTTTGTTAACCACCAACGTACCTGTGTATTATCTGTTCATACAATAAACTTGTTATATACTATATATGGCTCAAATGCTAATAAACATTTATATAATGAGCATAATTCTTTTCTATATATCTCCCATTTTATTTTTGTTTCATTAAACGTTCCTGAATAGTATCTACAATGATGTTTTAATTTTTCTTTGTTATATCTATATTTAAGTACTCCTTCATAATTATATTCACTTGCGTCTTCTTCTACTATATATGTAAAATTTGTATTTTCATCGGGAAATTGTAATTTTGGTAATTCTTTACAAAGAATTTTTATTTTCTGAACTTGTTTTTTATCTTCTTCGTTGTAATTATATTCTATATCCTTTTTAATTTTTTCTGTAATGGCTTTAGGTTTTTGGCTAATTTTGGTATATATTCTCTTACTTGGTTTACTAATCTTAAAAATGATTGTAATTTCTTTTTTTGTATCTAATTCTTCTTTTGAATTTATTATTTTTTGTACTATATGTTGTTGCATTTTTACTCCACTTTTATCTATTTGTATTCCTAAAAGCTCTATTTTATTTTTCATAATTTCGGTTTTCTTTTCACTTAAACTTATTCCTGAATTTTCTATTATACCTGCAAATTTTTCTAGTAATTTTAAATGTTCCTCTTTAGTTTTTGTATGTAATAGTATTTCTTCTATGTATATTATACAATTAGGTAGTTGTTTAAAATAACTGTCCTTAAAGTGTTGATATATACCTGGTGCATTTTTATATCCAAATGGTAACACATTTCATTTATAAAATCCTTGTGCTACTGTAAATGCAGTTAATTTTTTAGATTCTTTTTCTAGCTTTAAATGGTAAAATCCTGATTTACAATCGAACTTACTAAAATAATTATATACTTGTATCTGTCTTATTTATAATATCTTATTTGGTATTGGATAATTATATGTCATAGTTTTTGCATTTAGATTTCTATAATCAATAACCATTCTACTTTTTTCCTCTTTTTTGTCCTCTATGTTTATTTACTATAAATGATAGACTATTATGTTTGCTATTTCTTTTTTGTATGTATTGTTTTTCTACTAATTCATCTATATGCATTATAAATTCTTCTAAATCATCAAAGTTATATGTTAATGTTTTATGGGTTACTATACTATTTTTATCTATTAGCTCAATTTTTACAATAATCTTATGTTTTTCCCATCCTTTTAATGTATCTTCACTGTATAGTTGTCTTAATTTTTCCTTTATCATTTCTACCTTGACTATTAAAAATATAGTTATCTCTTCTTTATTTATTGAAAATATAACTAGTTCTATTGTGTCTTCAGTATTTTTTATATTTTCTAATTTTGTTGTGATTTTTTCACTTCCTTCTCTACACTTAAATCTAATTCTTTTTCTTTTATCTCGTCAAATATAGTATTATCAAATATTATTTTCTGATCTATTCCGTCTTCATTTAAATATTCTTCCTTTGTTATTATTTTAATATCTTCTTCAGTCATTTGATTCATCTAATTCACTATTATCTGTTTCATTTTTTGAAATTTCATATATACTATCTTTACTTTCTGATTCATAATCTAGATAATCTATTTGCATGTATTCTGCATTTTCTATCTTTATTTCTGATATTTGTTTATTTTTTGGGTCTTTAGGTATTTTACAATCTTTAGCTAAATGTCCTAATTTTCCACAATTATAACAAGTACATTCTTTTATAGATTTCTTTCTCCTATATAGTCTTTTATATTTATAATTTTTTACATAGTATATTTTTCTTGGTTTCTTATACTTATATTTTGATTTTTTCTATTTCTTATATTTCTTATGTCTTTTTCTTTTCTTATAATATCTTTCTTCACATCCAAATTGAGGTGCTATTTTATTTTTGCAACATGCTAAATTTTTTATTAATGTTTTTTTCATTTTCATTTCTTCTCTGTAAATTTCTATATCATTGTTGTAGAAATTTTATTTTTGCTCCTAGAGTATCTACTATGTTTTCTTCATCCCAACTCTTTATTATTTTTAAACTAAATAGTTCAGGTAATTTACTAAAATATAATCTTCTAACTTCTTTACTTTCTTCTATATTGTATGCTCCATTATAGTAGTATTCTTTAAATGCACACGTATATTCATCTGTATAGAACATATTACATATTGCTAGTTTTAACATTAATTTCCTATTTGTATCTTTTACTTTGTTTTGTTCTTCTTCTTCTTCTTCTGTTGTTATACTGCTAAATTTATCTCTTATAGTCATTTCATATTTTTTCAATATATCTATAGGTGTTAGTTTCGTTACTATTGTTCCTTCTGTTTTTTATCATTTCTTAATGTCTTTTTACTATCTTCAGTTAAATTTAAAAACCATAATTTTGTTGTTCCTATTAGTGTTCTTTCTATATATTCTGGTGTAGCTATTGCATTTGTACCATTTTTCAATAATTGTTTTGCTATATATCCTATCCATAATTGTATTGTTTTATCTACACCATTACACAGTCTAAATCTAAGAAGTTACAATTTTTATTAATTATTTGTTTTGGTATCCATTTGCTATATTCATTCCTTAGGTTATATTTTTTAAACTTATCTTTATAGTAATATGTAGGTTTTCTTATTTCTGATGTACTAATTATTATTTTTCATCGTCTTTTTTATCAAGAGTGATTATTTCCGTATTTGTATTCTCTAAGTTTTCTTTATTAATTACTTCTTGTTTTTTATTAATTTCTAATTTTTCTATTTTTGTTAAGATTTTTGTATATGTTTCACTATCTTTCGAATCATAATTATTTGTTTCTTCAGCATCTATAGTATTTATTTCTATTTCATTATTTTCTAGTTGTTTATTTTCTATTTTTTCTTTAAATTGATTTATCTCAATTAATATTTTTTGTTCTTTATCCTTTTCTTCTTTTTCTTTCTGCCGTTTTACATACAGCTCTTTTAGTATTTGTAGTTCTTTTTCTAATTCAGAAATCCTATTATTTTTAGTTTCTTCTATTTTTCGTATTTCTTCTGTAGTCTGTTGTTTTATTTTATCTATTTCTTTTATTCTTATCTATTTCTTCATTTTCTTTTACTATTCTTGCCATAGCTGTTAATTTATCTTTTAATTTTAATTCTTCATTTTCTAACATTAAATATAAATGTTCATCTATTTTCTTATATCTTCTTCCTAAATTAGAAAATACTATTCTTATTTTTAATCCTTCGTGATTTTCATATGTTTTTTTTATTTATTATAAATTCTTCTTTGTTCATTTTTTCTACTTGATAGTGTATAACATGTTGATATATGTATTCCAGATTATCTATTTATGATTCTAAATATGATATTTCTCCCTTTTGTGCTTTTATTGATTTTTGGCATACTCCAACAACCATGTTATATTGTAGTCTTTCTTTTCTTATTTTTAATTCTTTTCATTTTTCAGATATTATTTTGTTTAGTTCTTTATATTTTTGGAATTTTGGTATGTTATTCATCTGTACAATATTTATAATATTTTGATGGATACCGAAATCTGATTTTATCATAATTAGGTGGTATATATATCATTATTCTAGATTTTAAATGGATTATTAAATTTACCTCATTGCTAGATATTAAGGTAATTAAGTAAGATAATTTGTGGTGGTTTTCTTTTGTTTTCTTTAACTTCTTATATTCTTTATAGTAACTAGTTAAAATTCTTTTTATTTTTCTAAAATCTTGTATATTTTTAATTGGTCTTCTCATATTAAATAAATAAACAACAAGATAACATAATTAATAATAGCTTAAAATCAACAATTAAATTAATATCTCTAACATTTCTCATAATTAACACATATCTACTTGTACACATAGCTCTGATATCAATTGTAGGAGTAGGTAGGTAGGTGTGGTATGTAATTTATTTTAGTCATAATATAACTAGTAAGTACTAGTTATCTACTAGCTATCTGCGCAAATTACCCGCACTATCCGCACCCACCTCCAATTAGTATCAAAGTTATCTTATTTAGAAAAATTATAAGTAGATATGTGTTAATTATGAGAAATGTTAGAAATATTAATTTAATTGTTAATTACGTTATCTTGTTAACTATGTTGTTATTTATTTGTTGAATATGAGAAGACCATTTAAAAATACACAAACTTTTAGAGAAATTAAAAGAATTTTAACTAGTTACTACCCAGAGTATAAGAAGTTAAATAAAACACAAGAAAACCCCCACAAATTAGCTTACTTAATTACCTTAATCTATAGCAATGAGGCAAAATTAATATTCCATTTAAAATCTAGAAGAATGAGATATATACCACCTAATTATGATAAAATCAGATTTTGGTATCCAACAAAATATTATAAATATTGCACAAATGAATAACATAACGAAATCACAAAAATATAAAGAACTAAAAGAAATAATATCTGAAAAACGAAAAAATTAAAAATAAAATAAAAAAGTAAAAGACTAATAATGGTCCTATCTATAATTAATTTCGTCGTATAGCCAACTTTATTTTTCTCTAATTCTCCTTATATAGTCTAACATTTTTAATCTATATAATATCCACCTAAATAATAACTATCTAAACATGAGCACCACACCTACCTACCTACTCCTTCATATATCTACATCCCAAATCTATGCATCAACCATAATAAACTACGACTATTGGAAAATGGATATGAAAAATATAAAATTAATGGAAAAACTAATGAAAACAAATTTAGAAGAATATATGAGAACTAAAAATATAAAATACAAAGAGTAACTTAATGAAAATATAGAAGAATATTATGAAAAAACATTTAATCAAGCCTAGTTATTAATAAAATTAGAAAAAAAACTTATCCCTAAGTACATACAAAACAAGTATCTGGTATCTCTGGCAGTTGAACAATATCTCCCGGTATAATCATATTTCTGGTTAATCCAGATCCTGATGTTTCTGGTTTTTCGAAAGCTATTCTTTTTGTTGTACTTATACTGTCATTTATTATTTCTAAATCAAAAGGAAGAAATATCACATTTATAATCACAAATAGATAATCTAGAATACATATATCAACATGATCTATACACTATCAAGTAAGTAAAATGAACAAAGAAGAATTTATAATAGATAAAAAAAACATTTGAAAACTATGAAGGATTAAAACTAAGAATAGTATTTTCTAATTTAGGAAGAAAATATAAGAAAATAGGTGAACATTTATATTTAACGTTAGAGAAAGAAAATTAAAATTAGAAGATAGATTAATAGCTATGGTAAGAATAGCATAAGAAAATGAAGAAATAGATAGGAAAAAAGAAATAGATAAAATAAAACAACAAACTACAGAAGAAATATGAAAAATAGAAGAAATTAAAAATAATAGGATTGTTGAATTAGAAAAAGAACTACAAATGCTAAAAGAGTTGTATGAAAAAAGACAGAAAGAAAAAGAAGAAAAGGATAAAGAACAAAAATTATTAATTGAGATAAATCAATTTAAGGAAAAATAAGAAAATAAAGAATTAGAAAATAATGAAATAGAAATAAATATGATAGATGCTAAATAAACAGATAATTATGATTCGAAAGATGGTTAAACATATATAGAAATCTTAACAAATATAGAAAAATTAGAAATTAATGAAAAACAAGAAGTAATCAATAAAGAAAACTTAGAAAATACAAACACGGAAATAAACACTCTTGATAAAAAGCACGATGAAAAAATAATACACAGTACATCAGAAATAAGAAAACCTACATATTATGATAAAACTAAATTTAAAAAATATAACCTAAGGGATGAATACAACAAATGGACACCAAAACAAATAATTAATAAAAATTATAACTTCTTAGACTTAGACTGTGTAATAGATGTAGATAAAAAGATACAATTATGGATAGGATATATAACAAAAAAATTATTAGACAATGATATAAATGCAATAGATACACCAGAATATATAGAAAGAACACTAATAGGAACAATAAAATTATGGTTTTTAAATTTAACTGAAGATAGTAAAAAGGTATTATGAAATGATAAAAAAATAGAAGGAACAACTGTAACTAAACTAATACCTATAGACATATTGAAAAAATATGAAATGGCTATAAGAGATGATCTTTATTTGTAATATGTGCTATATAAATGAATATACGTGTGCTAGTGACCGAAGTACATGTTATTTAATAATAATCTAGTATATAGTAATCTAAGTTGATCATATTTTGTTCTGTATATGGTTGAAAGAAATATTTTGAAATATTTTTAAAATAACATCATATGAAATAAAATGACTACCTACTTATGTGATGGAATGATAGATAAATTTAAGATATTTGTTTTGTATGTATTTAAGGATATAGAAATAGAAAATATAAGAAAGATCATATGGGAAAAAAATATTTGATAGATATAATATAACTAGAATAAACTACATACCACACCTACCTACCTACTGCTACATATACCTACATGCCAAACCTACGCATATTGGAAAATGGATATGAAAAATATACAATTAATGGAAAAACTAATGAAAACAAATTTATAATAATATGAGAATTAAAAATATAAAATACATAGAATACCTTCATGAAAATATAGAAGAATATTATGAAAAAAATTTAATCAAGCCTAAATGACAAATAATCTTAAAATACTTGTTTTATATATACTTAGAGATAAAGAAATCAAAGACTTAAAGAAAATAATATGGGAATTACCAATATTACAATTTCCAGATGAAAATAAAATTTTTACATATATAGTAGAAGCAGACGCAAGTGAATATAGTTATGGATGAGTACTTAAATATAGATATGAAGAAGAAAAATTAGAACATCATTGTAGATACTACTCAAGAACGTTTAATGAAACAGAAATAAAATGGGAGATAAATAGAAAAGAATTATGCTCATTATATAAATGTTTATTAGCATTTGAGCCATATATTAGATATAACAAATTTATTGTACAAACAGATAATACACAGATACATTGGTGGTTAACAAAGAAAATACAAAATTCAGTTACAACAAAGGAAATTCGGAGACTAGTATTAAACATATTAAATTTTATAGTTACAATTGAAGTAATCAAAACTAACAAGAATGTTATTGCAGATTACATATCAAGACAAAGCTACACAGACTGATATAATAGAAGATGATGCTTTAGAAAAGATACTCAAAACCTTAACTACACTTTTAGTGAAAGTGGACAGTATAGGTAATGAAATAGAAAGGCTAAAGACTAATAAAGTTAAAATGAAGTCTGCAACTATGACTCAAATAACTCAGTAATGTGCAGAGCTATATCGATCGGAAGACAATAAAATTCCAGACCTAAAAGGATACGTTGGGACACTTCATAAAACCTATAACGTTCATCAATCTACAATTGCAGGTACAAGCAAAGGAGTTAGTGGACAAAGATATCAGAACATGAACATGAACAAGATATTTGAAAAACCATTTATACCAAAAACACAAAAAGACCCCTTGTTTATACCCCCACAAACTACCACATATCGAGAAAGTTTAAACCAAGACAGAAAAGCCTATAACTATATAACTCGAGCATACATAGAAAATATCCACAAAATACAAACTTATCCAAACCTTAACCACAAAGCTACAAATATCCAAAAACCAAACATAAACTATATAACCCAAAAATTACAAGGTTACAACAAGTTAATCGCACTACCGAAAGCCAACCCAAGCTTAGTTAAAACTTGTTTCAGTTATGGATTAATAAATACCGTATATACCCAATAAGAATATGAACTAACAGCTATATCAGAATTATAAAGAGCATTCGCCACCTATAAAAAAAACTAAAGGAATTCTATTTTTATAAAGTTTTATACTGCACCAACAGAGATATTATTTGACGCAATTAAACCAGTTATACAAGTTGTAAAAATAGGATTAACCAGAGATATGATTATACAGGAAGATATTGTTCAACATCTAGAGATACCTAAAGTTGAGATACCTGATTTTTATGCAAATAAACGAATTATTGGAATATCTTCAATTGTTCAAGAATTAGCAAATTACTTAAAAGGGAACCCAATATGGAGTTATTATTCAAGAGATCATCAAAAAATTTATTCAAATTAAAGGGAGCTACGACAGTCAGATATGGAAGAAGCTAGACAATGGATTTTGACACTACTCAATCCAGAAAAAAACCAACTGCAAGAGCAATTAAGAAGGGATTTATTTCAGAAGAATTATTAACAAGATATTGCAAAATGATAGGACACAAATCAATTAAAAATCTTTTTTGTTTATCATTTTCTTCTTTTTCTTTCTGTCTTTTTTCATACAACTCTTTTAGCATTTGTAGTTCTTTTTCCAATTCAGCAATCCCATTAATGTTAGTTTCTTCTATTTTTCGTATTTCTCCTGTAGTCTGTTGTTTTATTTTATCTATTTCTTTTTTGATGTCTATTTCTTCATTTTCTCTTGTTATTCTTACCATAGCTGTTAATTTATCTTCTAAATTTAATTCTTCTTTCTCTAATATTAAATATAAATGTTCACCTATTTTCTTATATCTTCTTCCTAAATTAGAAAATACTATTCTTATTTTTAATCCTTCGTGATTTTCATATGTATTTTCATCTATTATAAATTCTTCTTAGTTCATTTTACCTACTTGATAGTGTATAGATCATGTTGATATATGTATTCTAGATTATCTATTTGTGATTCTAAATATGATATTTCTTCCTTTTGTGCTTTAATTGATTTTTGGCATACTCCAACAATTATGTTATATTGTAGTCTTTCTTTTCTTATTTTTAATTCATATTTCATATATTATTTGTTTTAGTTCTTTATATTTTTGTGATTTTGTTATGTTATTCATCTGTACAATATTTATAATATTTTGGTGGATACCGAATCTGATTTTTATCATAATTTGGTGGTATGTATCTCATTCACCTAGATTTTAAATGGATTATTAATTTTGCCTCATTGCTAGATATTAAGGTAATTAAGTAAGTTAGTTTGTGGGGGTTTTCTTTTGTTTTATTTAACTTCTTATATTCTGGGTAGTAACTAGTTAAAATTCTTTTTATTTTTCTAAAAGATTGTATATTTTTAAAAGGTCCTCTCATATTCAATAAATAAATAACAACAAGATAACATTTTTGATAATAGCTTATAATTAACAATTAAATTAATACATATCTGTAATACCCCGGGAAATTTTTCATTGAAATTTTGTGTGTAAACATGTTGGGTTCTATCTTCTAGAATGAATTATAAATTTTTTCGTGTGGAATGTCTTAGTTTATGACCCATCATTGCATAGAGTATCGAATAAGCTTTCCAACGATATATGGATCATCCAAAACAGACACCCTAGCGACGAGTTATGAACATTCCGATCGAACCATGAATAGTAGTGAACAGTAAAACGTGCAGCAAAAAGTACTGAGGCCTGGCGTATTTTTGGTCCAACTTTAAACGATCACAACTCCTTGTAAATAATGATCTGGGTGATCTACTATATATCAATGAAAAGATTTGTGAGTCCTCTTTCCAATGAAATTAGTTTAATCCAATTTGTCTATCGGAGCAAAAAGTTATGGTCAATCTACTTCAACCTATCAAAAGAGAATTTTTGCGTCAACTTCAAACGATCATAACTCCTCGTACACAATGATCTGGGTGAGATACTATATATCAACGGAAAGATATGAGAGTCCTATTTCTAATGAAATTGGTTTCATCCAATTTGGATATTGGAGTAAAACATTATGGTTGATCTACTTCAGACTATCAAAATAGTCCACCAAAGGATAAATTCGAGATTTTTTTTATTTTTAGGGGCATTTTGGTCATTCCCCCTCACCCAAAATCCATCCTAACCCTATATTAAAGCCTATTAGAAGCATTATATATTATATTTCATCAAATTCCCTCAAAAAGAAAACCCTAAGCTCGTACATCCAACTTCAAGAACCTCCAAAGTTCACCATTAATTCTGGAAATTTATTCAAGATTCCAAGTTCCTTATTCAAGAACTCTAAGAACCATCATTCAAAGGAACGATTAACATCTCAAAAATGACTATCGATCTAAAGTTCATCATTCAAGGTATGTGGGGTTTTTCAACAAGAACTCTCTTTCGTTCTTGTGCCCAAAAGTAATTTTCTTTACAAAGGCATGATTTTTATTTGATTTTTACAAATTTGAAGCATGAACCCACATCTTATGATGATTATTATAAAATCTTGATGTTTATGATTTTGAAAGATGAATTTACATATGTGGAGATATAAAGCATGAATCTTGAATGATATTTATCATGATTTTGATATTTGGGTCGTGAATGCCCATTGAAAATTGTGTTTTTTGAGAAAATATGTGTTATAAGCACGTTGATGTTGAATATTTGAGATATTTTGAATGATTTGACCTTTTGGTCTTAATGGATTTGTTTTGAACTCGAGTGTGAAAGAAATCCATAACGTGATTGATTTTGATAAATGGGAAGCATGATGGCTCCCGATGTATATTTATATATTACTGAAATTGTTTTGTTGTGGATTGTCTTTGAAATGATCTGAGCTAAGTCTGGGAGAAATATTTAGCACCGAGTGGGAGGTATAAAGCGACCTTACTTCCCTATAACTATGTGCCCCCGTAGGAGTGAGCCTAAGGCTAATTTATATAGTGATCACTAGTTTGTGTGGATTTGATATCGATAGTCCTACTCAGATGGCAAGGATAGGACGGCTCTCCCCAACGTGGGTTGTATGTTGGACTCCATGTAGCTCACATGGTTTATGTCGATTATAGGATCTCCCAGTATGTGTGTGTGTTTCTTTGTGTCTATGGTGAACGGTGAAGTGATTTGAAAGTGGAATTGTGAAAGTTATTCTTTCAAAAGATTTAAATGATATTTACATTATGAGAATTGATATTCTTAATGAACTGAATGTGATTGACAAATTATATGATGACTCACATCTGTTATTATACTTATTTCATCCTCTCATGATTATGATGATTTTCTTCGGGCTATGTGAGTTTTTCATACATCCTGCATATTTCTTATAAATATTTATGATGATGATGTTTATAAAACTGCATATACCCCCATATACTCGATTCCTTTCCATGGTACTGACCCACATCTTCGGATGTGGGATGCATTTTCTCAGAATATAGATTCAGGTGCTCAGTTCCAGGTTCGACATTGATTCTTTGAGCACGCTGTTCTACATCCTCTATTGTGGTGAGTCCTCATATTTCGAGGATGTGATGTCTGATGTTAGTTTTACGGAATTGTTTGTATTTTATAACTGAGTATGAGTCAGTTGGGAAATGTCTCAATGGCTCACTAGTTTTATTGATTTTTTTAGAGGCTTGTCAGACTAGTATAGATGTTGGGAGTTGACTAATAAGTCATATTTTATTTTCTTTCTAAAATTCTTTTATTCTTGGATGATGATTACTCTATTGATATTTAAGGGTTATTTATGAAAACCCCATTGATTCATGTTGAACTGAATGAAAATGGATCAAAGGGTTAGCTTGGCACCGTGTGACGCTCCGGAACCCATTTTCAGGGTGTTACAAACTTGGTATTAGAGACTAAGGTTTTAAGGTGTCCTAGGGAGTCTGAAAAGCCGCGTTAAGTAGAGTCTTGATCATCCGTGTGTAGTGTGCCACATCTATGAGAAAGAGGCTACAAGATGTTTTAGGAAAAAGTGTGATTCTTTCTTTTAGAAGTCTATCAGGCTTAAAGTGTCTCTCTCTACTATTGATTCGTGCTCTCCTCTTTCAGAAATATGTCTCCACATCGAGCGAGAAGAAATAATGATGGTTAGCAACCTCAACCCGCTGACCCATTGAATGAAAACGTGTCTCATGCTAAATTTTGGGCAGCCTTTCAGGCGCTGGCCCAAGCTGTTACTGCAAATATTCAGGCCAACCCAGCCTGGGCTCCACAGCAGCAGGGAGGTGATTCAGCTTCTGCCAGGATCCATGACTTCATGTGGATGAATCCACCAAAATTCTATGGGTCCAAGTCTGATGAGGACCCACGGTTATTTTTAGAGGAGGTACGGAAGATTACTCAGGTGATGCATGTATCTGAGGAACATAGTGTGGAGTTAGCTGTGTATAGGTTGAAAGACCTTGCTTATGATTGGGTTGTTGATTGGAGGAAAGGTAGAGGTAAGGGAGCTGTCCCTAAGACTTGGCAAGAGTTCCAGGATGCATTCTTGGATAATTTTTTCCCTTTGGAGATGAGGGAGGCAAAGGTAGAAGAGTTTATAACCCTACGACAGGGCTCTATGACTGTTAGGGAGTACTTTCTATAGTTCAATCAGTTGGCCAAGTATGCTCCTGACTTCGTGGCTGATAATCGGGCTAGTATGAGTAAGTTTGTGACTGGAGTGTCTAGTTATGTGGTTAAGGAGTGTAGGTCTGCTATGCTGAATATAGAGATGAATCTTTCTAGGCTGATGACTTATGCCCAATATATTGGGGTAGATAAGATTAAGGAGAGAAATAAAATAAGAGGGAATAAGAGACCTAGGTTCGAGTAGCACAGACAGGGTCAGACTAGATCACAGGGAAAGAGTCGGCCTCAGTATCAGGACTATTCATTTATGCCATCACCGTCATCTGCTAGTGCTCCCGTGCCTAGAGGTAAATCATTCCCTGTGTCCTAAGTGTGGTAGGGCTTATTTGGGTGAGTGTTGGGGTGAGAATAAGGGTTGTTTCCAGTGTGATGACATGGGTCACAGAGTTAGAGATTGTCCACAGGATGGACAAGGGCATCGTGACTATCGCCCTCAGACCCAAACTCAAACTGTTAGTGCTCCAGTTCCAGTGACTTGCCCAGCCCTAGCTCAGGGTGCCTTTTCTAGCAATGCTGGCGGGCAGCGCCAGAATAGATTCTATGCTTTACCATCCCACCAGGAATAGGAGGAATCTCCCGATGTTGTTACTGGTATGCTTCGTATATTTCAGTTTGATGTGTATGCTTTGTTGGATCCTGGATCCAGTTTCTTATATGTTACACCTTTGATTGCTGTGAATTTTGAAATGAGTCCTGAGATTATTCCTAAGCCTATCCTAGTTTCTACCCCAGTGAGTGATTCGATTGTTGCCCAGAAAGTGCATAAAAATATCCTGTTACCATTCTTCATAGAGTCTTATTGGCTGATTTAATTGAGTTAGACATGGTATATTTTGATGTAATTCTAGGTATGGACTAGTTGTATTCTTCTTATGCCTCTATTGGTTTTCGGACTCGAATGGTCAAGTTTTAATTTCTGAGTGCATCCGTGTTTGAGTGGTCTGGGAATTCTGTGTCACCCAAGAGTCATTTTATCTCTTACCTCAAAGCTAGAAAACTTATTTCCAAGGGATGTATTTAGTATTTGGTTAGAGTCAAAGACACTAAGTCTGAGACTCCAAATCTCCAGTCTATTAACGTCGTCAATGAGTTTTCTGATGTCTTTTCAGATGATCTCCCAGGGATACCTCCTGATAGAGAGACCGAGTTTGGGATTGATCTTCCTCCCGATACTCAGCCCATTTCTATTCTTCCTTACTATATGGCCCCTGCAGAACTTAAGGAGTTGAAAGAGAAACTCAAAGATCTACTAGACAAGGGTTTCATAAGGCCCAGTATTTCTCCTTGGGGTGCTCCTGTGTTGTTTATGAGAAAGAAAGATGGCTCTTTGCATATGTGCATTGATTACCGCCAATTGAATAAAGTCACCATAAAAAATAAGTACCCCCTTCCATGAATAGATGATTTGTTTGACCAATTGCAAGGTGCAAGTTATTTCTCAAAGATAGACCTTTATTCCAACTATCATCAACTCAAAGTTAGGGAGTGTGATATCCCAAAAACTGCTTTCCAAACTCGTTATGGCCATTTTGAGTTTCTTGTTATGTCTTTTGAGTTAACTAATACCCCAGCAGCTTTCACGGACCTCTTGAATTGAGTGTTCAGACCATATCCGGATATGTTTGTCATAGTGTTTATCGATGATATACTGGTGTACTCCCGTAGTGAGGATGAATATTTTGATTATCTCCAAACTATCTTGCAAACCCTTAGAGATCACAAGTTGTTTGCCAAGTTCAGTAAGTGTGAGTTTTGGCTAAGGTCAGTTGCTTTTCTGGGTCATATCATTTCTTCTGAGGGTATTAGAGTTGATCCCCAAAAGACCGAAGCTATTAGAAATCGGCCTAGACCTATTTCTCCGATTGATATCTGAAGTTTCTTGGGTTTAGCTGGCTATTACCGCTATTTTGGTAAGGGTTTCTCCTCTATAGCGTCTCCTATGACTCGGTTGACCAAAAAGAAAATGAAGTTCTTATGGTCTCAATCTTGTGAGAAGAGTTTTCAGGAGTTGAAGACTCGACTCACTTCAGCCCCTATTTTGACTTTGCCTGATGGTGTTGATGGTTTTATGGAGTATTGTGATACTTCCAGAGTTGGGTTGGGTTGTATATTAATGCAGAAGGGTAAGGTGATAGCTTATGCTTCTAGACAGTTGAAACCCCATAAGAAAAATTACCCCACTTATGACATTGAGTTGGCTGCTGTTGTGTTTGCTTTAAAAATCTGGAGACACTATTTGTCTGGTGCCCACATGATAGTTTCACTGATCATAAGAGCCTACAGTATGTGTTTACCCAGAGAGAATTAGATCTTAGGCAGAGACGGTGGTTAGAATTGTTAAAAGACTATGATATGAGTGTGCTATACCATCCGAGCAAGGCCAATGTTGTGGCGGATGCCCTAAGTAGAGTGTCCATGGGTAGTGTTTTGCATGTGGTAGAAGGTAAGAAAGAGTTGGCTCGTGATGTACATCGTTTGGGTAGATTGGGGGTTAGGTTGTTTGACTCTGCTGAAGGTAGTATAGGGGTTCAGAGTAGTTCCGAATCCTCCTTGGTTTCAAAAGTGAAGGAAAAACAATACTTAGATGCTAGTTTGGTCAGACTGAAGGAGTCAGTCAAGGACCAAAAAGTAGAGGTTTTCTCCCAATGAGGAGATGGAGTGTTGAGATTGCAGGGTAGATTGTGTGTCCGAAATGTTGATGATCTAAGACAGAGGATTATGGCTGAAGCGCACGGGGCACGATATTCTATTCATCCTGGTGCCACCAAGATGTACCAAGACTTGCGGGAAATCTATTGGTGGAGTGGCATCAAGAAAGATATAGCAGCGTTTGTAGCTAAGTGTGCAACATGCCAACTGGTTAAGGTTGAACACCAAAGATCTGGTGGTATGATGCAGGAGTTTAGTATTCCCACCTGGAAGTACGAAGAGATAAATATAGACTTCGTGATTGGCTTACCTCCTTCCCGACGCCATCATGATTCCATTTGGGTTGTGGTTGATAGGTTGACTAAGTCTACTCATTTCTTGCCTATTCATACTTCATATACTCCTGAGGATTACGTTAGATTGTATATCCGAGAGCTAGTCAGACTGCATGGAGTTCCCTTGTCTATCATTTCGGATAGGAGTACTTAGTTCACTTCGCAATTTTGGAAAGCTTTTCATAAGGGTCTTGGTACCTAAGTGCTTTTGAGTTCTGCTTTTCATCCGCAGACCGATGGTCAAGCTGAGCGGACCATCCAGACCTTAGAGGATATGTTGAGAGCTTGTGCTCTTGACTTTAAGGGAAGTTGGGATGATCACTTACCGTTGATAGAGTTTGCTTATAATAATAGTTTCCACTCTAGTATTGGCATGGCTCTATTTGAAGCCTTATATGGGAGGAAGTGTAGATTACCCATAGGTTGGTTCGAGGTGGGTGAAGCAGCTGTGAGTGGTCCTGATTCGGTATTTGAGGCTATGAAAAAAGTTAAGTTGATTAGGGGAAGGTTGAAAACTGGGCAGAGTCGTCAGAAGTCATATGCGGATGTTAGAAGGAGAGACCTTGAGTTTAAAGTTGGTGACCTAGTGTATCTAAAAATTTCACCCATGAGGGGGGTGAAGAGATTCAGAAAAAAGGGGAAGCTTAGTCCCCGTTATGTTGGTCCTTACAAAATTCTTAGCCGTGTTGGTAAGGAAGCTTATGAGGTCGAGTTGCCTTCTGAGTTGTCCTCTGTTCATCCAATATTCCATGTCTCCATGCCTAGAAAGCATATTAGCGATGCTGTGGTAGTGGATTTCTCTAAGAGTGCTGACATTCAAGAAAATCATGCTTTTGATGAGAATCCTGTTGAGATTCTTGATTTCAGTGTCCGAAGACTAAGGAACAAAGAAGTTCCCTTGGTCAAGGTGTTGTGGCAAAACCAATCTGTTGAGGGTGCAACTTGGGAAGTTGAGGCGGATATGCGATCCAAGTACCCGCACCTATTTTCTACAAACTCCAATCAAGCCGAAGGTACCGTTCTTTCCTAAATCATGCACTTTTGATAAAAGTTGTAGCAGTTCAGCTGTCATTTATTATGTGTTCAGCTGTAGTTTCTTGAATTTATGCATTCTATGTTGCATTCGGAGTGAGAAACGATGTGGTGATAAGTCTAAAGAATGGTTTCAGTTGTATGCTCTATTCCCTATCTAATGTTGGCATGTCTAGCTTCATTCGAGGATGAATGTTTCCAAGGGGGGATGATGTAATACCTCGGGAAATTTTTGATTGAAATTTTGTACGTAAATGTGTTGGGTTCTATCTTTTAGAATGAATTATAAATTTTTCCGTGCAAAATGTCTTAGATTATGACCCACCATTGAATATAGTATAGAATAAGCTTTCCAATGATATCTGGATCATCCAAAACGAACACCCAAGCGACGAGTTATGAACATTCTGATCGAACCGTAAATAGTAGTGAACGGTAAAATGTGCAGGAAAAAGTATTGAGGCCTGGCGTATTTTTTCTCCAAATTTAAAAGATCACAACTCCTTGTAAATAATGATCTGGGTGATCTACTATATATCAACGGAAAGATCTGTGAGTCCTCTTTCCAATGAAATTAGTTTAATCCAATTTGTCTATCGGAGCAAAAAGTTATGGTCGATCTACTTCATCCTATCAAAAGAGAATTTTTGGGTCAACTTCAAACGATCATAACTCCTCATACACAATGATCTGGGTGAGATACTATATATCAACGAAAAGATATGAGAGTCGTCTTTCTAATAAAATTGGTTTCATCCAATTTAGATATCGGAGTAAAATGTTATGGTTGATCTACTTCAGACTATCAAAACAGTCCACCAAAGGATAGATTCGAGAATTCTTTTATTTTTAGGGGCTTTTTGGTCATTCCCCCTCACCCAAAATCCATTCAAACCCTATATTAAAGCCTATTAGAAGCATTATATGTTATATTTCATCAAATTTCCTCAAAAAGAAAACCCTAAGCTCCTACATTCAACTTCAAGAACCTCCAAAGTTCACCATTAATTCTGGAAATTTATTCAAGATTCCAAGTTCCTAGTTCAAGAACTCCAAGAACCATCATTCAAAGGCACAATTAACATCTCAAAAAATGAGTATTGATCTAAAGTTATCATTCAAGATATGTGGGGGTTTTCAACAAGAACTCTCTTTCGTTCTTGTGCCCAAAAGTAATTTTCTTTACAAAGGCATGATTTTTATGAATTTGAAGCATGAACCCATATCTTATGATGATTATTATGAAATCTTGATGTTTATGATTTTGAAAGATGAATTTACATGTGTGGAGATATAAAGCATGAATCTTGAATGATATTTATCATGATTTTGATATTTGGATCGTGAATCTCCATTGGAAATTGTATTTTTTTAGAAAGTGTGTGTTATAAGCACGTTGATGTTGAATATTTGAGATATTTTGAATGATTTGACCTTTTGGTCTTAATGGAGTTGTTTTGAACTCGAGTGTGAAAGAAATCCATAACGTGGTTGATTTTGATAGATGGGAAGCATGATGGATCCCGATGTATATTTATATATTACTGAAATTATTTTGTTGTGTATTGTCTTTGAAATGATTTGAGCTAAGTCCGGGAGAAATATTTAGCACCGAGTGGGAGGTATAAAGCAACCTTACTTCCCTAGAACTACGTGCCCTCGTAGGAGTGAGCCTGAGGCTCATTTATATAGTGATCACTAGTTTGTGTGGATTTGATATCGATAGTCCTACTCAGATGGCAAGGATAGGACGGCTCTCCCCAACGTGGGTTGTACGTTGGACTCCATGTAGCTCACATGATTTATGTCAATTATAGGATCTCCCAGTGTGTGTGTGTTTTCTTATGTCTATGGTGAACGGTGAAGTGATTTGAAAGTGAAATTGTGAAAGTTATTCGTTTGAAAGATTTAAATGATATTTACATTAAGATAATTGATATTCTTGATGAACTGAAAGTGATTGACAAATTATATGATGACTCACATGTGTTATTATACTTATTTTGTCCTCTCCTAATTATGATGATTTTCTTCGGGCTATGTGAGTCTTTCATACATCCTATATATTTCTTATAAATATTTATGATGATGATGTTTATAAAACTGCATACACCCCCATATACTCTATTTCTTTCCATGGTACTGACCCACATCTTCGGATGTGGGCTGCATTTTCTCAGAATATAGGTTCAGGTGCTCAGTTCCAGGTTCGATAGTTATTCTTCGAGCACGCTGTTCTATATCCTCTATCGTGGTGAGTCCTCATGTTCCGAGGATGTGATGTCTGATGTTGGTTTCACGGAATTGTTTACATTTGATAACTGAGTATGAGTCAGTTGGGGCATGTCTCAATGGCTCGCTGGTTTTATTGATTTTCTTAGAGGCTTGTCAGACTAGTATAGATGTTGGGAGTTGACTAATAAGTTGTATTTTGTTATCTTTCTAAAATTCTTTTATTTTTGGATGATGATTACTTTGTTGATATTTGAGGGTTATTTATGGAAACCCCATTGATTCGTTTTGAACTAAATGAAAATGGCTCAAAGGGTTAGCTTGGGGCTACTCGTAGCCTCAAGCACCGTGTGACGCTTCAGAACCCATTTTTGGGGAGTTACAGTATCTACTTGTAAATTTCTTAAATAACATAGCTCTGATACCAATTGTAGGGGTTGCGAATAACTTGGGTAATTTGCGTGGATAACTAGTAGATAACTAGTACTTACTAGTTCTATCATGTTAATTGACATAACTAGTACCTACTAGTTCTATCATGTTAATTGAAATGCTATGTCATAGCATTCCTTAGTTATTTGTTTTAACCTTATTATTTCTTCTATATTATTTTTAAGGTATACTATATGTTCCATATTTCTAGTTTTTATGTAGTCAAGTAGATTCTTTTTAATAAATGTTTCTATTAATCTTATTTGCTCCATATCTTCTCTCCAATATTCTAAGTATTCGTAGTTTATCATTTTATCCTATAGTAGTTTTAATACTGCAAATTTCTTTGTAATAATTTATTTAATTGTACTATATCTGATATTAAATTCTAGGTTTTTTATTTCGTTAATAATCCTATCCTTTTTTTCTAAGAATAATTCTATGTCTAAATCATAATCTAAACTATCTTTTAATTCTAGTTGTTCCAAGGTTTTATCTATCCAAATTAATCTTTCTTTTAATTATCTTCTTCCTCTTCTAAGATGGTTTCTATAATTAATTTCTTCGTATAGCCAACTTTGTTTTTCTCTAACTCTTTTATATATTCTAATATTTTTAATATATATAATATCCATCTAAATAATAACTATCTAAATATGAGCAGTAGCTATCATTATATAAGTGTAAGTTTTCTATAGAACTTAATAACTCTTCATTAAAATGAAATACCTTTTCATATATAATTTCCTTATATCTACTATTTCTATATCCTTAAGTACATACAAAATAAGTATCGTAAATTTATCTATCATTCTATCAGATAAGTAGGTAGTCATTTTATTTCATATGATGCTATTTTTAAAATATTCCTTTCAACCATATACATAACAAAATATGATCATATTAGATCACTATATACCAGATTATTCTTAAATAACATGTTCTTCGATCACTATTAGCATGGTAATCTGGATACTTTAGCCCTAAACAGTGCCTCTACTCAGGTTACTCCCCTATCACGGCTTCTTTGCCTCGCCGGTTTCATCTTTAGGATGCATAGTTCTTGGGAATTTATCTTCTTTTCCACTTTGGTAATAAACTTCTTAGCATGCTATTCTTTGAATACTTCTACTATAAAGTAACTAACATGAACTTATTTTATTATATCATGATTGTCAGAAATTTATGAATTTAGCTATTCATAATTATAAATGAAAATTCCTGTACTAGTAGATTTGATAAAACTGTGTTTTGCTCATCCATAGCTTTTCCTTAGAAATATATCTGTTTTTATTAAATATTCAAAAGTTTTTTGTGTATAAGAGAGAAGGCTTGCTTTCAACAGATGAAAGTCTTGCCTTTAGACTGTCGTATGACTTACATATTTATAATCCTAAAAGATGGAAAACACTATTCCTAACTTTACATCTGTCAAAAATGTAAAGGACTAATATGGTCCTATCTTTACATTTGTCAAAAAAGTAAAAAGCAAATAATGGCAAGTGCCAAAAAAACTAATAAATGATACAAGAAAAGTCAAAAAGGCTAGTCTAGAAATAGTAAATACTATTAAATGTTTACATAATTTACGTATTTCATATTCCACAAAGTTATCTTTTTTTCTCCATATGTCATTTTCATATTTCAATGCTTTGTCTTCTTTCTTTTATTATTTCTTCATCGGTCAGTGCTGCTTTATATCTTTTATCGTTCATCTCTTAGCTGGCGTTCCTATCTTCTTGGTTAATTTTTTCTTTTATTCTAGCTGGACTTCTGGAATCACATTATTTTCTTCATTGCATTTGGAGCATAGGTGGTCTGGATATTTGTGTCCTATCATTTTGCAATATCTTGTTAATAATTCTTCTAAAATAAATTCCTTCTTAATTTCTCTTGCAGTTGGTTGTTTTTCTGAATTGAGTAGTGTCAAAATCCATTTTCTAGATTCTTCCATATCTGACTATCGTAGCTTCCATGAATTTGAATAAATCATTTGATGATCTCTTGAATAATAACTCCAATTTGGGTTCCCATTTAGGTAGTTATTTGCTAATTCTTGAACAATAGAAGATGTTTCAATAATTCGTTTATTTGTATAAAAATCAGGTATCTCTGGCTGTTGAACAATAACTTCCGGTATAATCATATCTCTGGTTAATCCTATTTTTAAAACTTTTATAACTGGTTTAATTTCGTCATTTAATATCTCTGTTGGTGTGGTATAAAACTTTATTAAAAATAGATTTCCTTTGGTTATTTTCTTATAAGTGGCGAATGCTCTATATAATTCTGGTATAGCTGTTAGTTCATCTCCTTCTTGGGTATATACGGTATTTAATAATCCATAACTGAAATAATTTTTAACTAAGCTTGGGTTGGTTTTCAGTAGTGCAATTAACTTGTTGTAACCTTGTAATTTTTGGGTTATATAGTTTGTGTTTGGTTCTTGGATATTTGTAGCTTTGGGGTTAAGGTTTAGATAAGTCTGTATTTTGTGGATATTTTCTATGTATGCTCGAGTTATATGGTTATTGGCTTTTCTGTCTTGGTTTAAACTTTCTCGATATGTGGTAGCTTGTGGGGGTATGAACAAGGGGTCTTTTTGTATTTTTGGTAGAAATGGTTTTTCAAATATCTTGTTCATGTTCTGATATCTTTGTCTACTAACTCCTTTGCTTGTACCTGCAATTGTAGATTGATGAATGTTATGGGTTTTATGGAATGTCCCAACGTCTCCTTTTAGCTCTGGAATTTTATTGTCTTCCGATCGACATAGTTTTGCACACTACTGAGTTATCTGAGTCATAGCTGCAGACTTCAGTTTAACTTCATTAATCTTTAGTTTTTCTATTTCATTACCCATACAGTCCATTTTCACTGAAAGTGTAGTTAGGGTTTTGAGTATCTTTTCTAAAGCATCATCTTCTATTATATCAGTCAGTGTAGCTTTGTCTTGATATGTAATCTGCAATAACATTCTTGTTAGTTTTGATTACTTCAATTGTAAATGTAAAATTTAATATGTTTAATACTAGTCTCCGAATTTCCTTTGTTGTAACTGAATTTGGTGTTTTCTTTGTTAACCACCAACGTACCTGTGTATTATCTGTTCGTTCAATAAACTTGTTATATACAATGTATGGCTCAAATGTTAATAAACATTTATATAATTAGCATAATTCTTTTCTAGTTATCTCCCATTTTATTTCTGTTTCATTAAATGTTCCTGAGTAGTATCTACAATGATGTTCTAATTGTTTTCTTCATATCTATATTTTAGTACTACTCCGTAACTATATTCACTTGTGTCTGCTTCTACTATATATGTAAAATTTTTATTTTTCATCTGGAAATTGTAATTTTGGTAATTTCTTACAAAGTATTTTGATTTTTTGAACTTATTTTTTATCTTCTTCGTTGTAATTTTATTCTACATCCTTTTTTAATTTTTTCTGTAATGACTTTAGGTTTTCTGCTAATTTTGGTATATATTCTCTTACTTGGTTTACTAATCCTAAAAATAATTGTAATTTCATTTTTGTATCTTATTCTTCTTTTGAATTTATTATTTTTTGTACTATATATTGTTGCATTTTTACTCCACTTTTATCTATTTGTATTCCTAAAAACTCTATCTGATTTTTGATAATTTCGGCTTTCTTCACTTAAACTTATTCCTGAATTTTCTATTATACCTGCAAATTGTTCTAGTCATTTTAAATGTTCCTCTTTAGTTTTTGTATAAAATAGTATATCATCTATGTATACTATACAATTATGTAGTTGTTTAAAATAACTATCCATAAAGTGTTGATATCTACCTGGTGCATTTTTTATATCCAAATGGTAACACATTCCATTAATAAAATCCTTGTGGTACTATAAATGGAGTTATTTTTTTTTATTTTTCTTCTAGCTTTAAATGGTAAAATCCTGATTTACAATCGAACTTACTAAAATAATTATATCCTCATATCTATCTTATTTTTAATATCTTATTTGGTATTGGATAATTATATGTCATAGTTTTTGCATTTAGGTTTCTATAATCAATAACCATTCTACTTTTTCCTCTTCTTTGTTCATTATGTTTATTAACTATAAATGCTGGACTATTGTGATTACTATTACTTTTTTGTATGTATTGTTTTTCTAATAATTCACCTAAATGCATTTTATATTCTTTTAAATTATCAAAGTTATATATTAATGGTTTTTGGGTTATTATATGATTTTTATCTATTAGCTCAATTTTTACAATAGTCTTATGTTTTTCCCATCCTTTTAATGGATCTTCATTGTATAGTTGTCTTAATTTTTTCTTTATCACTTTTACCTTATCTATTGAAAATATTGTTATTTTTTCTTTATTTATGGAAAATATAACTAGTTCTATTGTGTCTTTTATATTTTTTATATTTTCTAATTTTTGTGTGGTTTTTTTCACTTCCTCTTATCCAATCAGTTTTCCTTTTTATTTTATTTATAACTGTTTTTGCTCTTACCTTTTGTTTACATGGAGTTGTAAACCACCAGTGTGTTCTAGTTATTATATGTGGGTATAGTTTATCTTAAAATGACATTCCAAAAAGCATATCTTTTGATGTTTGTTCATAATTATAGATCTCTTCTACTGTTAATGTCTTATCCCATACTTGTATTTTTACATTCTAGCTTTATAGGTAATTAAACTTCCTTCATTATTAAATCTTTTTACTACTATTGGTGTTTTTAGCTTATCCCATTTATCTTCTGGTAAATAATTATATCTACATAAGTTAGTTTCTGCTCTGTATCTATCATAGGTGTATAATATCTATTACAATATTCTTCTGCTATTATTTTCATAAGTACATATATTTTCATATTACGTCAAAGATCTTTTTATTAATAATTTTTCTCTATTATAGGTTATGATTATATGTGTATGTTCTATATTGTAAGGTTTTACATGTTCTAACCATTTTATTCCTAATATTATGTCTGCTTTTTGCATATCTTCCTTTATTTCAAATTCTATTTTTATTTTTCTAACTCCTATTATTATTTCCTTTTCTGATGTATCTTTAGTAGTTTTTAAACTTCTTGGTAGATCTGGGCATATATTACTATTAGATTTTATTTCTTCATTTTTTACTAGATATTTTGCTATATAATTTTCTTTTTTTTTCCTGTATTTAGAAGTATTAAATATTCTTTTTCATTTATTGTTCCCGTTATATAATATTGAGTTAAATTAACTGTTGAAGTTATTTCATAATTTGTTCTTTTCGATGATACTGATGATTCTGGTTTTTTGAAAACTATTCTTTTTGTTGTACTTATTCTATCATTTATTATTTCTAAATCTTCTTCTATATCCATGCCTTTGTAACTATAATCATTGTTATCAATTATTTTTACAAATTGTTCAAAAGGACTTTCTATTTGTATTTTATTCATTTTATTTTTTCCCGTTATTTTATGCTTTGTTGTTAATACATATAGATTTTTATATCTTGCTATAAATATTTTACTTCCTGGGGTTAATTCTATTCCTGATATTTTTCAATATAATACTAATGATTTATCTATGTTTTTATCTGTTATTGCCACTGAATAATTCACACTTTTTATGAATTTAAATTTTGTTATATTAAATTTGCTCTTATGGCAGTTATTATACTTTTTTCTATAGGTTTTATAATTCTATCATCTGCTAAATATAATTCTATTGGTGTATCTATTACTTCTCTAAAACATGCTTTTATTAATATCTCTGTTCCTTTAAGGTGTACATATTTTATTGGGTCTTTACTTTTTATATAGTTTATTTCTTTATTAATTATTCTTTTTGTTACTAGTGGTATACTAGTTTTACCTTTTGCATATCTATAGTCTATTACGTGTTCTTTTTGGCTTACTACGTAGTATTCTTCTTTTCGTCTACTGAATATGTTTTTTATTGTTGGTATTTTAAATATTTTTTCTACACTTAAATCTAATTCTTTTCTTTTTTTCTCGTCAAATATATTATTATCTAATATTATTTTTTGATTTGTTCCTTCTTCATTTAAATATTCTTGCATTGTTATTATTTTTATATCTTTTTCAGTTATTTGATTCATCTAATTCACTATCTATTTCATTATCTGTTTCATTTTTCGAAATTTCATATATACTATCTTCACTTTCTAATTCGTAATCTATATAATCTATTTGCATGTATTCTGCATTTTCTATCTTTATTTCTGATATTTGTTTCTTTTTTGTGTTTTTAGGCATTTTACAATCTCTAGCTAAATGTCCTAGTTTTCAACAATTATAACAAGTACATTCTTTTCTAGATTTCTTTCTCCTATATGGTCTTTTATATTTATAATTTTTTACATAATATCTTTTTCTTGGTTTCTTATACTTATATTTTGATTTTTGTATTTCTTATATTTCTTATGTCTTTTTCTTTTCTTATAATATCTTTCTTCACATCCAAATTGAGGTGCTATTTTATCTTTGCAACATGCTAAATTTTTTATTAATGTTTTTTCCATTTTCATTTCTTCTCTGTATTTTTCACATAAATTTCTATACCATTGTTGTAGAAATTTTATTCTTGCTCCTAGAGTATCTACTATGTTTGCTTCATCCCAACTCTTTATTATTTTTAAACTAAATGGTTCAGGTAATTTACTAAAATATAATCTTCTAACTTCTTTACTTTCTACTGTATTATATGCTCCCTTATAGTAGTATTCTTTAAATGCACATGTATATTCATCTATATAGCACATATTACATATTGCTAGTTTAACATTAATTTCCTATTTGTATCTTTTTCTTTGTTTTGTTCTTCTTCTTCTATTGTTATATTGCTAAATTCATCTCTTATAGCCATTTCATATTTTTTCAATATGTCTATAGGTGTTGGTTTAGTTACTGTTGTTCCTTCTGTTTTTTTATCATTTCTTAATGTCTTTTTACTATCTTCAGTTAATTTTAAAAATCATAATTTTGTTGTTCCTATTAGTGTTCTTTCTATATATTCTTGTGTATCTATTGCATTTGTACCATTGTTTAATAATTATTTTGTTATATATCATATCCATAATTGCATCATTTTATCTACATCTATTACACAGTCTAAGTCTAAGAAGTTATAATTTTTATTAATTATTTTTTTTTGGTGTCCATTTGTTATATTCATCCCATAGGTTATATTTTTTAAACTTATCTTTATAGTAATATGTAGGTTTTATTATTTCTTATGTACTAGGTATTATTTTTTCATCGTCTTTTTTTATCAAGAGTGTTTATTTCCATGTTTGTATTTTCTAAGTTTTCTTTATTAATTATTTCTTGTTTTTCATTAATTTCTAATTTTTCTATATTTGTTAAGATTTCTGTATATGTTTCACTATCTTCCGAATCATAATTATCTGTTTTTTCAGCATTTATTGTATTTATGTCTATTTCATTATTTTCTAATTCTTTATTTTCTAATTTTTCTTTAAATTAATTTATCTTAATTAATAATTTTTGTTCTTTATCCTTTTCTTCTTTTTCTTTTTGTCTTTTTTCATACAGCTCTTTTAGCATTTGTAGTCCTTTTCTAATTCAACAATCCTATTATTTTTAGTTTCTTCTATTTTTCATATTTCTTCTGTAGTCTGTTATTTTATTTTATCTATTTCTTTTTTCCTGTCTATTTCTTCATTTTCTCTTGCTATTCTTACCATAGCTATTAATTTATTTTCTAATTTTAATTTTTCTTTCTCTAACATTAAATATAAATGTTCACCTATTTTCTTATATCTTCTTCCTAAATTAGAAAATACTATTCTTATTTTTAATCCTTCATGGTTTTCATATATTTTTTCATCTATTATAAATTCTTCTTTGTTTATTTTATCTACTTGATAGTGTATAGATCATGTTGATATATGTAATCCAGATTATCTATTTGTGATTCTAAATGTGATATTTCTTCCTTTTATGCTTTTATTGATTTTTGGCATACTCCAACAATCATGTTATATTATAGTCTCTCTTTTCTTATTTTTAATTCTTTTCGTTTTTCAGATATTATTTGCTTTAGTTCTTTATATTTTTGTGATTTTGTTATGTTATACATCTGCACAATATTTATAATATTTTGGTGAATATCAAAATTTGATTTTATCATAATTAGGTGGTATGTATCTCATTCTTCTAGATTTTAAATGGATTATTAATTTTTCCTCATTGGTAGATATTAAGGTAATTAAGTAAGCTAATTTGTGGGGGTTTTCTTTTGTTTTAACTTCTTATATTCTGGGTAGTAACTAGTTAAAATTCTTTTAATTTATCTAAAAGCTTGTGTATTTTCAAATGGTCTTCTCATATTTAACAAATAAATAACAACAAGATAACGTAATTAATAATAGCTTATAATTAACAATTAAATTAACATCTCTAAAATTTCTCGTAATTAACAAATATCAATTTGTACATAGCTCTGATACCAATTGTAGAGGTGCGAATAACTTGGGTAATTTGTGTGGATAACTAGTAGATAACTAGTACTTACGAACTAGTTATATTTTCAATAAATAAATAAGAAATAACTATATTTTCAATAGATAAGGTAGAAATGATAAAGAAAAAATTAAGACAACTATATAGTAAAGATCCATTAAAAGAATGGAAAAAACATAAAACTACTATAAGACAATGGATTTTGACACTACTCAATCCAGAAAAACAACCGACTGCAAGTGCAATTAAGAAGGGATTTATTTCAGAAGAATTATTAACAAGATATTGCAAAATTATAGGACACAAATATCCAGACCACCTATGATCCAAATGCAATGGAGAAAATAACGTGATTCTAGAAGTCCAGCTATAATAAAAGAAAAAATCAACCAAGAAGATAAGAACGCCAGCTACGAGATGAACGACAAAAGATATAAAGCAGCACTGACCAATGAAGAAATAATAAAAGAAAGAAGACAATGCATTAAAATATGAAAATTACATATAGAGAAAAAAGATAACTTTGTGGAATATGAAATACATAAATTATGTAAACATTTAATAACATTTACTATTTCTAGACTAGCCTTTCTGACTTTTCTTGTATCATTTATTAGTTTTTTGGCACTTGTCATTATTTGCTTTTTACTTTTTTGACAAATATAAAGATAGGACCATTATTAGTCTTTTACTTTTTTGACAGATGTAAAGTTAGGAATAGTGTTTTCCATCTTTTAGGATTATAAATATGTAAGTTATACGGTAATCTAAAGGCAAGACTTTTATGTGTTGAAAGCAAGTCTTCTCTCTTGTACACAAAAAACTTTTGAATATTTAATAAAAACAGATATATTTCTAAGGGAAAGCTATGGATGAGCAAAGCACAGATTTATCAAATCTACCGGAACAGGTATTTTCATTTATAATTATGAATAGCTAAATTCATAAATTTCTGACAATCATGGTATAATAAATTAAGCCCATGTTAGTTACTTTATAGTAGAATTATTCGAAGAATAACATGTTAATAAGTTTATTAGCAAAGTGGAAAAGGAGGAAAATTTCAAAGAACTATGCTATCCTAAAGGTGAAATTGGTGAGGCAAAGAAGCCGTGATAGGGGAGTAATCAGAGTAGAGATGTTGTTTAGGGAAAAAGTATCCAAATTATCATACTAATAGTGACCGAAGAACATGTAATTTAAGAATAATCTAGTATATAGTGATCTAAGATAATCATATTTTGTTATGTATATGGTTGAAAGGAATATTTTGAAATAGCATCACATGAGAAAGAATGACTACCTACTTATCCAATGAAATGATAGATAAATTTAAGATTGTTTTGTATGTACTTAAGGATATAGAAACAATAGATATAAGAAAGATTATATGGGAAAAAATATTTGATAGATATATTATGACTAGAATAAATTACATACCACAACAACCTACCTACTCCTACATATGCCTACATGCCAAACCTACGCATCAACCATGATAAACTACGAATATTAGAAAATGGATATGAAAAATATACAATTAATGGAAAAACTAATGAAAACAAATTTAGAAGAATATATAAGAACTAAAATTATAAAATACATAGACTACCTTAATAAAAATATAGAAGAATATTATGAAAAAGCATTTAATCAAGCCTAAATGACAGATAATCTCAAAATACTTGTTTTATATATACTTAGAGATGTAGAAATCATAGACGTAAAGAAAATAATATGGGAAAAGATATGGAATTTTGAGGATAAAGATGAAGAGTTATTAAGTTCTATAGAAAACGTACACTTATATAATGAAAGCTACTGCTCATATTTAGATAGTTCTTATTCAGACGGATATTATACAGATTAAAAATGTTAGAATATTTAAGAAGAATTAGAGAAAAACAAAGTTGGCTATACGAAGAAATTAATTATAGAAACTAGCTTAAAAGAGAAAGAAACCAATTAAAAGAAAGATTAATTTGGATAGATAAAACATTGGAACAACTAGAATTAAAAGATAGTTTAGATTATGATTTAGATATAGAATTTTCAAAGAAGAAAAAGACAGGATAATTAACGAAATAGATATTCTAGAATTTAATATCAGATATAGTACAATTAGAATAAATTATTACAAAGAAATTTGTAGTATTACAACTCCTATAGGATAAAATGATAAACTACGAATACTTAAATATTGGATACAAGATATGGAGCAAATAAGATTAATAGAAACACTTATGAAAAAGAATCTACTTGACTACATAAAAACTAGAAATATGGAACATATAGTTACCTTAAAAATAATATAGAAGAATTAATAAGGTTAAAATAAATAACTAAGGAATGCTATGACATAACATTTCAATTAACATGATAGAACTAGTAAGTACTAATTATCTACTAGTTATCCATGCAAATTACCCAAGTTATCCGCACCCCCTAAAATTGGTTACTAGTTACCTACTAGTTCTCCATGCAAATTACCCGCACTATCCGCACTCCCCTCTAATTGGTATCAGAGCTATCTTATTTAGAAAAATTACAAGTAGATATGTGTTAATTATGAGAAATGCTAGAAATGTTAATTTAATTGTTAATTATGTTATCTTGGTAACTATGTTATTATTTATTTGTTAAATATGAGAAGACCATTTAAAAATACACAAGCTTTTAGAGAAATTAAAAGAATTTTAACTAGTTACTACTTTGAATATAAGAAGTTAAATAAAACAAAAGAAAACCCCCACAGATTATCTTACTTAATTACCTTAATATCTAGCAATGAGGCAAATTTAATAATCCGTTTAAAATCTAGAAGAATGAGATACATACCACCTAATTATGATAAAAACAGATTTCGGTATCCACCAAAATATTATAAATATTGTACAGATGAATAACATACAAAAATCCCAAAAATATAAAGAACTAAAACAAATAATATCTGAAAAATGAAAAGAATAAAATGTAAGAAAAGAAATAATACAATATAACATGATTGTTGGAGTATGCCAAAAATCAATAAAAGCATAAAAGGGAGAAATATCATATTTAGAATCACAAATAGATAGTCTAGAATACATATATCAACATGATCTATACACTACCAAGTAGATAAAATGAACAAAGAAGAATTTATAATAGATAAAAAAACATATGAAAACCATGAAGGATTAAAAATAAGAATAGTATTTTCTAATTTAGGAAGAAAATATAAGAAAATAGGTGAACATCTATATTTAATGTTAGAAAAAGAAGAATTAAAATTAGAATATAAATTAACAGCTATGGTAAGAATAGCAAAAGAAAATGAAGAAAGAGATAGGAAAAAAGAAATAGATAAAATAAAACAACAGACTATAGAAGAAATACGAAAAATAGAAAAAACTAAAAATAATAGGATTGATGAATTAGAAAAAGAACTACAAATACTAAAAGAGCTGTATGAAAAAAGATAGAAAGAAAAAAAAAAGAAAAGGATAAAGAACAAAAATTATTAATTGAGATAAATCAATTCAAAGAAAAATTAGAAAATAAAGAATTAGAAAATAATGAAATAAAAATAAATACAATAGATGCTGAAGAAACAGATAATTATGATTCGGAAGATAGTGAAACATATACAAAAATCTTAACAAATATAGAAAAATTAGAAATTAATGAAAAACAAGATGTAATTAATAAAGAAAACTTAGAGAGTACAAACACAGAAATAAACACTCTTAAAAAAAAAGATGATGAAAAAATAATACCTAGTACATCAGAAATAAGAATACCTACATATTACTATAAAAATAAGTTTTAAGAATATAACCTAAGGGATGAATATAACAAATGGACACCAAAATAAATAATTAATAAAAATTATAACTTCTTAGACTTAGACTGTGTAATAGATGTAGATAAAATGATACAATTATGGATAAGATATATAACAAAATAATTATTAGACAATGGTATAAATGCAAAAGATACACCTGAATATATAGAAAGAACACTAATACGAACAACAAAATTATCGTTTTTAAATTTAACTGAAGATAGTAAAAAGGTATTAAGAAATGATAAAAAAAACAGAAGGAACATCAGTAACTAAACTAACACCTATAGACATATTGAAAAAAATATGAAATGGCTATAAGAGATTAATTTAGCAGTATAACAACAGAAGAAGAACGAAACAATGAAAATGATACAAATAGGAATTTAATGTTAAAACTAGCAATATGTAATATGTGCTATATAGATAAATATACGTGTGCATTTAAAGAATAGAACTATAAGGGAGCATATAATACAAAAGAAAGTAAAGAAGTTAGAATATTATATTTTAGTAAATTACCTGAACCATTTAGTTTAAAAATAATAAAGAGTTGGGATGAAGCAAACATAGTAGATACTCTAGGAGCAAGAATAAAATTTGTACAACAATGGTATAGAAATTTATGTGAAAAATACAGAGAAGAAATGAAAATGGAAAAAACATTAAT